>NC_048897.1:57725598-57878098 GCF_011077185.1 Oxyura jamaicensis | reverse complement strand
CCTGACCTTCTAAGCCAACAGCTGCCACCTCTCCCTCCGGGGAGTAGAACAACTACGGTGGGGTGTGCTTTGGACAGAAAGTCCCACAAGGACACATCTGAGCCCTAAAAGTTTCTGACTTCAGGGAGCCCTCGGCAGTTTTGGGTAGAGACAACTCTATAAGGAAGGAGCATCAATTAAAAAACAAACAAACAATTCTACATGCTTTCTTCAAAACTCAAGAAATATAGTCTTTCATTCAGAAAGTTGTTCTAGCTTTATCATTTGTAAGAAAGTAGTCTATCTGTTCCTCCCCTACTTCCCACCTCAGTAACTTCCAGATATTTTCACTTTCTGACAAAGTTCTCTGTCATTAAGGATGTCGAGAAGGAAACTTTGCTGGATCATAGTATTATAATGGTACAACAACGTTAAACTTGCTAAAAACTTCCACAGAAGGCTTTCCAAGAGGGACCCACAGCAAGAACAGGACACGCAATCAGCTAAGGCCTGTTCCAGAGCAAATGGATGAGCTTTGCCAAGGATACTAAGGCTGATAGAACAACAAGGAAAAATACTCATTTAGAGAGCTATCTCAAAGAGATTCTAGTGAGCTCTTCTGCTTAATATAACCCAACCCCATCCCACCCACTTCACTGGAATAGGCAACAGCTGATAACCCATCCTGTGGTCATCAAGCCAAATTAAGCGTGTGTTTGCTGAAGAAAGATTTTGCTCTGCACTGCCTCAATCATGTCACTCTGAAGTAATTCATGAAAAAAACAAGCACAGTAATCAAGACACTAGAGATATGGTGTATGGAAGAACAAAAGGTCATGGGTGGGGTGATGGGGGGTGCCAAAAAGCAAAGCTCCTTGGCAGAAGAGGAGGAGGAGGTAGTATAGAGCAGTCACAGTCCCTGCACAGACACTCACTGGTGACGGAACAGCCCACGTTGCTCTGAGGGACCAGAGCCAAAGATGGGACAACAGTGAATGCACAACAGTGGTGGAGAAGGGTCCTTGGCAGGTGGTTCAGAGAGACTCCTGCAGGAAAGGAATGAGGAAAGGGGCTGACACAGAATTAAACCCAGCTGTCCATCGAGTTTCCAGCCATTTCCTTTCCCTATGTCCCATTCCTGACTGGTTGTTACCTCCAGGAGAATAGATCCCAAGGCCATGGGAACCCAGCCACAAAAAGGCACTTGATGGGAGTATGTGGGGAGGATTTTATTTTTTCATATTATCATAAGGGCAAACAATTAATTTAAGTTACTCATTTGGCAAGTCATAACTCTTCAGTAAAAGTCAGCAGTAGTGAGAAGAGTTTGGTCCATCATTTAAGACTAATAATCAGGTGCTCTGCTTACAGGGTGTTGAAACAGGATAGCTCTTAGCCCTTGCCAGAATTATACGACACAGCATTTGCTCTACTCAGGTAGTTCATACATATAAGGCAATGTACATCTCTTGTTCCAAGTGTGTTTATCTTGGATTTACATTGTTACCAGATGAAGTATACAGCTGTTGGACCTGACTTCAGTGGGACTACTCATATGTAAATAGTGACAAAAGTGTTTAGCAGATGAGGCCTAATTAAGCAGGAATCAGTCATACATTTTCCCCTCTCTTAGACAAAAGAATGTGAAGAATACTGCAGGAGCATTGCTAGAAAGTCATGGTGCCTTGAACCAACCTGCCAAACACCGAAATCTTAAGTGAGCTGCAAATGTTCATTCCCTGGCTTCGAGCATCAGGCAAAAGCAGCGAGCTGTTATTTGTTGGCTTTTTCACATACTTGAAAGGCTACCACAACGTGCAGATGACTATCCTGCTAGGCACGCGCTGGAAGACACCCTGCATCCATTCTGCACGTGCTGCTCCCTGCTCGCTTACACATCACCCAAAAACCGCCTTGAACACCGGGGCTAGCGATGCGGGCAGAACCAGGCGATAACAGCATCTGTCAGCTTTATGGAGATGCTTCTGAAAGGAGAGCTATGTTGCATCATCACTGGTGTGAAGCGTGGCTGCCAGCTCCTCTACACGCCAGCAAACTAAAGGCACGTTTGAAACAAAGGTCCCCCGGGGTCACGGCGTGCACGTTTGGCTGGTAACCTCCTGCTGCTTCAACAGGCAGGTTTGGCACCCGCCTTGCTGCTGCCCGAGGGGTAAATGCCATCCTGCCGGAATGCTTTTAGGGTAGCCTCCCATAAAGCGTTGATCTGTGCCTGATCTCCTCCTCCTGCAGATTATCCCAGCCTGGTATCTCCAGCTTTTCCACGATCTTCGTGCTGCAAGCGTTAGCAGCCGCTACCTCCTCCCTCCCTGGAATAGTTTCCCTTTCTTCCCGAGCCTACTCGTCTTCAAACCGCTCCCAATTGCGTATTTTCCATGCTGGTAACATGCAGATGAACATCGTAGTCATGATCCCACTCAGATACTAAACAAGCCTCCCACCAATGCTTAGTCCTCCTTTAAAGCACCAGAACATTTCAGCTTGCTTTCTGTCTCCTCAAAATACCAGGAAATACTATGGAGTAGGCAGGCTGCGGCGGGTGCGTTTGCTGTGTTTTCACCTCAAGGAGCACGCTGCACCAGCGGGCTCCTCCAAACATGCCTTGGCGGGGGCGATGGCCTCTCCCGCTCGTCACCCCGTGCCAGCGCCTTAGGGAGGCATTTCGCGCCTTCATTTCTTTGAAAAAAAAATAATCACAAATTGTGCCGAGCTCACCTTCACACTCAGTAAAACCAGGAGAGAGGGGAAGAGCTCCCAGTGGCTAGAGCTCAGCACCACCAGGAAAGCCGGGCCTGATGTGAGACGGGGTAACATCAGGTTTGCATCCCCATGGGTGGTTGGGGCCAAGACCTGGAAGCAGGTGCCTTGGCCACCGCACCCGTGCTGCGGGGATGGCAGCAAAGGCTGCAGCAGGAGGAGGCACGGCTGAGGGGACAGCGGGGACACCAGCCTTGTGCCAGCCACTGGTCAGCTCATGCCAGGGAAATCCTTCACTCTGCACTTCTGTCTGGCTCTGGGTCTCCCCGCACTGCTCTTGTTGCACCACGGGACCTCAGACAGGGCTGAGGAACTGGCCTGAGAGCTTTACGTGAAGTACTTATTCATCATCAGCCACTGCAGAAAGTTTTGCTTAAACCCCTTCTGTTATCAGTGGAAGAGGTGTGGTTTGGGAGAACTCAGATTAAACATCCTTGCTTTATTTTCCTCAGACTACCACTGATGCAAATGTAGTTTGGACTATATCTCATCTGCTTGTGTGGCACTCACTTAGGTGAGCTGCAAAAGACAGGAGATGAGATAAATGTAATGGAAACTATTGGCCCATGTAAGTTCTCCTGGATGACCTGAGCAAAATGAGCCACCGGGTATCTCTTACTAGAATAAAACCAGAGATAGGGAGAGAAATCAGAACCTGGAGAAAAAAGAAACATGACAGCCGTAATCTGTTACTATTGCAACCTGATTACTGGGTGCTTTGACATGGTGGGGGACCCTTTCCTGCAGCAACAAAAAATACGTCTCGCTTCTTGTAACCACAGGGGAAGCATCTGTGGACAAGTTAACATTCAAATTGACTCTTTCTTCAGTTTCCTTTAAAAAGAGCAAACATACACGATAAATGTGGGGAAAAAAAAAAAAAAAAGAAAAAGAAAAAAAGAAGCTACACCAGCACCTTGTCACATTCTGAAATGCTGTTCAGTGCAGCCCTGAGTCAGGAGAGAATTCCAGCACTTCCAGTACAGAAATGCCCTTACCGAACCAAGGGGGATTAGTCTTAATTGTAGTCATGAGTAAAAAGTAAACACATACTTTAGTTCCTTTCTAAGTTAATGTTTAAAAGGAAACTATCTCCAAACCATATTAATCTACTTCTTTACAGCCAAATACCCCATCGACTTCAATGGGAGTTCTCAGCCACAGCTGTGTATTTGAACCGCCTTGAGCATGATGGAAACGTGTTATTGTTAAGAGCAAAATATCTGCTGAAGAAATTATACATGGAGTTAGCAGACAGCACCAGGAATTAGGTGCATATCATGCAAGAATGATTGAGGAATGCTGGAGAGTTTTGCATAAGGGCGACCCTTGACTTGGTCTCTGCATTTATGTGATGAACTCTTTCAAATATAGCTCTGTTCCCTGTAACTCCCCTGCGTAGAAAGGGGAGAAGTGAGATGACGACAGAGGACGAGGGGAACAGGGAAACAGTAATGTAGGAGAAAAGTACTCTAAAGGACAGTAGAAATACAGAGAAGCTGTTATGAGGCTACCACTGAACTAAGGGTAATTAGTAAGATAATAACCTCCATCCAGGCTCTTGCACTGAGTTAACCAAAAAACCATCCCCACACTGACTATGTCTGCAACTGACTCGTATATCTTTATCCTGCCATTTTCTGACTAAAATGACAAACAAGTTCTCCCATGAGATGGTATTCACAACAGTCAGGAAATAGTGTTAATGCTGACCTAAATAAATAAAGCTTCTCCTACATAAGGATTCCTGCAAGGATCCTTTAACGCAAGGTACATTTACTGTAAAATGCACACAAAACCCTGAGGGGCAAACCACCTGCTAGACACCATGGTGTTTCTGTCTGCCTTTGGCAGGCGGGGCTGGGAACTTCAGCAATATGCTGCTGAAGAAGTAGGGGTACTCGGGTGAGACTCCCGAGACCAAATCAGAAGTTCCCGGATCCTGCTGATAGACCTTGCAGTTGGAGCATACGTAAATTTTCACAGAAAAAAATAATAATATTATTTTGCAGAGCTGTGTGCCTGGGTTTGAGCTAAAGGGTGTTGGCACACACGCTGCTTCGAGGACATGCATTGTCTTTCGAGGATTTGCACGACGCTTTCTGCCTTGCGTGGCGCTGTTCACGCCTGCCTAACTTCTTCCTAGGGTTGTTCATTACTGTAAAGGACAGCAGGTACACACTAAACACAGTACATCTCATATGCACTATTTATTGAAGTGAATTATATCTGTTGTTCTTTATCAATGTGAAGCAGTAGAGCTGAGGTCTGAGCTCTCTTTCCAAAAGCAAGCTGCCCAAAGACAGAGGCAAGCCTAAGGAAAGATCTTGTGCAGGTTTACTTAAGATTTTATTGTAAAGGCATCAAAGCCAGCAGTGTTACAGGTTGCTGGTAAAAATGCTATTGCTACTCCTACCTTCTATTTGCATCGCACATCTGAAGTTGGTTTTGTTCCATTTGCAGCCCACGTCCTGCTGCAGCATCCTTCCTTTTGCTCTACCTGCTCACCTGTCAGGAAGGTGGGCTGCCAGCAAAGCCTGCGCTGGGCAGCAGTTAGCACCTCGGCTGTTCCAGCAGGCATGACACAACTGGCGTCTGCTTTTCCAACACTGAGAGCTAGACTGGCAAAAAAAAAAAAAAAAAGTGCCATTATTTCCACTGAGTGTCCCCTGTGAGGGTGCCTGCTTGCCTTAAAGATGCTCTTCTGCATGGGCTCTATGAGTCAATGCCTTCCACAGCACACAGGCAGCACACATAGCAAGCCTTTGGGTGTGCGGGTGTCACCGTGAATCAACCCACTTCAGCCACGTAAATCCTTTCTGCCTTTCATCACCTCTACTGGAGTTGAAGTAAATACAATCTACACCTTTTCCCACCCACTTTCATTTATGATGCACTCTCCTATTCTAATTACTCCTCATAGGAGCAGCAGTAACTTTTGTTTGTGACCCAGGGAACTCTACTGAATAGGTATATCCACAAGTGTTTCTAACACTGAACAGCACACAAACTGCATGATTACTTTTAGTGTCTCCCATTGAACAGAAAGTATTTTAATAACCTGAAAGACTCTTCAGTGAACAGTGCTGGATCTGCGCAATTTATAGCATATTTAAATATTTTTACATTGGTACCCAAGATTGAATTCCAATATTTTTCTTTTGTATCTCTGAGCATTTTAATACACTTCTGGGAACACTTATCTTTTATGATGAAAACAATATTTTCTAACATAAAGTGGTGATTTCAGCTTAAGTGCAACCATATGTATCTTAGGGCAAGGGCTTTTGGTTCTAAATAACTGCTTAATGTTAAGGATCTTTCATAATGGAAATGTCACAAACTACCATATACTAGCTTTCTCGAAGAAACAAAGATAAAATGCAGAACAACACAGCTTCTATAGTTAAGAATAAATACTTTGAAGCACAACTGCAATTTGTGATTTTTCAGTGAAAATTGCATAACTACAGAGAGATGGTAAAACGGGAAAACCACAAATCTGCTAGATGTAATGAGTCTGTTTCTCTTGGTATGGGCTAGATCACATCCTCTTGTAGTTTACTGATCTGATTACTGGTGGGCAATCACACTACTAAGCCTATTTCCACAAAACTATGCAAATAGCTTATCCCTGTGTCTGTACAGCATACACTCCTCATCAGTTAAGAATATCACATCCAGTTACTGTATTTCATGCAAAGATCTCAGATCTTTCCTAAATGCAAACTGATCTTTACAGCTTTGAAGGACATTTTTGTGTCCATTTTATAAAAAGAAAAACTGAGGCAGAGAGCATTTAAATTGCCAGTAAATGGCTCTGATATTGCAGCTCACTCCCTGAGCAGTTTGCCCACAATAATAATGCCGGTCAAGATTTGGCAGCCCCGACACTTTTTTCTAAGAAGTATGTAATGACTCTTCCCGTGTACCCACTGGGTATATCACTTGACACTGGGAAGAGATCCATGGAAAAGTATTTGCATCATAATATCAAGGATATGCAGTCGTTCCTACCGCCTAGCTGCAAAACACTGGCAAGGAGCAATTATTAATCTGGGGGTAAAACAATGTTCATTGTTCAACTCATACGCAAAACAGAAGAAGCAGCAGAGCTTTGGCAAAGAGCAGTGACCAGATATTCCAGCTTGCTTTGGACTCGCACCGCCCACCTTAGGGGTTTACCCACAGGTTACAGCACACTTCTTGTGCTCACAGCAGGGGTGCTTATGCCCCTTGCCCGCTGCCTGCTCTCTGCCCACAGCCCGTGCCCTTTGAGGCATCGCCTGCAGCACTCGAGCTGTGCTGTGGACGCATACTTTATCCGCCGCGGTGCCTCACCTGCGTGCCCTGCCAGCCTTCCCTCGGCCATCAGGCTTTTAATCCATCAGCACTTGGGACAAAGTACGGGCCTGGAGAGCTGATGATATATGTCGATGTTTTCCCATCTCTTATTGGTGACTCATTTTTTCGTGTAGCCTGTTTTCCAGTGTGAGGAGAAGGTAACCCAGATAGTACCAGGGAAGGGAGGTGTGAAGATTTAGATAAGTACAATAAAGATCACTGCAAATTATTTCTCAGGAAAACTCCAGATGACTATCATTATTAGCAATTTCAGACTCTGAGGTCTGCTCAGTTACGTGAGACTGAACTGAAACTTGGCCTAAGGTTTCCCTGCCTTTCAGTGGGTCTGATTGCTGTCTGAAAGATACAGTTGCTCTGAAGATGCTGTCTCTCATAATCTCACATATATCTTATTCTCAGGTTTCTCACAAATCTTTCGACATGCCATGCTTAAGAGTAATCCCTAGTAAATCTAAAGTACGTGGCAGAACTCTGGAGGGAAAATCTGGGAGCAAAATCTAGAAGGAAAACTGTAGGCAGAAAAACAAATGATTAATCGCAAGTAAGTAGGTAAGAAGAAAGTCATAGAATACCAGTACTTTTCAATTATTTAAACTTAATCAGCAGCATATAAATCACCTGATCCTAATGTGACACCTTCCTTCACCACCCAGCCTCTTTCAAAAATATATTTTGGGTATTGGCCTAAAGTATCTTCTCAAAGAGTAGAGAAACACAACAACAAGGGTAAGACAAAATGATTCAAACAAATGTTGCACGGTTAATTGACAACATAAAGCCACTAAAGAAGCCTTGAATGCGATTTGAGAAGCACAGGTTGAGTTCTGAGCTGCTCTGGATTGACACAGCTGCACGATTTCATGGGGCTGAGCCAAGTGGCACCGGGCTGGGATGTGTCTGCCCTGCTTTGCTCCGCTCACAGACACGGTGGAGAAGGAAACACAACTAAAACCGTTCAAGCCACTCCAGCCATTACTTGTCTGCACTGATAACTAAATGAAGCTAATTAAATACTCCTAGTTGCACCTCATTCTTTATTACGGCAAAGGGTTTTTACCATGCAGAGTCACTAATGGAGCTTACTCCCTGCCACGTACATTTACCAGTACAAACAGCCCCAAAGTGCCAGTGGATAACCAGCTCTGAAATCCAGCAGCACCAAGGTCCATGTCTCCATACTGCCACGTGCAGCAGATAAACATGAAGTGTTATCTCCAGGGCTGGCCCTCCCTGCCCTTCCAGGCACCATTGCACACCGCGGGGGGCACAGCTTGCTGTTCCTCGGCAGCTGCCTGCATGCCCCCAGGAGCAAGCAGCACATGTGGCCCTCACCCTGAGGGGGCTGGCTGATCCCAGGAGCAGGGGGTCAGGCCAGGGGACAGGACTCACTGCATCAGCTCCTGGGGAGAGGCAGGGGCCACCAGCACACTGGAGCTTGGACACCTTGGGTGCATCTGGACCGCAGGTGAGAGCAGGCGTCTCCAGGTGCTGCCTGTGGCACAGAACGAAATTCTTGGGAAGAGATTGAAATCAGAGCTTCTCTCTTGGATCTCAGCCCTCGCAACCCGCTTCTCCTCCCACAGCGGTCGAAGCTGGTGTTGAGACGAGACTTTCCAGGCTTACCTTGCGGAGAGGCGGCTGTGCTCCTACAAGCCCTGCCACGTGCTCGCAGGAGGGTGGCAGGCAGGGCACAGCTCCTGTCACCACCCTGTGTCCCCACAAGTGCCAGGGATGCCAGGCCGTACTGCTGTAGGGGTAGAGGAGAGGACGGGTTAGCACCTGGGGGGATGGCAGGGCAGCTCTGGCTTGGAGGATGGTGGCAACACAAAACGGGAGTATTGTGTCCCAGAGTGAAAGGCCAGACATCGTGCTGGCCTGCTGCTTCCAACCCCCAGTACGCACAAAATATAAGTGAATAACACACTTGCATGCACCCATATGCATTTACATGCATGCTACAACTGGCTAAAAAACAGAATAGAAGTATGGTGATATTGGGAATAAAAACTACAGATCACAGAATGGCTGGGGGCAACAGCACACGTTCTTGCTCAGCTCCCCATTTCCTATAAGTTAAAAAGGGATATCTGAAACCCACATGCTGGAGAAGTGCTAGCAGGGGTGATACAGTGAGAACGTGGCTGGGGAGATCATTTGGTATGAGATAAGCTGGGAAGTCAGAAGAACTTAATGTCTCTGACATGCTCTCCTATGGATCTGACCCCTTCACGTGCATGGCTCTCACTGGGTTACAGGAGTAAGCAAGACAGTGAGAGAAGGGCCTGAGACAAATACTTTGACTCAGTATTTTAGCTCAATCCTAACAGAAACAAAGCAACATCAAAAAAAAAAAAAAAGAAGTTGATAGCAATAATTTTAAGATGTGATCATCATTTCCCACAAGTCATTTATGGCTAGATTTGGAAAGGTCTTCCCACGAAGCGATTGCAGTGTGCATTGTCCACGAATGTGGTTAAGTACTAAGCGATTACAGAGCTTCTTTCTGTAAACCTAGAGCAGTGCAGGATGTAAGAGCCACCATGCCTGTGCAAACCTGAGAGCCCCTCACCTTCCCCCCCTACACACACACAGCCCACAGGAGGACGCGGGTGCCAGTGAGAGGCAGGGACAGCCAACACAAGCCTGGATGTCCCAGGAAAACACTCCAAACCCAACCCACGCCAGTTCCCCAACAAACCACCTCTGAGAAGACACAAAGAACTGCACGAGCTCCTTACCTCACGGAGGTGCTGGGTGGTTACAACCATGAACGCCGGCAGCGTGCCCAGGTCCAGGTGCATCGTGATCTGCAGGGCAGAGGCACGGGAGCAAGCGCTCACGCAGGTGAGCCGACCGACCGATTTGCACGGGCATAACACAGTGGTTGTGCAACACCGCTGGTGATTTACATTTGCTATCTGCAGACAGGGCTGATGCCCGGGTTGCCTGCGGTGTGCTTGCACGCACACGCATGCACGCCCCGGAGGGAGCGCGAAGTGGGGCCCTTGGATTTCAGTCAAGGCGGTGATTCAGTGGCAGAGCAGCGCGCGGCATCAGGAGCCGCTCGCCAGATGCTTGTTGGGTGGGCTGGGGCCAGGTGACTTGTCTGAGCAGAGACAGACACCAGGGACTCGGGAGCCAGAGGAGGACAAAAGCGTGAGTCCAACTTCAGTGTCCGTTCCCTTGACGCGCGACTTGACGACAGTTTGTAAAGCTATGTGGGAGAACAAAGTGGAAAGCATCTATTTTTCTGTCGTGGAGGGATGCTGAGCTCAAAACAAGACTTATTCCAAGAAACACAGAGTTCTGGCTTCTCTTTAGTCTTAATCCACCTCCTGCTACACACTCCTCTGCTCAAAACAGCACATACCTTCATAACATCACTTGCATGCGGGGCAGCCTTGTTTTGGTACAAGACCAGGTTCAGGGAGGAAATAGGTTTCTGATGCTCTGAATGGCTGTGTAAATGAATGATGAATGAAGACACAGGCGAGCAGAGAGGTACAGGGAAGAAATTGATAAATAGAAGGGAGCACTGCGGAAAAAACCCAACGGGCTCTAAATTGCTTACACAAAATCCAGCAGTAATTTGCATGCTTAGTATTAGGTATTAATGGCATCTCTCCCCCTGCTGCACCAAAACATGTTTTATATGCACAAATAAAGGAAACTGCCAACCACCTGAGTGTTTGTGTTAGTTTTGGAGAACCCCCACATTTAATTTCCAAGCTTAAAAGGAAATAAGAAACCTGGAGCTGAGGAGATCATTGCCGTTTCCTTCCAGAGCAATTCCGCGTGTTTGACATCTTATCTATTGTTTGTGTCAGGCAAACGGTGCCTGGACAACACACAGAGTGGGCTGCAGCAGTAACACGGCTCGCAAACGCCTATGAGCCTTGGTGATTCATCGCTCAGAGGAGCTCTCGCTTTAATCACGGAGGACTGGCAGATGAGGAAGGCCACGAGGATTTATGACTTCAGGGCAGAGTGACAGCTGTCCCAGGTATCCCAGCCCAAAGCTACAAATCAATGCCTTTATTAGAGGGTGACAGCATTAGCGGTGAAGGGTCGAGCAACCCACGGCCCGCCAAACAAAACTGCCACGTGAGGAAGCAAACCTGCCTCACACACAGAAAAATCAATCCGACATGAAAGCTGCCCAATGACCGAGGGCTGCATCCATATGCTCAACTCTAGCTGAGGTAATCTCGCCTCTTGAGCATCGGGATGCCCGTTCTGTCACAGGTATTAAGAAGCACATCTCCTGGGGCCTGCACGCTGTAGCTGGGAAGCGTCCCCTGCCCGGCCAGCATCCCAGGGTGCCTGCTGCATCTCTCTGTTCCACCTTCCCCGCACCTCATCACTTTGCCCTTCCTCCCACTTTGCTGTTTGAGAATAGCTCAGCACCCACAGCATGTTGTGTGTGACAGACCGGCAGCTGCATGACAGCTGCATGCTGTCTGAAAGCAGCAGTCCCTGCAAGTCAGGCCAAAATGGACTTTTCTTGAGAGCTCGTGGCCAGAGAGCATAACTGGAAATTAAAAGACCTGGGCTCTGTAATCCCTTATGTGCACAGGTGAGGAGTTTCCTTATCTGTGTGCCTCAGTTTCTAAATCTTTGAAGTGGAAAAGCTGCCTCCCCAGGCTGTTTATTCACAAAAATTGATTTGAGGTCTTCACCTGGGCACGAAGTGCTGGTGTTGGCAGCAGCTGTGGCCTGGCTATGCCTAGAAATAATGGGAAAGAACTCAGGAGGGACACCCCAGCCAGCCTTCCCAGCCCACAAGCACGCATTAACCGTGGCGTGTCAGCCCAGGCCTGCTGCAAGGACCTGGCCACCGGGTGGCTGAGGTGGCCATTGTGTCCTGTCAGCACACTTTAAGGCCAGGTGATTTGTCCATTTGATTTCAGCTTTCAGTCACTGTAAAAACAGCACAGATAATCAAACGGAGGAAAACAAAGAGCTTGAAACCTTGCTTTCTGACTGCATGCCCTGCAGTTCTTTGCAGAGAGCAAAGTCAAACGCAAGGTTGCGTTTACAAGCCGATGCCTGTTTTGTCATTGCAAAACACACTGACAGCACATCTAATTTAGAGACCTTGTCCACAGAGCTGAACGTCAATACAGGACAAGTGCCACCTCATGCTGCAAAGGCACAGCCAAGACACTTTGCCTGTGCAGGAGAGGACGTGAAGCCAGGCGGCAGCCGCCCACCTGGCCTCCACCACCACCACCTACTGAGGACCACCCTCGCCAGGAAGCCTGCTGCAGCGTGTGGCCGCCCTCACGGTAAAGGCACTTTCCCTTACGACCTGCCTGACCCTCCCTCGGCACAACTTGGTGCCCTTCCCTTGTGACAGGGCTGGTGGTGACCAGCAGGAGGTGAACCAAAGCCTGGCCAGGGTGAGCAGCTAGGAGCCTCAGGGCAGCTCCCAGTGACAGCCTCCTGATATTGCCTTCCCAGGGCCATGGGAAGTTCGTCACCTGGGGGAAGCAAAGAGGACAAAACAAGAAAACTGAGGGAATGGTCAATGATTTGAGATTCTGTTTTCTCCTTATCATGTACACTTTTACCATTTTATTAAGAAATCTTACGGGTTTTTGTTAAGCTCTGCTCTTTTGGAGAGGCAGCATCAGTAAACAGAAAAAAAGACATCAAAATTTCCAAATGGAAATGTGCTCATAGATACAAGTCCCAGACATCAGCACTACTGGAGCTTAGGGATTTTCCTACTTTGACTTTCACTTCTTCAAGAGGTCCCTTCCACCCATCACATACGCAAAGCAGAGTCTTACTTATGAGGACATCACCAGAGAGATGCAATTTTTCACTCATTGATGGAAGAGATGAGCCCTATCTTCCAAAACATTGCTGTGGCTATAGTCAGTAATCAGAGAAAAAAAATCCTAAAAATATTTTGCCACTTATAAAACATAAAACAGTTTCCAACAAATGCTTAAAAATTACAAAATAGTAAAAATAACAAGCCAATGGTACCTTTGAAGTCCCAACAGCAACGTGAAGTCTGTCGTCTTCAGTCCAGTTTTCTTCAGAAATAGAATTCCTGTGGTGCTGCCTCTATATTCACAAGGTGACTGGTTACACAGCTAGTTCCTGAACTCTGTACACTTCCAGCTGAAAGATCAGATAAAATGGACAAATGAGAAAGTTTCACTACAGTTGGGACTTCTGATCACAGAAGACTCTAACATCAGTAGTTCCCATAATAAGATGCCTGAGCATTGCAAAGAAAGACAGGAACATTTCACGTTGCCACGGTATTGCCGAGTGTCTTGGTGGGGCAGACGGGAGTTTGCAGGCACACGAGGAAGCCAGCGGCTCTGCGGGTGGGGAAAACCCAGACCCCTGCCAGCATACCACTTCAGTGCAGGAGAAACTCCAATTTTTCACCTGTTTCCCCACCAGGAAGGTCATGAATAAGCATCCTCAGAAAACAGCCTGTTCCAATACCTGACACACGACTATTTCTAACATTTTAGCAACCTGGGATTCCGACTTTTTGGTTTTGATCACTATTTCAGTAACATGTCTCAGATGTTTTGCTTTGCCTGTTAGCTTCGGACCCAGCGCTGCATAGCCAGATGCTTGCAATGTGCAACATCACAGACACCGGGAGAGCGCTGCATATACAATGGAAAAATGCGGTGGTGACAAATACATATCTATATATATACACACACGTATTGACATTCAGGTGGGCATGCGCAGCTGAGGTTTTCAAGGCTGGCAGGTTATTTACTCTTCTCCTGGCCTCAGAACATTTCCCCCCAGAACTCTACAAGCGGCATTTCAGCCAAGCCCAGCAACCCGTGGCCCTGCGACAGGGCTCAGGTGGGGAATTCACTGACCACAAGGTGCCTCCGACAGCCTGCAGCTCACCTAGCTTCTCAGCTAGCACAAAGCAAACATCACCTCGGCATCCACAGGCCATTAAACTTGACTTTCGCACCCACTGCAAGCGTCCTCCTAAACTAACATGCAAGCAATGAGGAAGGAAGGAGCAGGGAGGATTCATCGGAAAAGCAGCACCTGCACACCTCCACTGAGCTGCCTGGTCACTATATCCTGGTACAGAGGTGGTCTGGGAGGCTTCATGATGGATTGCACGTCACCTATGAGACCTCACTCCATCATCGCCAGCACGGAAAGCGGTCCTTAAACCTCCAGCAGCTGAAGCCCTGCCATCCGCCACGGAGAGGAGCGCAGCCATCCTCCCACCTGCTTGGCCAGCGCGGGAGCCCCAGTGCTGAGCATAACACGCAACCATTTTGTTTGCGCACAACTCTGGCTAGGAAACAGCAGCCGGTGCCTGGCAAGCTGCATGGCACTCCCAGCTGTGCTGCAAGCACATCTGAGCTCAGGGGCTCCCAGCCACCCGACACACAACTCTCCCGGCCTGGCAGAGGCAGCTGCTGTCGCCTGCCATGGGATTTCTCGGCATTCTGACCTGCGAGCACAACTCGGTCATAAAGCAGCTTGGGAAGAAGGCAGTGTCCTTTAGGCTTCCATTTGCAGGCATGCAAATGCTACTGTAACCTGGTGAATCCTTTTGCACCCTTCTATCGTTGCCCATCGCGTAGGGCAAAAAGTGGGAATGGTTTTGGTCTTCCTTCATCAGCTGCATTAATTTTTACACCAAGGAGATGGATGGATTTGATTCAAACTTCACTCAAACATCCTCTGACCAAGCTTTGAGCAGTATGTACTGGCTGTGACTGCAAAAACCTGTCTTCCAAAAGCATTCCCCATGCAGAGTTTGTGTAACTTTGCTGGCAGGAGCCTCTTCCCCACCTTCAGCCCCTGATGGGGTAACCTTGCTGGCTGCTCATGCTGGCAAGGCACAGACCAAGTTGTGCCAAGCAAACCCCTGTACCTCAGTCACCATGGCAGTGTGTGGCTCCCTCGCCCGCGCTGCACATTCTCCACAGGTCACACCTGTGGCCAACAAGGCCTGAGGGAGAGAGCAGCAGGAAGACAGGTCATTAACTGAGCAAACACACTGATGCCACGAGGAAGCATTTGGCAGAGGGAGACAGCCGTGCTGCATTGTCTTCCTGCGCCTCCATCAGTGTGGGCACCACTGGCTGTTTTCCTCACCGCCACTGTCCTCGCCCAGCTGCTGCTGCGCATCCCGGTGGGGCAGGGCATGGGGCTGACCTGCGTGGGCTCCTCTCCCCATGGCAGCCACCAGCTGGGCTCCACGGGAGCGGGGCCGCACGCCCGCGCCAGGGCTCGCTGGGGACCAGCCCCGTGACTCGGGCGAAATGAAACACTTGGCCGTCTGGCATATCGCTCCGTTCCCCACCAACGGCACAAATAGTCACTGCGCGATGCACAAACACCGGGATCTATTATTGGCACCTCTTCTTGGCTCGCCGTCGTGACGTGCAACCCGCACGCAAGTGTTAGTGCCCTTATAAGGCTCCCAGCACAAACTTAAATTTGTTATCCTCTGGCCGATGATACAAACTGCAATCTCAGTAGCATACGGCATGGGGAGGTGGGAGATTTTCTTGGCTCTGTGGTGAGAGAGAGAAATTAAAAAAGGAGCCTACAATGCTGAGTCACTGTGACAAATAACTTACTATGGCATACATTCAGGGTTTAGCAAAGAGGCAGCTGAGAGTGAGTCAGTGACTGACTAGTGCCTCCTAGATTTTCCTCCTTGGGAAAGATTCAATTTAATGTAACGAGGCGCCGGCAAAAAGTAGTTCTCAGTGTTACCATTACCGAGTCAATATCACTAATTACACACGTGGTTAAAACTGTCAAATTTCATTACGTATCGTGGAATACATGCATGCTGTTTGGGGTATAGCATCACTCATTAAGAAGCAATAAGTCCCATTAAAAATACGAGTTTTTACATGTGGGGAAATTTGGCCAAACTTCAAATGTTTGGCCGTGTTATTTCAAGAATATCCCCTCTTTTGGTTGCTCAACTTCTCAGCCTTATCAATGTCTTATTTAGCATTCTGGTTTAGTAGTCTGTAGCACAATTTACACCAAACTAGAGAGTTTTGCAACCAAAAAAAGACTGAGTGCAAAACAGGTTTGAGGTGGAAGTTGCACAGATGTCACAATCCACCAAAACACTTAGCCCCTGTAAAGTCAGATTTGCATGTGCTGAATCATGGCCAAAGCTATTCTTGTTTTGTTGTTGCTGCTGTGTTTTTCCCTCCTCCCTCTAGGCCAGGCAGACGAGGTCTCACCCAGAGAAGCGGCTTGCTCCGGACCCCACAGCCATCAGATCTGCACGATGCTGCCCTCATCCCCTTCCGCAGCTCCTGCTTCTCTACCTGCCTCTGACAGCAAAGTAAGACTGGGAGCAGCACCCCAATGGCTAAAAATCTGCAGGCAGCCCCTTCCTACTTGTATGATGCCCCCTCCCTTCCTGGCACAGCTTCTGATTAAATTCCCAAGTGTTCACACAGCTTCCTCCTGCCCCGTGACAGACACCGCTCCCTTTGGGAGGCCACTTGCTGCCTCTCTGAACATAAGCACCAGGGAAAGATTTCCAAGGCAGGTCTGTCACCCAAGAGCCAGGGAAGCCAGGGCCAGGCTGGGCCATCCTGCAGTCCTCGCAGTGTGCTGCTGCTCCAGCTGATCCCTTCTACCTGCTCCTCATTTTCTCCTGACAGAGAGAGTTTTCTATCAGCCCTGAAATTCCTAAGATACTATGCTAACCGGTACATGATGGGGAAGATTATAACTGTTTGCAAGCGGACCACAACCAGGTGGAAGGAATTTCCTATCTTCTTCCTCCTCCCTCCATGGGGCTCAGCCTGATAAGGGGAATGTTTTGCCTCAAGTAAGTCCAGCTGGGATGTTGCAGTCAAGCCATCCTTTCAGAGCACAATAAAGTCATAGAATAATCCACTGTTCACTTGAAATGTTAATTAGTGAGTGAATTATACTCATGCTGTTCCCGTCTGATGACTGGCTGCTAAAGAAGTGTAATTAGATATTCATCTCTCTTGTCCAACTTGTATGATCTACAGTGGTCCAGTTGCTCATGAATGTGTGCATAAAGTTGGTCAAATATTTTTGCACGATGCTTTTGTATGTTTCTTAAAAGAATGTCTTTTTCCCCCTAAAACAAAGCTTTTCTTGAGAAATGGTGATATCACCCACAATTTCCCTATCTTTTTTTAGCCAAGTGCATCTCTGTCAAACCCTGAAGGACAAAGGGCTCCTTACTTCCAACGCAGCCCCACTAAAGCGTGTTACCAGCCCCCCCCCCCCCCCCCAGAAAATCCCTGCTGCTCTTCCAAGCAGGGCCATGGGGCTTCCCCCAGGGTTTCCTCCAGTGGGGCAAGCAGTGGGGCTGGTGCTCGATGCACTGTGCCAGCATTGGATCCTCTGCGGCTGCTGACGGACTCAAAGCCAGGCTATGAAGTGGTCCTACAGTGGACAAGAACGTACAGTTGAGACCCTAAGTCCTCTTTTAAGGAGGAGCTGTCTCCTATCTCTGAAGATCACACACAGACCCTTCTTTTAAGAGCAAATTCATATAATTTTAAAGAAAAAAAGTACTTTTTTTTTTTTTTGGCAGTTGTGAAGAGCAGCTCTCAGATATGACCTTTCCAAAATGCCTGCCAGCGATCAGCTATAAAACAGAGATCTCAGTAATATTTTTCTAATGCAGAGTGAAGAGCAGCCAACTTCCCATAGAAAAGGAGGAGGATTTTCTCAAACTAATTTTATTTCCTTATCTTTAGTCATCTGCTGAAAAGAAAACACTAAATATATTCCCCAGTCTACTCCTTCCAGTGATAGCTCGAAGGAGTAAAGAACCATATGCTCCTTCAGCTGATCTATACTGTCTCCATGACAATGCACATTTACAAAGTTTGCTCCCCACAACTCCGTAGCGTGCGCTCTGGCTGCTCGTGGTGCTGGACGCGGGGCAGCTGCCCGGCACAGCTGGTGGCACCGGTGGCCATCCCCATGGCAGCTGGGCTCTGCTTGCCCTCCTGCTGCCACTGCTGCCGCCCGAGGGGCTGTGCTGCTGCAGGTGCTCTGGGAGAAGCCATCCTGCTCCACACAAGGCACCCAGACCCCTGTCTGGTGCCCGTCGGTGAGCTGGTGGCATGGCCACATGGCTTGGCCTACACAGCGGCCGAGTCCCTCCCGCCTCTGCACGGGCATTAACACGTGAAACGCCTTGAAAGGAGAAGTGGTTTTAGCTCATTTTAGACAGTCAGAAAATCTTAGTGAATTTACACAGAAAAAAAATTGTCTTCCTTAAAGTGTGCTTTGCTGATGTAGCAGCAGGTTTGAGCCTGGCCAGTGCAGCTCCAGGGGATGAGGGCCACACTGCTTCCTCGGCGGAGATGCTTGGCTGGGGCCAGGTGCTGGGAACAGCCTTAGGGGGCCCAGGACCCCAGCAGGGCAGGATGCAGCAGCAGCCCTACGGTACCGACAATCTCACCCCCTAGGGATTTATTTTTACTGATGTTTACTGGTGTAGCTGCAGTTTGTGCACAGACGAGGCAGCGTGCTGTGTGATGTGCACAACACACGAATGGTAAGGGAGCAGCCCAGCAGGGCATGCAGGCTGGGGCACCTGTGAAATCGAGGGATCCCTTCCAAAACAGCACTACAAGAGGTCATATTCAGTAAGTCTTCCTTCCCAGGTACGGCAGGGCACCAACGGCCTCCCAGCACTAGCTTTACACTCCAGGTACATCACACCATGATAACCAAGCAGCCAACACAGCAGCCATCCTGGGCTCCTACCCCATGAAAAAGCCTAGAAAACATCTCATCTGTGACCACCAAGTGCTACCAGCACCCAGGGAAGACACCAGCCAACAAAAAGGCAGCTGTGACCACCCCGTCTGCCACCCAGACCAGCTAGGACAATGTTTGGGGAAAAGACCCTGCACACTTGCAAAGAGGAAAGGCTGTGGGCAGTTTCACACTTCGCCCTTCCTACCTGCTTCTTGTTTCTTGAGAAGAGTTAAGAAAGGGTCAGAAATGCTGGCAGGTGGGTGGTAGCACTAGAATAGGGCTGATATCTGTGGGACTTAAGCACGTCACCCAAGATCAAGACGGCTGATCCCAGAGGTGCAGGTGACCATTCCCGCTGGCTGGGGCAGCTCCTGCCGTACAGAAATGGAGGTGTGACAGGCCTCTCCTCTACACTCCTTTAATGCCATTACATCCCTGTATTTTCCCATCTCATTTGCAAAAGTTACGTACCAAATAACATACGGAAGTTGGGATTTACCTCCAACCTGCTAAGCCAGCAAGCTCAGCTTATCGACTAGCTTAATGGACAAGAAACTTTCTATTACGATATAATAGAAGAAAAACGTTCAGGAACAGGCTGCGTCTGGGCCACAGGCTGTCAATTGGCAGCCTTCACTTCACCAAGTGCAGAAAGACGTTATATTGTTATTTTCAGAGCCCGTGTGTTTCACTATTCCCCAATCGGTACAATAGCTGTCAGCACTCCTGTTTTGAATTTCACACATTTGCTTAATCAGAAACCAACAAAAATACACAACCGGCTGCAGTGGGGCATGAGACAAATTCTTGCTTTTTCAAGGAGTTACCCAAGATAGGGGTTGCAGATTAGGTTAACCCCACGTAATCATTTTTAAAATGGAACTATAGTACGTGTTTAAGATCAGTAATAAAAACCTCAGCTGGCTAAGAAGTCTATATTTAAAAATTAAGAAAAACAACATTTATTTTAAAGGAAACCTGACATAAGTTTTGAATTGCCAGAGTGAAACATTCCCCCCGCCCCCCCCCCACACACTTCACAACCACATAGACTGACCTAGGCAGCCAAATCTCTAATTTATCAGATGTCTTGATTTCGCCCGGACTGGCATTTTTCCATCAGAAGCCTGTCCCACTGCAAGTCTCCCTGGCTGCAATGCCCACTGCTCACGTACCCCCAAGCAGACCCCAGGAGCTGGCAAGCACCAGCTTCTACCACAGCTTTCTGCTGCTCAGCTCCTCCCAGTCTTTGCCCTCACAGCAGCCAGGCCCAGGATGCTGCTTGCAAGCTGTCTCAACATCCCTCTGACGTCTGTAAATATATGCCAAGTTCTAATTATGCTTGACAGTCTTCTGCAAATTCTGACTCTTTCTCCCCCCTCTTTGAAAATGCCAGATTTCTCCTGAAGTCTATTTAGAGGGAGTAAAATGAAGGCTTTTCTAATTAGAGACGAGTTTCCAGTTATCCCTTCACCTCCTGTACCAGGAGCAAAGATGAATTCTGCCAACGAGGAGTCACATCTAGACTAGTCTACCAGCATTATGCAATGGAAGGAGGTGTGCTGCACAAGATCAGGTTTCTGCTGGGAGTGGAGACAGCTCAGAGTCACAGCTTCCTCTTCAAGCCTCCGAAACTCACGGATTCATAAAGACTTGGTTTCCCAGTGCAAAACAACCCTCTTTCAGGGAGAAAGAGCCAGCACTGCCTAGGCTCTGTTAATCTCCCTGTTTAGCAGGAAAGCACACGGGGCCTGTCATGCCAGAAGCTTGGGAGGCAGTGCCCGGAGTTATTTGGTGCCTCTGGAAGCTCCCAATGACTGACAACATGAAGGATTCTATGTGTACGCCCAAGCATCAAGCAAACACTGTCTATTAAGAAGTTTAAGGGGAGGAAATGCTTTCCAGACACACAAGCCTTTTCTAAGGGAATTGCGACTCTGTAGGATGTCAAACACATAATGCTGATGCCATAAATGTCACTATACAGCAGTTCTCATTCAGAAAATATATGATCGATGTAAAGAAAACCCAATGAAATATATATATTCCTTTTAATTCCCCTTAACCCTGCCTCTTTCTCCAGGGCTTTGAGGAACACACTTCAGGAAAAGCTTTGAAGAGTCATGGAAGGAAAAAAAAAAAAAAAAAAAAAAAGATCAATCTCATCCAGCTTTTGGGGGTGGGAAAAGCTAAAACTTACTGCATCGTATTAGGGGTCAAGGAAGGAGCACAGTCCTGGAAGAGGGCACCCATGCGTGGCTGGCACCTTCATGGGCTGGGGATGCAGTGACAGACAGGTCCCAGGGGCTTATCGGCATTTTTGCCAGGAAAGATCTCAACCCAGAACCTGGTGGAAAAAAGCATCAGAGTAAGCAGGAGAGTTGCTAGCTTCCTGCCCAGCAGCTCATGCAAAATTGTGTCCCAATTAAAATATATTATTTTTTTCCCCCCTCTCCTGTTTGGGGCATATGCACAGTGAAAAGCAGAGGGAGCCAGGGAGGCTTTACAAGCCCACGGCCAAACCAATGCAAGCAAATGATATGTGTGAACAGCCACAAGTCCTGAGCCCGCATGGTCAGCAGCATCTCATGGTTCCCATACCACTGAGCTCTGTCTCAGACCAGGCTGTGTCCCCTCACTTCCCCTGGCTTTGGCAACCCTGGCCAGGGGAAGGTGCTCCCCCATAACTACAAAAACAAAACCTACTTTCCTTTTCTCTTTTTCCTATTTATCCTGTTCCTTTTACATTCACCTAAGCCAGAAACTCTGCTATGTTGATTAATTTCAGCCCTGCAGGAATTTCTCCAGAGGCTGAGTGGCCGCAGCACAAAGACGCTGGCTTGCTAGGACTGCTCTGCATCAGACCCCCACAGCCATGTGGTGAGGGACAGCAACAATCCTGAAACCATCAGAGCCTGGAGACACAAGCTAGACAAAGAAAATATTAGTGTCTTCATTAAGTGTGGAGATTAAGATCCTGACTTGTTTTATTCAGTTGCCTCTGGCTCCCTTCAGTCAATAGGGAGAGACAGACAGCCCCGGGGTGATCCAAACCAAGTCAGATTAAATGCCCTGGAGACGTGCCTACGCAACTCCCTAGACTATATAGGGGGCTTAAAGCTATGGTCCTCCTGTTTTAGAGGTGTTTGTCAAGTGGGGGTTTCTCCAGGTGAGCTAACATCTCAGGACTGCATCAAGGCTGGGTTCAAGGTGAAAACCTGTGGTTGGAGGAAGAGTTGTGCCTCCCAGGCCAAGACCCCAAGAGAAGAGCCAGTCCCCCCATTTTTACTGTATTACTTATGCACTTTATGGTCACCAAGAAGGTTTTTTTCCATGCCTCTTGCTAAGAGACTCCCTGGAGTGGGCTGTTTGTCCCCCCAGCAGAAAATAAAGAGTCACACCAGCAGCAGAGGGTGTGGGGGCAGACGCTTTTTGGGCATCAGTACTGGCAGTTTTTAGAGCCTCCAAATGAGTAGGCGACTGTGCTGAGGCTCTTTCTCCCACCACAAATCACGAAGCCAAATATCTCAGCTGCACTGCATGTCTGCAGGAGCTCCTCCTCCGGTGCTGGGTAGTGTGGGAAGGGCTCTGCTGGCACGCAGCTCACCCGCACACTTACGTGCCTGTGGACAAAATTAAGGCAAGCCCCTGTGCATGTTCAACACACGCGCATGCGCCAAGACCTGCTGCCACTTGTAGCCTGCCCGGCTTCACAAGAGCAACCCAGAGCAGCCCAAGCACTGGGACTACGTGCCCTCAGCCAAGCCCTCTGGGGACGTGTGAGTAGTCCCGTGCAGGGAGCAGGAAGACGTGAGCATCAGGGCACCAGAGTGCAGAAGTTTCCTATTGATTCTTCTGAGAGGGAAACAAATTAGCTCAAGGTAGTAGAAACAGATGTACTTACATATCCTACACCCTTTAAAAGAAAGGCCCTTCTAGTGAAGCAGATGGGTTTAAGTGCCATTTAAAGCAATTCCTGCTTTACCCAAGAAAGCCTCACACAAGCTTTACATGTGGATTACCCAAGCAGTGTAAACATGAAAGGCTCTGGCCACACGTCTCTAACATCACACGAAGCCTAACATCACATGAAAGCAAAGCCAATGGAGTGGAGGAAAACAACCCCTACACCCTTCAACCTCATGCAGTGTCACTGACTTCGAGCTGCCTGTGATTAGGAATGGAGCTTAGTTCTGCACTGCTGCTTCTTCCTTTTCCTGCTCACGTCTTTTGATACCCCAGCCTCAGGGAGACCTCTTTAGGAACACATGGCTCCAGTGGTTCTTCTGAATTCTGAAGACCACTGCAAAAGGTGAGGATAATTTCACAAATAAACAAACACACAAAGACAAGTCGTCTTTATAGATGTCATGTCTCTAAACTCTTCAATAGGCACAGCTAAGCCACAGGTTTAGCAGCACTACCCTGGCCACGTGGAACCTTCCTGTGTTCATTTTCTTCAGGGACCAGAAGAATTAGAGCAACACAGTAAGCTTCATGGGATTCCCTTTTTTGTCTTCCTTTCTTTTGCAATCATGTACTGCAGACTAGGGCCATAGCCAATATGTACTATAGGCCCATTCATGGGGAATTATGTGGAAGACAAATAACATCTAATTTCTTGTTGTGTTCAACGAAAAGGTGCTAGACACAGGAAAAACATGGGGTTATTTGTTCACTTCCACTCAAGGCACTACTTAACAGCTAAAAATTTGGTAAAACAAAGCTGTAGAAGAGAAAAGTCAGACTTTGTCAGACTGGTCACTGTGGACAGATGAAAGATTAGCCTGAACAAAGCCTAGAGAGAAAGACGTCCTCTTGTCCCTCCTCCGTGCCGGCTAGCACAGCCGCTCAGCTCTCACTGCTACTGCCATTTCACAAGTGACAGCTTTCAGGAGAGCCAGGACTGGTTTGCAATGCTGAGCTGAGGGAAACACACATAAGCTACAGCTGAACACAGAAACGGAGCAGACTAAGGTATTTTTAAAAGAACAAAAAAGAGCCCTAAGGAAATAGAAGAGTGGAGTCAAGACAAAACGCTCCCAGCAATGAAAAGAAGGCTGCAGCTTTGGCTCACTGCTTAAGTCAGCATTTAAGAAAGAAAGCCTAACACAAACAGAGATGAGGAGGCAGGGAATGCTCAACATACCTGCTGGTGGCAATGCTAAAAGCATTGAAGGGTCACCTCTTGTAGAAAAGAGCATTCCTGGGGGACTGCTGCTCTGTCTGCTTATATGTATGAATGTCCCCACCACCAGCGCTCGTTTACTTTTGTTAACGGAGTACACTTGAGCCTTTTCCTGCAAGCACTTACACCTGTTTCCTGTAAGGGTGGTGACAGTGCTTGCAGGCTTCTCATACTGTCAAGTAGGCTAGACATCAGCTGGCCCCTCATGAACAATATCTGGTAATAGTCCTTGTGTGCTGGGTAGCCCACCTGTCCTGCTCCAGACATCGCTCCTACTAGCCACTGCCCTTATAACACTGGAGGAAGGAAAGGAGTAGCACATCAAAACCATGTCCTCGTTCTCATTTCCATCTCTCAAAAGTCAGCCACCCCATCCAGCCTGCAGCCCCATGGTTGTTAACAGCATTGAAGTCACACAACCCCTTCCATGAAAAGAACAAAACAAAGCAGTGCTTTCAGCTGAGAAAGAAGAGAATTGTTTGGCTATAAGGCCAAATAAACCTGCCTGCTCATTGCTAAATGTTAGAGATGCAGGTGTAGGTGAGCATGAAGCTCAGGGATAAGCACGGACAAGCTGATGAAACTAACAAAGCCAACATTTCTTATACACTTGGGAAAAAAAAAAAAAAAAAACAACTGCTAAAATATACCTATAGTAACGGTAGGATCAGACAATGCTTTGGGGCATTTTCATAGGAGAACAAATTTGCTCAAATTTTCAGTCTTCATTCTGCATGTTTCTCCATCCAGATCTCCGGTGGTGTTTTGGACTGCGTGTTTCCAGAGCCAGTCCTGGCCAATTGAGTGAGACCTTTCAGCAGCAGGAGGATGGATAAATACGGGACAGGCTGTCAGGAGCTGAAAGGATGCAGTGTACTCTTCTGGAAGGGTCTGTACAGGTTTTCTGTGACAACAATGATCAGAAGATTTTGCAAACGAGAATGTCTAGAGAAGGGTGGTTTTATTTATATATATATATTTAAATGAACGCCTTTTAATATAGCAGCTTTCTATATAAAGATGTAGAGCCATTTTGCTGTACAGATTAATACAGCTTGTTCTAAGATAGTCTGTTTTTATCATAGATGAATTTGTACAGGTGTAACTCTTGTCATCTCTGTGTAAATACTCCTGACTTGCACTGCTCACCTACACAGTGAAACCTGAACTGGGACTGGATTTTCAGTGTGGGCTCCTGGCTTTGGGATAGGCTGTAACCAGCATTGTCTGGTTCTAACAGAACAGGGATGTACAGCAGAGTCCTTTTAATGTGTGTTTATCATGATATGCAATTCAGAAATGCATGCACAAGTGTAAATACCCCTGATTTAAACAACCTGGAAAAACATTACTGAGAAGGTATAAGACAGTAGCAGAGCATGGGGAGAAGTGCAATGTGCTTGGTGAGTGCAAGACTAAAATAAATTAAACGCTTCGAGTGAATAACAAACTGGAATTTCACCAACACAGCATTTTATTCAAAAGGAAGAAAATGAGGGACAGCTGAAGTTGGCATCAGAGTAATGTACAAAATTCCAAAGGAAAGGTCTTTGAGAATGGAAAGAGGGATCTGTGAACCACCTGAAGTTCAGAGAAAAATGTTTCAGGTACATGGGAGTTATCTGAGAACAAATGTGGTTATTAATGTGGTTGAATGCGTTATGACGCCATCAGAAGGATTTGGCAAAAGCTAGAGAATGACTGAAACTAAGGCATGAGGAAAAAAGAATGTCTGTTAAATAACAAGCCACAATCAGATATCATTTATCATGATGTTGGTTTTCAGACCAGAAATGCTAACAAATACTTCAACTGAGTATTCATGAATATTAGAAAAAAATGTTTAGGAAATAAAAAGTTATGTGAAGACAAAAGAAGATTTAATTACAAGGTAGATCTGCATTTCTCCCAAGGTACTTGCAGAGCACCCACTGATTTCTGTGGTGAAGGTGCTCAGGCTATTTGTGTTAGTCTGAAGTTCCAGATAAGAAGCAGGGCCCACAATTTTTGTTACCAAGGGATGAACGAGGGTCTCTTCCTAGGGCTTATTTAGCCTATCTATGGAATCAGAGAGAATAAATGGGTTCTCCTCCCTGTTGAATTAGGGAAAAAAAAAAAAAAAAAAAAGTGAGTTTTGTGCCACATCAATGGTACTGTTTTGTTTGCTTACTTGAGATGTAGTGGGGAAGCTCGATGTCATCTGATTTCTGGAGGCATTCCTTGTAAGCTGTAGAGGGATGGGACTTGCAGCCTTTAACTAGGGTGACAAATAGAATTGAATCCATAACAAGAGGAGGAAATCCTTGTAGGGTTTTTTCTTCCAGATGTTCATTCAAACATTTGAGTTAAATGGTGTTAGCATAAAAAAACAAAAAGAGCTTAAAACAGTCTAACCAAAATCACTCTTAATCGGGTTTTGTTTCCATGGCACCTTTGATGTCATAAGCCTAATAGCTCCCCAGTGATCCATAGAGTCTTCCAGGAAAAAAAAAATGGCTAGACAACCTGAATGCCAAATGTTGAACACACACTTAAAAATATCCTTTCGGAAGAGTTTTCAGGCCTCCCTTCTCTTTTAAGAATCAAGGGAAACCAAAAATCCAACCAGGAATTTCCCCCCGCACACCCACCCACCCTGCATATCACCAGAAATCTGTGCACAACAGTTTCAATGTATGGAGTCCTGCTAATATATTATTAAACTGCAGAGGAAATGCATAAAAAGACTTATAAAAATAGCAGTAAAACACTTTTTTAAAAGCCCATTCTACAGATGCAAAATCTCAAGAAACATCTTTCTGTCAAAACTGAAACAGATTGTGGTGTTCAGCAGCACATATCTTTGCTAGGGAAGCGTTCTTAGTACAGTATTTTTACTCTTCATCTCATGTTTTTTTCCAAGGATTTTCTAATTAATCACGGTGATGATGGAAGATAGCAGTCCTGCTATGGCTGCTATTAAGACATACAAGTCTCGCCAGAGGTAGAAGTAGGTGTAATTTGCTTTTATTTAAAAGCTTTTGCTCAATAATATTTTTATGGCCTGATCTGGCATTTGTGGCCATGCAACATTCTCAGTCCCTTCTGCCTTTGGGATTTTTATCCGATTCTGTATGGAGAAAAAGGGGCAAATATTTGTTTTGCTGCTCTTTTGGATATCCGGCTACTGTCACTGGCTGAGGAGAGATGTATTGCTCTGAGTGCTCTGCCTGGCGCTTTTAGTATGTATAGGAGAGGGGCTGAAGCTTCAGAGGATATGACTTGTGGAAAGCCGCTGCTGGAGAAATTAAATATAATAAATTTTACTTAAAATAAATAATAAAATAAAAGCAAAATCCTAATCCTGATTAGAATCTTTATTTCTTTGAAGGTAGAATAATGATTTTGCTGTGGTTATAGTAAGATACACAGCAAGGGTCTACGAATTTGAATGGAAAGAACAGCTTAAAAATTCAACTTCTTTTTAAATAAAAGTTTATGAAACCCTGCTTAATAGATGCCAAACACATATGTCAAACAACATACCTATAAAACAAGATATGAACAAAACAAAATAGTTCTTCAAAATAAAAGCCGGGAATCAAATAACTTTATCCTTTACTGTTGCAAGAAAATAAAAATGAATCAACGCTGTACCCTTCACACGTCCAGGCTTGAACTCTGCAATGTAGGTGGAGTGAATCTCTGGATAGTATCAAATGAGCCAACGTGCTAGGTAACCATAATAATAACCCTTTTAGCAAAACAAATAAGCTTGTCATATTGAAATAGTTATCGTATCTGTAAAGGATAATATCTAATACAGTTTCAAGCATAACTTCAGAAGTGTATGTTACCTTTCTATATAGAAGGATTTGAACTAAAATCACTATACTGGTGAATTACTCCAGACTTTTGATGATCTAACACAGAGGGTAACAGTTTATTATGCCTCAATTCACCTGTGTACATGTCAGAATTTAGTCCCATCACACTTTCTCTGATATGAAATGTAACGGCTGGTCTATTTTGGTTTAGAATGGGAAGTTAATAAATAAAAACACAGCTTCCAAATTAAAGCTAAAAGAAAGCAGAGCAAAAACAAACAAATAAATCCAAAGCACAACAAAAATATAACAACAACAAAATGCTTATATTTCCAGGTGCAGTAAACACAGATTTTTTTTGTTGTTTGGGTTACTGGCTTGTTAGTCTCTCTAATCTTAATTCATTATGGAAAAGATAAAGTTACTATAACATATTAAAACCAGAAAAAAAAAAAAAAGTATTTTTATAATGTTGTGTTTGTTTGTTTGTTTTTTCCTAGCTGTCTGGTGTGGTTTGTATTTTGTGTAATGGGACAGATTTGTTTAGATATATATTTATATACTTACATGCTATTAATCAGAATTATGTTTCGTAACAAACGTCAGAAATTTTATCTCTAAGAACTTTTCCAGGTAAAGTTTTCCAGAGAAGCATCCAACTATTCAGATACAGACCCATGTACAAGTTCTAATATGTTTCTATTTATCCTTCTGAAAAACAAACATCTCCAGACAGAAGAGACTGACAGGCACATGAAAGACCACTCTAATCTCCTTCCCTGGTCACGCAGATATATGAAGTGTGGTATAAACTTGGGGGGAAACCTTGGAAAGGTGCTTTCCAGAATACTGCTATATATGAGAGCATTCCTTCTAAATGACTTTATAAGAGAAGGATGGTGAAAAATAATATTACTCTCTGTGGCTGTTTTTGGAACAATCGATAGTTGAGCTCAATGGAAGCTGGTTGCTGATACGGCGACAAGCTGTGTTAGGTATGGCACTTACAGGTCAAAACCAAGCAAAACACGCCTGACTAATCAGTTAATATAAAGTTCATATACTATAAATCTTGTGAAATTATACGTATCTGTCTTCTGTCTAGAAAACAAGTCACTGATTAAAGACAGGGGCAGGAACTGTAGGGATCCAGATCCACGACTGGAGCAAGTGGGAACCACAAATAATTCAGAATGTTGAAGAGCATGTTGTTATCATCACCGTACACACCCACATACGCACACGCTGACTTATACTAACATTTTTTTTTTTTTTTGTAATTAGAAATCAAATAGAAACTTAAAAGAAAAAAAAATCTCTTACTGAAAGTTGACTTGACCATCCCGAAAATATTCTCTTCCCTTTTTCTTTCTTAGTCACAATTTCTCCTTCCTCAGACTTATCTCGTCCACTCTCTCACTCCCGCTTTCTTTTCCTCTCGTGACTAACAGGCTTCAGGAATGAACTTCAGAGGAGCCTGAAAGAAAATAAATATCTTCCAGATTGGCTATTTTTCCATTAACTCCTACAAATACATACTGCAGGCGGTTCAGCGAACTGATCGTAAGATACACACACTTTCATCTGTGTTACCCTTTCAACTGCAGTTCCAGGTAGTAATAATGAGAAGCTGTCAATGTGGTAGTGAACTTCAGTCAACACTACTTTCTTGAAGACCCATACCCAGGACTGATTTTTGCAGCACAAGTTCACCTTTGCCAAAAGGTGACATCCTTAACTAGCTCACCACTGTTTTCCGTTCTTCTGTTACCCGGTGGTTTTCTTGTTGTTGTTGGTTGGCTGGTTCCTTAAGAGCGTATTCGTTTCCCTCTTGATTCAAATCCTCTCTTGAACAGAGCGGAGTCATCTGTCCTCTGTTTTTGAAGCCAATGGAAAGGCTCCAGCATCCTTCCCCTCTCTGCATCACCCATGTAACAACTCTTTTCATTCCCAT
Organism: Oxyura jamaicensis; assembly: GCF_011077185.1. Lineage (NCBI taxonomy): Eukaryota > Metazoa > Chordata > Aves > Anseriformes > Anatidae > Oxyura > Oxyura jamaicensis. The sequence goes on along the minus strand of NC_048897.1, from coordinate 57,848,274 downwards.
AGCGTGTTTCTTTTGAGAAGCCCAGCTCAGCCTGCAACAATAGGTTACCTTCAAAATACTTTTCTGCTTTTATCTGCTCCCCTCCCCTTTCTCCCCTCCATCCAATCAGCAGACTCACTCCACCATTAAAGATAAGCAATATTTTTAAACTCACTCAGCATTTCTGTCCAAGTCAGATAAAGAATCTAGATTTCCTATTCCTATTTTTTTAATGTTGCTTTTAAACTACAGTTTCACCACCTTTCCGCTTTTATGTGCTTTGGAGACTCAATTTCTCACATGTTTAATGTTATTCTGTCCTGAAGTTCAGTGGAAGATCAAATATTCAAAGGTACCAAGTAATTCCCAATTATTCCAGATTTACCTCACGGTAATAGAGAAAAATCCATACTCAAAGCCCCAGTGAGTGGTTTTATGAGACTGTGATGTCTGTGTCACTGCTTTATTGTTATTTGCATGTACTATAGTGTCTCTGATAAAAAGCACATGTCTCTGGTTTACAAAATGGCCTCTAACCTTGGAGTTAGCTTTTTATTCCACAGACCCATAAAACGCACATAAGGAGAAAATAAGGGCCAGGGCTGACATAAAAGTGAACTGAATTGGAGCACTTTAGACCCAGCAGTTCCTGAATGTTTCACTTTTCACAGTACCACAGAATATCCTGGGTTGGAAGAGACCTGCAAGGACCCTTTTTTTTTGATCTCACTTTTGAGAGTGATTGGTGGCACAGCAAGAGGCGGGACCCTCCAGTTCTCAGAAGGGAACTCAGAGCACGTTCACACTTTTTAATTTGAAATTAAACACGAAGCATCTAGGAAACCAACAGGGTGAAAAATACTCAGCTCTATACACATCTCATAGAATCATTCAGGTTGGAAAACACCTAAGAGCATCTAGTCATACAGCATAGGCACCACATATAGGGCTGATCCCATTGCAGCACCGCACTGTTAAAAGGACTTGTCTAATGATTAGAGCAAGGAACGATGAGCTGGGATCCTCAGGTTGCAGTCCTGGTTCAGCTTGAAATTCCTCCAAAAAAAAAAAAAAAAAAAAAAAAAGTTTGGAGAGATTTCCAGCAGGGTATGCCACGACTCCAGGAGCGTGGTGTGATTTATAGATGTTAGCGCTCTGGCCAAGACACCACTTCTGCTGTTTCAAAAGCCCTGTTTTATTTGCTTTATGAGCAAGAGGAATCTCTGTTTGTGCTCCTTGGCTTAAACACACTGCTTGGAGTGAAGTTACCGGCCAGCCATTATCCTGAGAGAGCACGGCTGCAGGCCGCCGTGGGCACGAGGGCCCCATCTGTGTTTGTGACTCGTGGTGCAGGCGGCGTGGGGGACGGTTGCGACATCCCACAGGGTACCCTGCTGTGGAGCAGGACCTCTGCATGGGCACTCGGAGCTGGCTGGGGATAAGGAACCCAACCAGAGTAGAAGCGTGGGCTGCTTTGCTGCTGCTCGCTTCACTCCCAACGCTTGACAAAAGCTAGGAGCCTGGTGTACGCTCTTCAGCTGACTCACGATTTCATCAGATCAGTCCCAACGGTGCAAGAGCCACGATGATATTTGAATGCTCTGTAATTTCATTAGTGTGGTTCTTTTGATGGATGTTTCATTTGAAATATTTTTGCTGTGTTCTGATGGTATTATGGTAAATTGCGCAGCTCTGGACTGGCTTTTTTTGTGAAGACCATTCAGCTGGCTGGTAAAAGAAAGAAAAATCACAAGGCAACAGACTGCAGTTGCTGCTTTTAAAGTTTTTCTCTATGCAGGATTTCAGCCACATAACTTCTACCCGTTTTAATGGCCTTACGTAACCAAACCACTTTTCACGTGTTCGGGCTAGTACTTAAAGCACTGCAATGTATTTGTGGCACGGTTTGTCCACGCAACAAACATTCCCTAAAATACACTTAGGGGTCTGAATGACAAGAAGGAACAATCTCTCCTGTGATGGCTTTTGTGGTTGCTGCCTCCAGTTGTCCTTCAAGCACCTCTCTGCAGAGCTGTCTCAGCTGCTCACAGAGTAGCTGCTGAATGGCCAGCTTGCAATTAATTCAGCGTACCAAGGAAACCTACACTCGCTGCTGGTTTCCCTCAAGGTAAGCTGAAGGCTGGCGGCAGCTGCTGCACGGACAGATGAGACACCACCCTAGCAAAGGTGGGAAGAAGGGCAGCATGGACCTCTACGTGATAAATCACTGCTTATCACAGCTTAAGTCATCCCAGCTTAATAGTCACAGCCCTTTGGGTCTTAGTTGTCATTTAAACTAACATATTTCTACACAGCCCCAGCCATATGCAGAGGTCTTCAGATAGCTATAAACACAAATTATGGCTGGTGTAAGGCCCTCTTGCTTTGCTAAAGAGGTGAAACGAGGTTTACTCTGAATAAGTACTGCTGAAAGCTTTTCAAAGGCACAATCTTTGGGGTTTTTGAGAATAGATATCACTTAAAAGTACCCCCCCCCCTTTTTTTTTTTTTTTTAAATCACATTGTTTTCTGCTGTGAGTGGGGAAGTGGTATGCAAAACACGAGTAGGTCAGTGAATAATGGTAGATTTGGAGGTATTGCTGCTTTGGATTGCTGCCTAAGTAGTCTAAATCATGTATACACATGCTGGCATCACTGGATGTGAGATTATAGAAATGGAGAATTACATATGCCTTTTTAGTAATTAAAATTTCTATTGTATTTGGTGTCTTTATTAGGAGTCCCTGAGCCCTCTTAATTCCCCATGTTAGAATCCCTGTTGCCTATTTTTAATATTCTTGCAATGTAAATACATTTTTTCACAACGCTTTAAGGACCTTGTGTGAATAATAACCAAATAAACACAAAACAGTGAATCACATAATTTCTGGATACTTCACACGCAAGTTGTATGAATTCAGGTCATGGTGCGCAGTGAATTTATGAGGATGCTATACAGGCTTCTAAGACCAATTAAACAAAAAAATGAAGGAGATTTCTTTAGCTGTTTTGCAAAAGAACCTTGAGTTTGCATATTTCATTTGCATTTTGTTCACCAGCAGCTCCCAGCTAGTTTCACTCAGAGGCGCATCCTCATGAGCCAGCCCCTGCCATTTGCATGTTAGCACTGCCATATTGCTGTGGCTGGGAAAAGCAGCTGCTTGTTTTAAAAGGGGGAAATGTGGCATTGCCAGAGAGGGAGGGGATGGCAGCGGGCTGACCCTGACACCTGCGCCACTGCGAAGCAGTACCTGCAAGCAGTGACTCTCAACTGCTGAAGGCTGGAAGAGGTCAGAAGTGAAATGACTAAATGAAGGGTGGGCAACGTAAATACCAGTGTACTTGATAAATGTTTCTTACACCCTCTTACTCCGAGGCACTTTGCTAACCTGTCTGTGCACCAGGCTGTCCATGCAAGCTGAAAGCAAGGCTGCGGTGCAGTACGGCTCCCCATTCCCTTGCAACTGAACGATGACCTAGAAAAGAGTCCTGATGTTTGTGTCTCAGAGGTAACGACACTACATTTAATATAATTTCTGGATTTCAAACTGATAGAACAAAAAAAACTCATAATATTAGTAAAATTGGATATCTGAATAAGTAAAAAAGGTGGAGGAGCAAAGGAAATTTTTATAGACTATTACACATCCAGCTATGCTTAACACCAATTCCAGATTAGATGTCATTGCTAATTAAAGCACGTGTAAGATTTTTACTCATTTTTTGTGTCTAACCTTCACTCCCTTAACATTTTGTCTGGAGGGTGTCTGCGATTTCTATCAGACACACTAATTCTGTCTTTCACCTGGGACCCCTCATACATTACTGCCTTTTTGCTAAAAAAGACCAGTAGTTGCCATAATAAACCAATCTGGCACCATCTCTGGGAGCGGGTCAGTCCCAATTATTAATCATAGAGCTGTTTATATTTTACAGTCCAAATCTAAGAAGTGTCAGGTGAGGCAAGGTGAGACCTGAAACCCTTTGCCCTGTGCTTTTAGATACTCTGCTAGGTCTTTGCCTGTAGTTTACCATACAGCAGGACCCACTCCATTCTTTTTAGCAGCTTCAATATATTACAGACATTTTGTAACAATGAACAGCACGTATCTGCAAACAAAGATAAAACAACTGCATACATAGGCCCCATTCTCTAGGATCAGCGATAACTCCTGAACTAGGGAAGAGTCTTCCCTAGTTCACACATTCCAGAAAATGTGCTGGATATCTGCCCAACAAGGAGTACAAAACTTCAGCTGCACAAAGAGCAGGTTGGAAATGTAGATGAAAGCAAAAAAAAAAAAAAAAAGAGAGATATCTATTTGTTGAAGAAAATATCCTGTGATATTTTCTTGTTCAAAACAAAGTGCAGGACCACATTTTAAATAGAATGGATTTTTTCTTTCCCATAAAGCAAAACTTATTATCCCCCAAACAGCTGAATTTCTTTTGGCATTGGCTTACTTTGCCAAAGAGCTAGAAGTGATACCAACCAATGTGCATATATGTGTTGAGCACATTTTTCTGAATGTCTACCTGCAAAACATCCTCCAAGGGGCTTCACTATGGAAGTTTCAACACTGTACGTTTCTGTAACATTTTCAATGACAGCATCTGATTACGGACCACAAAGCCACCTACCACACCCTCCTGAGAAATGCTGGGTGACATTTCTGGTTAAAACTTCTATCAGAGAAAACTTCAGAGCAGTGTTCCCAAAATGCTCGCAGACGGCTCTGTCTTCTGCCCAGATTTTTCATCCAGGTTCAAAAGAAAACATTCTCAGAGACTTTTAATTGTATGGGTTAAAAAAGCTCAAAATCAAAATAATAAGTCCTATGTGGAGAGAAATATTTTGTCCCATATGAACCATACTAAGATCATTCAATTCTTAATTTTATTATTATTATTTTTTTTTTTCAGGAGCCAGGGATTCCAGAACCAACCTCCTCTGCAGGTTAACAGATTGTCTAAGTGACCTGAAAGCAATATTGTTTTTCTTTACCTCCATCAAGAAAAAGTACACACAAAACCACCTGCATATATGCCTTTGTTTGCATACCATACAAATACTTTGGCATCAGGTGTGGGCTCTGAAGACCAAAACATTTTCCTTAACATGATTTCTGTTGGGATTTTCTGTACCTTCCTGCTCTCCCGCCTGTATTCATTTACATGACTGCGAGAGGTCCCTGCTGAACCAGCAGTCCTCCTGGGCAACCCATGCCCTGACTGAATTTAGGAGATAAACTGTCATGTCCCTCCAGCGCTCAGGTATAAGTGGAAGGAAGAGCTCCCCGTCTTGGAGATGTTCATACAACGAAGGCTGCCAAGCCTTGGTCACTCCCTGCTCATTAAAGCTGCGGTTCAGCATGGTGGTAGCAGCGCAGCAGAGAACCCCCAGCCCATTTGGAGACCGGTGCCCACGCGGAGCCCGGTGCTTGCACGCAGGATGCGGCCGGGAGCAGCGCCCTGTCTCGGCACACAGTGCCAGCACCAGCCCAGGAGGAGGCAGAGCCGCTACGGGCACTGACACAGAGCTGCCCTTCGGGGAGGGCAGCCACGCTGTGCCAGATCATTAGGTGACTAGGCCTTGAAGATGAACGTAAAGAAGACTATTTCGTGCACAGATGGCATCTCCACCTGCTTACCGAGGTTCAGCGGTGGCTTCCCATGTTTGTAACCAAATGGGAAAGGTCGGAGCTCGCAGGAGCATTTCCCAAAGTGTGGCAGAGGAGGACATCCTCCTCTCCACTGCAGTTGCAGAGCAACATTGTATTTGACTCCTTCCTTCTCCTTTTCTCTCTTTACCTTCTACATTTGTTTCCTTGTGAATGCTGTGGAAGTGAGGCTGTGCATTAAGCAAACACACTACTCTTGGATGCCATACACATCAGACTTCCAGTTCTCCAGACTCTATGCAAAAGAAGTTCCATTATTTTCAGATGTTTATCCCTTACCTATCACCCCGACATCTGACCAGACAAGCTAGTGCGATCTGACCAAAGCACAGACCTCTCCCTTCCCCCAGCATGGGGGCACAAGCACATATACCTGCATTCCAGCTAATTTAACAACATAAAAGCGAAACATTTTACATGTAGGATCCGGAGCCATCATTTTCTAATGTCAAAGGTCACATGAAATACCTCTTATGTTGTCTCAGCCTATTTCCTGGCATAGAGTTGTAATCTCCGAGAACACATAAATGTTTCAGTATTAGTACTAAGAAGCCACATGAGGGAGCATTTGGAGAATTGAAATGCTTTCCCTGTATCAGTGTAAATAAGTGAGGGAATCAAACTCGATCCCTCTGGGATATATAGAATTCAAACAAATCTAGATGTTATTATTCATTTCTCGACACATACAGGGATTCAGAGTTTGTGATTCCCACTGAAGACAGAATTTCTAATAGAAAGCCCATTAGCGAGCTGAACCAGACCATTTCTTACTCTTGCCCAGGTACACTTGGAGTAGCATACCTGAAAGGAAGGGTAGGTAAGTGTGTTTACATTTCAGCTCAATGAAAGCATGAGGTACTACCCTGTAGCGGTCATTCTGGGCTGACTGTGGCAGTGGTGCCACCTTTCCCAGCCTCGGGTGGCAGCGCTGGTAGCAGGGAGTGGTAAGGTCCCAATTCCTGCACCCTTCTGACTACCCAAGTAGCTCAGCCAGCACATTTCTGAGTAACATTTACATCCTATGCTTTTATATCTTATGCTCAACTAAAGAAAATAAACCATAAACCCACAGGTACATAAAATGAAAGCAATCTCAATATTTTTGTAAGCTGACTCACAATTTTTTTTTTTTGTTTGAGGTTGGCAATACTGAAGCTAACCAAAACAAGAGATAAAAACGTCAGCATGAACCACAATGGGAAATGGGTGTACATTTCTGCTCTGTACTGTTGCCTCAGCAAAAAATCAGCTGCAGCTTGGGTTATATTCATTGACGGAATCATCTCAGTTGACTGAGAACAACATCAAATGACCATATCAAAAACATCTTTGCTGGTAGTGCTAAACAGGCATTGAGTGAATAAAAAATTGAGCACTCTACCTCCAAAAGTCAACATCCTTAGTAACTGTTGTCAATGAGAGAAACTCATATTAAAGGTCATTTTGAAATCAGTCGAAAAGCACTTCACCAAGACTCCATCTTTTTCCTAATAACAGAGCCTCATTATTTACACTTAAAATTGAATAAAGAACAAGTAATAAAAGAACTGTAAGAAAATCAAGTTGCAGCTATGATATTATGAATACACATGGCTCTGTGTATTTGGCTAAGAAATTTGCAACTAGTTTTAATGTACAGAAGTTCCAGCAGCTCCCCCCCATCCCCCCCCCGGGGGGGGGGGTTTGTTTGGGTTGTTTTTTTTTTTTTTTTTTTCACTGCCTGTGGAAACTACTTCACAAACTCCAGCCATAGCAGGAACGTGGAAGTGAAAGAAATAAAAGAAAGATAAATCCAGACTTTTAAAATGACTACATTTTCTCAGGCTCCATCGAGGAGGTCCTGGATGCTGCTTGCTGCAGTACCGGTGGCTGGAGCTTCTGAGTTGCACCAGACTCAGGGCACTCAGTTGCTGCCTCCAAGCCCCCAGGCTGTCTGTGGGGCAGCCCTGCAAACTGCAGCATGGAATTTATTGGTGTTTGAAATAATCCCTGTTTTCCTAAGGATTAAATTTAACCCAGATCGCTGCTGTGAGCTGGTTTCCAGCTCTGAGCCATGCTCTGTGGTGTCACCGCAGCCGCTGGGGGAGCAAAATGAAGCACAGGAGTGCGCGTCCGAGGGCAAGACCTCCACACATCTCCTCTGCTGCTGAAGCCAGCAAACTGGATGGGCATGGCCCACTGGCGAACTAGGGGTTGGCATCCATCTGCAGTTTTTACGGTTTTCACTGCTTGCTGGTTTTCTTTGCATGAAATCATCTGACCATTCTTATTAAACCAAAGAAAGTCTGAAAGACTGGCATTTGCCGTTATCCTAATCTCTAGAGAACAATTCTTTGCAGCTCCCGTAAATAGGACTTAGAAGGTAAATGGTATTATAGTGTTAATTTCAAAGTGAATTATTCAAAAAGTGCTCCATATGTCAGCAAGCATCATTTTGTGGAACTATATTAATGTCTTCCTTAAATACAGTTCTCCCTTTCTAAAAGCTGTTTTATAGATCCAGGAAATATGTCTGGTATGAAGAAGTGCTTATTGTAAAGGATGTTTTAGCAGTTGTGTTCAATTAATGAGGAAGGCAGGATGTAGCCCTATATAAGAAACAGCATAATAGCAAGAATTCCTTGGGGCATGGGAATCTTCACACTTACAGGTACAGCACAGCTATCTGTTCATTCAAGGTATCAGGTCAGATTTGTTTCATATTCTGTATTTCACATCAAAAAAGGTAATATCTCCTTTTGACAGGACTGTCTGTAAATATTTGAGAAGCTAAAAATAAAAAGAAACTGTTGCTTTTCAGCAGAGATGCCTGAAAGTAAATCACTCAGGAAGGACCCCAAAGCTTCCACCGTCAGCTGAAACAAATAGAAAACTCACAATGCTGACAGCAACTGCAATTGAGTAAGTAAGGGGCCAGACCGCAAAATTCTATTTTATTCCACTGAATCAACCATCAGCTCCCTTCGGACATTCCTCAAATTCAAAGGATGGCAAGAAGATATACGAGCAGTAGAAGACCTCCCTAGATTTCTCCATATTGACATGTTATTGGACACTGCCAAGCAAATAGACAAACGGCAGACTTGATTTAAGAGGGAACGTACGTGCTTTGGAGCTATAAAGCAGTATGGAAGCGCTTACTAACCCGAGCAGCAGGCCCAGTTTTCTGGATTTCTCTTGTTCAGTGCACGGGAGCGAGACTCCTCTTCTTCTATGTTCTGCATCCGTTTCATGATCTCTGTGGGGCTGAGGATTAAAAACAAACACATGCAAATATTAAGAGGATTTAAAACATCTGTGGCTGTGCCCCTACCATCTTTTGTAAATAACGGCTGCATCTATTTTCATTTGTATTACCAAATTGTTTAGAAGCTCAGCCAGGCTTGGGTCCTACAGTGAGGGCCAGTACAGATAAAGACACAGAGGTGACAGCAGGCAAGTATTATTCTCATCCCTATTGTACGAGGGATAATTGAAGCATGGGGAGATTACACACAACTGCTCAAGACCCTCAGGAAGTCTGTGACTGTGCTGGGAACCGAGCACCAGTTGCAACTGGTACCAGTGAAAGCAACAGGACACAAAGCTGTGCCTGCAGCCTCTGCATCTGAGAGGCATCACGGCTACACCATCAGCAGCTGACCCCCCAGAAACAACCTGTCCAGCTCAACTCACGGTCACGCTCTCTGAGCAGTGTGCTGCCTAAGAGAGGCACTGCTCACTGGTGCCTGGCAGGTTGGGGTCAGCAGCCCACCAGCTCGGGCCTACTTGGGAGACTGGATCTGAGGCCCAGAGCTCAGTCTTGGCTCTCCATCTCTTATTCTGCAGATTAAACATTTAGCCAGACTGTTTATATTTCCTGTACATTTAGATCAGGCACTGTGTGGACTATTGCACTGCGGTAGAGGATAACTTCTATTATTCTGGACAGTTTCTGGTGCTCACCTTCCTCTCCTGGAATGGCATGCTGATACACACAATTCATACGTAAAGCACAGTGTAGAGAACATTTGTGGTGACACTTTTCAAACCAGTTAGAAGCCCTGTAACATTCAGCTGTCTTGAGAACTGCACACACCTGCAAGTCCGTGCAACCACAGACTCCTGCAAACTGCACAGGCTGTTGGGGAGGGAAACCAGAAGAACACGCTCTGTTCTGTTCAGTGACACTGGGACTCTTGTTGAAATGAGTGTGAGTTTTGCATCTAAACCCACTGCAGAGTTAACTTTTCACACTGACAGCTAAGATAAGTATCACTGCAATATTTAGATATCGGTGATGTCTTCTGAGTTTCATTTCATATGACTATTTAAAGAATTAATCCCATTCAAAAATTATACTGAAGGCATTCAAATTTAAATTGTGAAAAAAAAAAATCCCCTGGCACAGTAAACTGTCTTAAAAAACCTACGTGCCTGGCAGGCAGCCAGAAAGAAACGTAAGTTTAGGATATTTTCTTACGGACAATTAAAGGATGAGAGCTCAAAATCCAGAACTCATCTCGCTGCTCATGCAACTTGTAGCAAGTCAAACTGGCTCAGACAAGGACAGGTATCGCACATTCACCGCTGGGTTACAGTAGCATTTCTGCCTCCCAACAATGTCTTAACTACCATATCGTCAGAGCGCAGCTCAAAATTATTACTCCTATTATTATTACACAGCAGCCCACAACCTTTCATCAGGTTCAGACACCACTGTGGGAAGTGCAGTACAGGAAACATAAAAGGCAACCACAACTATTTCGTTCCAGACCTACAATGGGAGAAGCACCAGGAGGAGGAGAGCTTGGCAGTGGTCTGTTCCCCAGCCGTCAGAGGGAAAAGCGGAGGGAAGCTGCCCTGGCCCCCCGCTCGGTGCTGACAGGCTCTGCGGAGCTCAGCCGCTGCTCACACACGGCACTGAGCTCAGGCAAACAGATTTGGCTGGGATTTACAAGTTGGCCAGGTTTCAGCAGATTTTTGTGAAGATGGCTAAAAGCACATCACCAACATCAGGCTGACAGACCTGCTTACTTCACCCAAATAATGCTTAGCCAATTTTTGAATTCCTGTTTTCAACCACTCTAAACAAAACAAGTTTAGAAAAAAAAAAAGAAAAGAAAAAAAAAAAAAGGCAAAACAGCCTATTTCCCACTAGCTTTGTTCCCCAGGTTACACCATGTTTCTTTCACATGCATTCACAAACCAGCTTGTCGCAGTCTTCAGCATGAGAAATGTCATCCCTGGTAACTACACCCAGAAAAAGCTAAAGGCCAGATAAAAACAGTCTTTACTGGGCCATGCCATGACACTTTAATGGTGTTTCTCTGAGTGGAGCCAGAAATATTTATAAGTTTAAGCAGTGTAAGAGGGACAACTAGCAGACGAAATTTACCTGAGCCAGGTCTTGGGGTGTGATTTGAACAAGAAAGGATTGTAACAAGTTCTGGCTCTGAAAAGTAAGGTGTGGGGTGAATGATATTTGATATAATCGTACCTTTCTTTTATTTTTTGTAATCCACATATGCTTCTTCTTATGAGTTAACTTCACTGGAATGAACAAAGTTTAAAGCACCACTCAGAGTCTTTTGTGGTACAGACATCTGTACGTGGCTACTGTGCCCATGCTGCCCCCCTCATCTGCTGATGTAAGCTGAAAATAGGTGACTGCTTCGTACGTAAACTGTTTGCACAGTCAGTCAAGACACGTTGAATTGCTATCTACGGTAATTGCAGCTGATTTGTAGAAAGAGAGTCACAAAGTTAAGTCTTGGTGGGTTATCATATAACTGGCTTACAGTTTCAGAAGTCCTATCCATGAGCTGTAAATGCTGGGTTCGGGAGCAACAGCAGTCAGTGGCCTTTGATGACATATTCAGCTTCAGTATACACAGCGTGGCAAAGCACAACAGCAAGGAGCTTGCTCATAAAAACAAACTTAATTGAAAACCTGAAACAAGTGAAATTTCCCTGCAGTTGAACTGCAGAGGCTCATTTTTCCCCCAGCTGCCCGGGCTGCGTGTGAGAAGACGTTTGCCTTTGCCACAGGCTCGCGCCTGCAGCCAGCAGCAGGGTGCTTTCTGCTTGGCCAGCGGAGCAGCACCCACGCCATAAGCAGTGCCAAAAGATGCCGATCGGTGACACCGAGAGAAAATGGCCAGGTGCGACCTGCTCCAATCCATTAAGGAGAGAACTCCTGCTCCTGCCAGAGGTGGCCTTGAGCCGTGGCCCGGCTGGGGCAGGCACGAGCAGGGTGCTGGCAGAGGTGAGCTCATGAGCTCTACAGCTCGTCCCCCAGGGTGACAGTCCCACAGCCCACAGCCACTTGCAGGAGGCTGCAGTGCTCCAAAACCTGCCAGTGCAGGGAGGGACACGGCCGCAGGCTTCCACACACACATCTATTTCACTCGAGAGTGGGCATTTAGTCTCTCTGAGCAACCGAACCGCATAGGTTGGCTTTGACATTCTATAGAGAGACTATCTGATCTTCTTCTCCCTTTCATGGAAGGATTAGGGAGACTGTAAGGAGAGATTTACCCAATCCTTTTCCTCAGCTTCCCTGGCCCCTCCTGCACTCAGAGATGTTTAGAGTCTGCTCTACATCTGCGGAGCGCAGTCCTGGAGGGTGTTTGCTCCCACACATGCTTTTACTCTCCCGGCCCTCCACCCCTGCCCCGTGGCTAGGAGTGGCTGGCACAGGAGCCGCACTGGGTTTCTCGACACTCCTCTAGAGAGCCCCAGGCTGGTGAGCTACAGCTGCAGCATGGCCCCTGGTTGGCCCCGGCGGGGTCTGCCCTGCTAATCTCGCTTGCCATTAAGAGCATCAGCTCTTAGGAAACTTCTCCTGTAAGTAAAATACGCTTCTTTTCGGCATTACTCACAGCCTCGCCACCAAAATGGTAATACATAAGTTTAGCATCAGTCCCGCCGCCATCACTAAATGAACACTGTACTGGCCTCGTTAATCTGTGTCAGAGGCTACATCAATTACTCCCACGACAAACTCTTTTGAATTGCTGGAGAAAATGGATAAAAGAAAAGCACTGAGAAGGAAAATATGTGCTGCAGACTTCAGTTTCCACGATCTCCCTCTTCCTCCCTAGTGAAATAAATGAGTTGCTGTGTGGTCTGTTTGGCAGATGGGTCAGCAGAGGCACTTTCTGCTGTGGACATTCTGCATGAAACGGGACATGAGTTTACATTTACTGCACGTGGGTGTGAATCTACATTTTAAGTGGATTCACAAACCATCACACGTAGAGTACCAACACTAGCAGCAATGAACTTCTGTCACAACAGACTTAATACTCGTGTCAAATCCATCATTGCTGTTATATTTTCAGCTGTCAATAACCAGCAGATTGAGAGTTTTGTAGATCCTGATAGCTTCTCAATTTTTATCTGTGTACGAAGCCTACACCAGGTCTTTAGTGATTCTCCAAAGTATCACAGATTGCTTACTCACAGGCTGACGTGTTTGTCCAGAATTTGCCTACTAGCTGCTTAAAGGAGGTAACAAAGCGACCAAAGAGCACAGTGGCAGATGACTGAAGAAATGCCAGCTGATGACATTGGTCACTTTATTACAAATATATAAACCTGTATGTGCTGACTAGGAATAAATATTAAAAAGCAGACCCTTCTTTTTCACAGCTAGTACATGTGTAAATGGAGTTGTGCAGATAGAGCCTATTTTGTTTATCTGTCAATATGTGTGCTATGGAAAATGGTGTGTTTCCCCTCATGCCATTTTTTTTTTTTTAGCTTCTAATTCATGGAAATTTGGTAAGAATTTTGTCACAAGTTTTTGTTTGTTTTCTCTGTGTATGTGTGTTTTTTTTGGTTGGTTGGTTGGTTGTTTTTTTGGTAGCCATCTCTTCTTCTCTTCAGATTTAAAAACTACCTAACAAGTTATCCCAGTACTGCACAAATTGGCTTTCCAAACACTTTATAAAGTATCTAGAGCTGTTGCTATGTCAGCTCTAGATGAATACATTTCTGTGTGAAAGTCCATCATTTTCCTCCTTCATCCCTAAATCACTTCTACCTTGGCAGTCTCCTTTCACTTTTGGTGACAAGGAATAAAAACGGCACTTTCAAAACAAGGGAATGACTAATTTGTAAAATAGCATCATATTTTTATACTTCTCCCCACATGATGTATACACTTACTATTTTTCTCATCCCTTTTGTTTGCTTTTCAATACTGGACAGAATTTCACTGAACTGAGACTTGCATAGACATGTGGCTTGATACTACACTGACACTAGCCTTCCTGCAAAGCAGTTGCAACTCATTAATTAAGAGGCCAGTTCCCATGCTCAGTGACATCCATATACCAACAACAGCTTCCAGGCACCATTCCCTAACCTGTTCGTTTCCCTTGTTGAGGCTCTGCCTGTCCACTTCACCCTCTCTAGTGTTACCTGCTAGGGAGCTATGGGTCTGACGGGGTTGCAGAGCTCCCCTGGGTGCTTCCGAGAAAGCTGTTTGCCTCTCTTTTTCCACAATCCCATAAGACAATGCTCCATGAAGGACAAGCTGATGGCAGCCACCTGGGAAAAGGCACCTGAGTTAACACAGAGAAATCCTAAGTGTTAAACACTAAATCGTGGCACTTGCAGGTAACTACAGGCCTTGAACAGAGATTACTGCACGAAATCAGAGCACAACTGAGCAGTGGGAGAGGCTTGAGTCATGCCGACAACAGAAAACAAAGCTTACTGGGCACTTACACTTGAATTTGTTGCTTTTGTGTGAAGTCTGGCTTGTCTACATGAACTAAAAGCCCTTGCATGATGTGGAAATAAAGCCTAAAGCCTTTCATTGGAAATAAAAGCCTTGCATGGAAATAAAGCCCTCCTCATGAGTGTAGCTAGCTGGAAGGCCCAAGGGTAGTGAGGAACACTTGAATTTTACTCCATGACCTGAAGACACATGGACCTTCCCCCCTCTGCTGGAAGCTGTGCCTGTGCTGGCTCAATGGCTTACTCAGCAAGGCTCTACACAGACAGGAGCCCCCAAAATCTCCCTGTTGATCTCTTCAAGTGTCATTCCACACCTAATGCTTTGCCATGCCTAGATTTAGAGCTGCTTCTATTTTCCATCTGCTAACCAGTTTAAACGTAATAGCACTTTACCTCCCATTTCATGCTTTGTCTACTTCCTTACCAATCATTTGTGAATTAAAAAATAAAAATAAAAAAAATCAAGAGATTAAAGAGGTACAGCTTTCCTTCAGCATGAGGCTCGTTTTCCTCTTTCAGTTCATTCCACTGCCAAGGGTTTTAGGCTTCTACTTATAATGATCGTTTTTACAGGTTTTCCTAGAAGTAATGATCACTAACTTGTAATTCATAGGGGTTGTCCTTCTTTTTAGAGGATACTGGAAAATACAGCTTTATTTTGTATTCATTCTAAATATATCTACCACAGCCACTGTATCTAATGCATATTAGCTACTCTCATGGAAATGTGTTAAAACTCTGTACAAATTTAGAGTAAAAAAAAAAAAACAGTCCCACACCTTTTCTGTTGCCTAACTTGTTGGTGTCTTGTTATCCCTCAGCTGAACTATTTGTTGCAGAATGTATTAAAGCCACATTCCGGTCCAGGACAGAGTCATCTTTATTGCCTGAGGAAAATTGGTACCTCCCTACAGCTTCCCTAGAGAAGACTGACAGAAGTACATCCATGAGCTCCTCAGCAGCAGTCCTTAATTATGTCCCACATTTATTTTCTAGTAACCAACTTGTCATATTGTAACCTCTATCTTTACCCTCCAATATGCTTAAAGAGTTTCTGTTTGTCTGTTTGCATGCTTTGGGACCTCCTAGTTTCCATGTTTGCCCTTATCAGTCACAGTTTGGACTTTTTTTTTTAAATGCACAAATACCTGTGAGAGTCAATCAGTGGGTAAATGTTTGTGTTGTTCACTCTGTGTTACTCTTCCACCTTTTCTGGTTATTTTGCACCTTTACCATTCTTTGTGTCTTTGTTTCTGACATCTTCAGCTTATACCTAGACTGGAATTCCTGGCTAATGGCCAAATTAGAAAATTTGACCTGTTTTTACCTGCTCCAACGCTCTGTTTCTTCTCACACTGATTCTTCCCTTCATGTTTTCTAAAGATATTCAACATCCAGCAACAACCCAATAGTCCAAACCCTTCCCACATCTGCTGTTTCAGAGATTCAAGTTTCACACCCAGAGATAAAAATCTTCAAAGGGAGATTAACCCCAAATAACAAACGCTAAGGAACCAGCTGGTCCTAGTCTTTGATCCCTCCCTCCTTTGCCATAATGAAATCCTTAAAGTGATGCTTAACTTATATGGGGAATTAAAAATGAGAAAAAAGTTTGTTGTGTATGGGTTGGTTGAATGTATTGCTGAACAAAGAATATGTCTATATGTGGTATGTTCTACTAAAATCAAAATACCTGAGGTTTTCCCATTCATCTTCAAAAAACATGAGCAAATACCAAGCTCACCCAGGGTTCCCTCAAGGTAAAGAAAAACTTTCTCTGCTTCTGAACATAAAGAGCTAACCAAGATTGATATTATATCTGAAGAACTAACGGGTTCTCCAAATATGTTGCAGGCATAACGAATAACCAATTCTATTCAACGTACACCATAAACATAAATAATTAATGCCTCAAGTTTCAGATAGACAGAAATGTTGTTGGCAGATAAATGTTTTTACCACACAGCATTACAGATAGTGTTTGTATTAGACCCAGTAGGAGAGGCCCCAGGATTTAAGATGTATCGCTAGAGTGGAAGACAATCCAAAATCTCAAAGTTTGTTTTGTCATCAGGCCAACCCCAAACCAGTGGAATTGTTATAATGCTTTGACATCTTCCCCTAACATAACATGAGCCGTATGAACTTCTGCAGAGTTAATTACATAGGAAGAAGAGTAAATGGTTGTGCTAATTAAGAGAGACAGGGACACTGAATTGTGTTGCCAACCTGTGTACCTCATAGTGCTGTGCACAGCACCTAGAGCACCTATAGCCACCAATAGATGGCAGAATATTAAAAAAAGAACCAAAAAAATGAACTCACCTTTTAGCAGAAATTCAAACACAAGCGTCTTTGCCTTGTCTCTTGCACATCTGCATGGAATTAGCTGCAAAGAGGAAAATATTTGTGAAAGTGATGGATTACTTGCTAGGATTTCCCGTATTTTTTTAATAATTTCAGCAATTTCCCTAGAGCGTGTGAAAGCCCACAGTGCAAATTATTTGATCCTTGTCACTGTTTATATAATAAGCCATAAATGCTTCTGACCTATTGGAGGATTTAGTTCACTCTGGGCTCTGAGGACCATGTTCTCTTACTGTGTGCTCCCAAACAACACTCCTTTGTACTTCCAGAGGTGAACAAAGCCTGGAAACTGCGAGGTGTTAACTAAGGAGAATTACTCTAAAACGGGACAATCAGATGCCCAGCTGATTTCTTGAAGAAATAGATTCCAAATGTTTCTGAAGAAGATAAACTTACAGAATTCTAGTTTTGGCTTTATACCTAAAATAATACATTGAAAACGCAAATAAAAAGGAAGTTACATTCATGATTGTCTACTCTGAACTTTGAAATGCTGATTTTACCTTTGAGCAGTACAATTTAAGAGTGGATAACTCTTTTAGACAGCATATCAGTACAGCAGATCTCCAAATTTTTACCTTCTTTAGTCAGCCAAGAGATAAAGGATTATATTTTTTTGAAGGAAAATTCTATGGTTAATCAAATCGGATCCATAAGCATTTGTGATTTATTTGTTTCCCAACAAGTAATTACTGTCAGAACATTCTTCATTTTGTTAGTGCTATGTCAAAGAAGCTTACTGAAGCTCATAGGTAGGTATTAGATTTCAGAAAAGAAACAGAGCTAAATGTGCTAGTGAGACAGGTCTGTGATATCTGTTTCCAGGTAAAAATGCAAATGCCACATTTCTAGCAGTAAAATGCATTTATAAAAATTGTTTGCGCGTCTTCCAACCTCTTTCCAGCCCAGTCAAATGGACAAACTTTGAAATACAAAGACAGTAGACCAGTGACTTAAACATTCAAAACATTGGCAAGATTAACATCACCTGGAAGAGCAAATGAAAATATTTACATCACAGATATAGGCTTCACCCCCACACCCCACCCCCAAGAAAATTAGACTATTCGGAAACTTCCAGTACATTCTATTTCTGGGCAGAAATCAAATGTGTGTCTGCATCAACCAAGGGAGTTCTCACTACACATCCATAAGCTAACACTGGAATGAGAATTGGTCTGAACAAAGTACTTAATACCCTATGCACTTAGCGTCCAGGATATGAATGAGACAATGCTCACTTGGAGCTAATTTGGGCAACTTTACACTAAGCTGTAGTGGGCCAAATAGGCCTTCCCTGGGAGAGCCTGGACTCGAACATTTCAAACATCTGCAATGTGCATATGCAGTTATGTCTGCAGAAAACTTACCACTGGAACAGCTCAGAAAACAGTGTCTTCATCGTGGGCCCCTTGTCACGTAGCAGGTCACGAAATAGCTCTACGTAGTATCTCTGTAGTACATGGTTAAAACCCTTGTGGATTAGCTATGAAAGGAAAAACGCGATGCACAGCTGAGAGGAAGGAAAAGAAAAACAGTGACATTACAGAAATTAAAATATTATTTCATCTCATTCTCAAATTGGTGAAAGAACCTTTTGGTTTGCTAGCTGCTTCCATTCTAAGGACAGGCTATTTCTACTTCCTACCTAACTGCTTAGCAGCTGAGCTGGGAGACACGACAGCTGCTAAGTGAACAATGGTTTCAATCCTGTTCCTCAAGTCGTTTTTTAAAAATTATTTAACATAAAGAGAGTTTGTTTGCCAGGACTATTTTTCTAAACTCTTGCTGCTCTATTACTCATATGAAAAAGAAAATAAATAGGATAATCTATAACATCACCACGTCTATGATGAAATTATGCCAGAAGATTTTCCCTGCCTGGCTTCATGTTCATTCAAAGACCCAAAGCCAAGTAAATGTCAAGCAGTTAGGACTAAATAACCCCTTAGGAGCAGAGGGGATGAAAGATAGGCAGACAGCATCCAAAAGCCTCCAGTGAGCATGGAAAGAAGGAAGTTAAGAAGCAGAGCACTTTTCAGCTCCAAATATCTCCTTGTAAGCCCAGGCACAGAGACACTTAGTGATTCTGAACCAGAGCGGAGCCACCACACACACACAGTGCCACCCCTTTTCCTTCCCTTTCCCAGCAAAGGACGGGGAATCCCAACAGGATTTCTGCCAGACTGGCACGCCGTGCCTTGTCTGCAACGCTCGAGCAGTCGGGACACGGAGGAAGCTCTCCCGCAGGTGGATGTGGCAGGGTGAGCTGAGCCCAGGGCTGAAGCCGAGCTGCCCAGGTGGGAAGCAGCAGAGAGCTGAAGCCGGGCTGCCCAGCCCTGCTCACCTCCCTCAGAAAGGTCTGTGCACAGCGGGGTGTCCTCTCCCAGCAGGGCCCGGGCTCTGCACGGCCGAGGCAAAGAGCACGGCCTAACAGCTCGAGTGCGGGGACGCAGCTATGAGGCTTGGACATGCCGAGACAAGAAGTGGTGGTGGCTTGCTGACAGCCCCAGGTCCTCTTCTTCCTCTGAGCGGGCTCAGTCTGCTATGGGTAGTCAGAAACCTTCCACAAAGAGCACAGGGCAGGGGATAAATGCCTGTGGAACAGCTGGAGGTGGCCAATATCAGCACAGACAGAGCTCACCGAGATGCAGGTGTATTGTATGTGATACTAGTCCAGTGCCAACATTTGTATTTCTTAGAATTTCTCTTAAAGCCAGCAGATTAAGGTAATATTAATTCAGGAATTAATACATCTACATTTTAAACGAGGATCCTATAGTTTTTCCACCACTACAGTTTCCCAAGCCATTCAGAGTTATTTGGCTACATTTAATTTCTTTGGATATGCTCAATTGCTTAATCCAATTTACCAGATTGGGGCATCAGGCATTTATTCTTCATTATTGTCTGGTTAGGATGGTCTGGAGGATGCTCTCGAGTGGGGGAAAACAGCGGCTGCAATCTGCTGCTTTAGTAATAGTCGTATTCCCAGGCAGATACTGAGGCAAAGTGCAGACGCACGACGCAGTTCTGACGGGAATGAAAGATGAAGGGTGCCACGATTCAGCCACTAATGGCTCTCCAAACACACGCAATATTAAATTTCAAGACCCAAATACCGTCTTTTTGAGATGTTGTTTTAACTGACAAATCTTTAAACATAACTAAATTGGATAGAAAAAAAAAAACAACACACAATGTAGGTTTTTAGCAGCATTAATAGGCTGTTTGATTTTAGTGCATTATCATTTTAGAGAATAAGGTTAAAGCTGCCACAAATGACAAGAGGCTGGAAACAGCTAATTGGTGTGCTGGGTTAAACAACATTGTACCTTGAGGAAGGACATTAATATACCGCTTGTAACTTTTTTTCAAGTTTCCGAAGTTCTCCCCCCCAGCTCCTTATGTTCTCATCTAATTTCCAAGTCATACTCCTCAGGCCTTAGCATCCTTTTGCAAATGTCAATGTCAGATCTTCTGTCTGCAGAGAAGAAATGCACTGAAACTCTTTTTACCTGCACACATATTAGTTTTCTATTTCTACTTGGGAGTTTGAAGGCAATGCAATTCATTTGGTTGGTAGCACTGAAGTGTGGACTTCACCTATTGTGGAAAAAGTTAATTTACAGGACCTATAGAACCAAATATGCAGGTATATATACAGCTTATAGTACCAATTTTTTCACTATAGTTTATACAAATCCCCAAGGCAATACTGGGCTTGAAGGCAAGAGCACTTAAGATTTAAAATAGCATTTTTATAGCATTCGTTACAGTCACCATCATTAAGTGGGTTTGGCATATGCAGTCTCTTGTCTGTACAAAAAAAATATCCAAGATTCTTATCCTGTAACTGAAATTACTGTGCCAAGAGAAGTTTCTATCTCACATGTAGCTGGTATGTATGATAAGACACTTGATGTGGCAAGTAGCTAGTTACTGTAGGAAAGCAACAGCAATGCATACCCTCTCTTATCACAACGCTAAGCATCCAGGTCTGCTCAAAATATACTTTTTCCTATGTTAATCAAAAGCAGCGAGTGGTAGCAAGGGTTTTGTTTCTTTACAGGGCACAGGCAGTTCTCACTCAGCTTCTGTGTCTATTTCTGCAAGCTTACACAAAGCTGTCCTAGCTTAATAATATAAATAAACACTTTAGGGATAACATTTCTGCAGATAAATTAATTTCCCTATAAAACAAAGAAAGCGTGCCCAAACATTATCTCACTTTATAACTGACCAACAAGAACATGTTCTCTGCAATGCCTCCTCCTGTTTTAGCTACTTGAAATCTGGTGATTTTCTACATTGCAGTGTGTATATGGGGGTCTCTATTTATTTATTTTTGTCATCCTTCATTTTCAGCTGCCTTACCATTGAGTATTTAAATCTGAAAAAAACGTAAAATAATCTAGAATTGAACACACTGGGTATTTGTCCTTGAATATAGCCTGTCTGGATTTGACAAATAAATAGCTCTAGGTGCTTCTGTTTCTCTGCATTAATTCTGGGTAGTTTTGTTTTTGTTTGTTTGCTTTAGAACTGTTTCCCTTATTTCTACAATTTGCTTTTGAGTTTGGCAAATTGATTCAAAGAGCAAAGCTGAGACTGGCAGTCTCTTTCTCATCAAGCTGTGCAGGTGTGATGATCATCCAAAGAGAAGGGTTTCCCTACACAGAAACTGGTTGGGATTCTCGCCCATTGACAGGTCAGGGGCTTGAAAGATAAGACAAAGACATTTCGTGCTCTCTTCAGCTGGGTCATTATGTTTCCTGAAGACTGCTTATTTTATCTGCCACTTCTGGGAACGATGAATAACAACATATGTACAGGAACAAGAGGAAAACCCAGACAAAGACAATAGCAACCTTTTCCAGGAAGAAAAGAAACAAAACCAAACCACAACCCAAGCTGGAATGTGTAAGTCACTTTTGTTTTGTTCAGTTAAATTGATAACATCCATACCAAGATAATTTTTGTTTAGCTCTCCTAAATTCCTTGAGGAATCAAGAAAATTAGTAACGCTGTTTTTGAGCTGACAATTTAATCTGCCAGCAGACTAAAACCATATAAACAGGAAAGTCATTAAACAATATTTTTTTCATACTGTATAAATCTCATTTTCACACAATTGCAAACATCCTCCTATACAAAGTTGTTTATCAGGTATCATTTATTTTTTATATTATGTTACCTGCTTGTTGGCTCATTTTAGCCACTCCAAGCCTTTACTATTTGGGCACTAGACAAATACATATAAATGACACTACCTGGAGCTGCATGTGGCAGAGGCCATCAGTCACAGTGTACACATGGATGTGAAATTACAGCCTCACTGAGAGCACTGAAAGCACAAATCAAATGTCATTGATTTCAATAGAAGCGGAATTTCACTCACGTAAATTAAGCCACAAAAAAATTAGTCGACTTGTTTTCTTGAGGTCAGATAGAAAGAGTCTTTCAAAGTACAACATGGAACATTTCATTTCCCTTGCTTGAATGGAGTTCAGTAAGCCATGGATCTGACTAAGCATTTAGTTGTATGTATTCCCACTCCTTGTACAAACCCTGAGTATGCCCACGTAGGAGAGGCAGATTTTCCAGTTAGAAGTTGAGGATTATCTTATATCACCTAACAAATTGAAAACATTTTCTGTGTTTACCCTTATTCCACATGTATAAACAAATATACACAAAACATAGCTTATGAAAGGAACAACTTATTTTTGACGATGAATATATTTATTATGTATTTGATGGTTGCTAATGAATATATTCATGTTGCCCCTTTGGGATAGCTTTGAAATTCCAACCATTTGTTAATTGCATGCAATCTGTGTCACATGTTGTACACTCTACAATGTCCAATAAATTACAGTCTAATACTAATGAGACTAATAAATCATTTTCTAACATCAGAATATCATCCATCTTTTTTTTTGTTGAGGTGTCTGTTCATCATCCCTGTAGCTTTATTTCAGCATCTCTCAGTTTAAGAAAATTAAATTAAGGCAGGCCTTAGAATAATGCGGGCTTACCTTCCAGCACCTAGAAGATGTGCCGTGTGGGAAGTCCATACATTCCACATTGATTATACAAAACTAATAAAATAGATGAGACAAAAACAAACAAAGGAAAACAAACAAACAACAACAAAAAAAAACAACGAACAGGCTTAAACCAAATCAAAACAAAACCCCAAAACCTATAACCAATTATTTTCTTTAAGCTTTTTATCATGGCATAGTAATATGAAGAGGTGAGATTTATTTTTGATATTTTATTTTGTTCTGGCATTAGTTCAAAGCAAAGGTGGTGTTTTTGGTTGGTTGGTTGGTTGGTTCTCCCCCTGATTGCCTTTACAAAGCAAGCCTAAAGCAAACGAACAAGTGAAAAATATACAAAAAACTACTTATATCTTCTAGTCGTCTACCTTTGCAGGGAGACAACCTTTAAATCAGGAGACCTCACGGGGTGACTCCCAACACGCAGCAACCAGTGCTCAGCACTTGGCTCCCACACTGCTGGGCGTAAGCTCAGTCCGTCCTCGGTGGTACAAAGGCACGCACGGGCTGAGTAGCTCAGGTTCGGGTGTCTTCCCGGGATGTTACCAGACAATTAGGCCTGTGGCAGAGGGATCTTTGCATGTCACTCTGAGTCACAAAATACAGAGAGTGTACACGTAGGAGTTAGTAACCATGCGGCTGGTTGAGTGCGTTTTGTATCCAGCGCTATGAAATGAATAAGCTTGACAGAAGGGATACGGCCAAGGTCCCGTTTCTAGAGATCATAAAAGTTCAGTCTGGGATTCACCTATGACTGTCATGGGGGAAACAGTGTTACACTATGAATATTTCATTATGAAAGTGAGAAAATGCTTTCCCCTCCAGCAGATTTTGTTAGTTAGCACTTTTCATCTCTAGCCTTCACAGCAAAATCCCCGGTTGAATTTCATGCTCCCTGAAATATGTTGAAGGAATTCCCCTCTGCTCACCACAAAGGCACTTTCTGTGGCGTAGCATGGAAGGAAGGATGGGAAAAGAAAAATCAAAGATAATTAAAAGAGGAGAAAAATGAATAAAATATCACTAAGAAAAGTCCTGCTGTGGTGCATCAGGGAAATCAAGGAGAAAATCAGTACCTCAAAGACCTCTCTTTCAGCCTAGATTTTTCCTTATGCTGCATAACTAATCTATGGATTAATGGATGCACAAGTAAATGACTTTTAGTATAAAATGTAAATTTTAAAATAATATTTAGTTATCCCAACATTCATACCTGAATATTTCAAAACCCTGTCTCACGTTTTCTCTCCATTCTCCACCCTCACAAAGAAAAGACAATAGCCTTTCATGAGATTGTAAAGTTGTACACTTACCTATTTTAGTAGGCAAATATCTGGTCTTTATAAGAATTTACAGTGCATACATGTCCCAGAACATTTTAGAATTCTTCACTACCCTGTATAATAGCAAATTCTCGAATGGACCAGACTTAAATTTACCATACAGATTATTCTTTGAGACAATCTTGGCACCTTTGCTTTAACCACTGAAGTGTACATCAGTTTGCTCATTTTGTGTCTGAACTGTGAATTGTTCATATTTTTTCCCCAAACATTTTTTCAGAAATCATAAGCTAATCATTTTCTGAAGTATAATTTGACTTACATGTAGATCACAGTTTAGAATTTTTTTGTGCAAGCTTGAAACAAAATTACTTTATCAGATGTGAAGGACAAAATACTGAAAGGAACTTCAAATTAATAGAAATTAAAGGATTTTTAACTAGAAAAAACAAACACTCCAAATTAAATCTTACAGTGCACAGATAATAACCATGTATTATTATTATATATAATTGCTTGACATTTTGATTTATTTTTTTTTTAAATCTCCTTTTGGATCTTAACATTACATATTAATAATCAATAACATTAAACAGTAAAATAAAGTTGAACACTACACTGGGGCAAGATAAGGAGGTCCACATGGAAGAACAAGCAGAACACCAATGCACTTGAGTTATGATAACTGTCAGTACTTTGCATTAAAAAAATAATAATACAATGTATGAAATTGGAGAGTAGTCTTTGGGGGTGGGAAATGTCACCTCTGGAAGTGTGGCTGAGGTGCAGTCTTTCTCCCTTTAACTGACAGCATCAAAGAAGAGGGAAAGGTACAGGATGCTCAGGCCCCAGGATAGAGGGGGGAGTTGCTTGACACCCCAGCAGCAGCAGATGTCTGTGCTATGTCTCCGCTCAAAACATCAATTCTGTGATTCTGGCAAGGAGACTCAGGTGGAAATGAGAGCATAGAGAGTGCATTTACAAAATAAAAGTGAGGAAAACTATTACCATTAAAAAAAAAAAGTGAAAAAATTCCAGAAAGAAGCTGTAGCCTCCCTATTTAAATGTCCCTATTTAGCTTTCCATATTCATCGTGCATAGAAGAAATGGGAACTCAGAGCTCTTCCTCTACTAATTTGCAGGTGATTATAAGGCTACAGGGAGCTGTCAATTGTTGGAACATCCCTAGTATAATTACATTAACCTCATCTTGTGAAATCTGAGTGTAAATTACTTCTTCACTTAATAAGAAGATTTAATTGAAGTTGTTCTCAGTCACCGTGTGACAGATTATTAGGCAAGGTTTGATATTATATATATTTTTAATGGTGCTTGAGTTTTGAAAGAATCATTTGAAAAGGAATTTTACATCTCAGTGATTTTTAAGAATGGACTTCAAAGAAAGCAGGAAAAATAAGTATTCTTGTCCTCATCGCCTGCTATAAATGGCTGAGATCTTTAGCTATGGTAAATGAGAGCAGGCACACAGCTTTATGAATTAAGGCATCAGCCAGCCAATTAGCTGTAGAAATAACATCCTTCCCCTCAGGATGGATTCATCTCTTCCCAGTTATAGCAGCTCAAATGTCAAATATGTAGTAAATGTTGTGAATGAGAAAGAATCCACACCTCTTTGCTGTATTTTAAACAGTATTTTTTTGAGTAATTACGTTTTTTAATCACCCAATGCAATTTCCTGCCTCCTCCAACAATAGCAGAGCTGGTGACAAAGTATTTTCCAAAACTGTTAGAAATTATAAAGATTGACTATTAAAATTTTCCCTGTCTTTGATTTTTTTTACAACTTTTTCTAACACCTTATTGCTGGCTACATGTAGTGGTATTTATTTCCTTTAATAAATTTTGCGGTGATGAAAGACAAGAGAGAGAACTGTAACAGAAGATTCTGTATAGTTCAACAGTTTTATCCTGTCAGAAAATCTATCAACTTTTTGACTTATCTCTGAGCTGAACTCATAACAAGTTCATAACTTCTGTGCAGATCAATTTTCTCAAAAAGAAATAGAAAATATTTGAACATTCTTCTGTATATAAACATTCCTGTCTTTTTTGTTAAGTATTGCCAAGATGGAAGACTTGAAAGGAAAAGTAATACCCCTTATTAAACTGACTGATAAATAGATAAGCTGTTGGTCATAAAAGATTTTCCTCATCTCAGGGAATTTTTACGTGTCAATTTTTTTGACACAATTGGTCTTGTAAAACATATGACCATGCACTGCAAACCTCGTCTCCCTTGCATCTTTGAAGCATCAAAGTTAAAACATTACCACTGTTTTAAGAATTAAAATAATTACAAAAATCTATTAACAATTTCAAAACGTCTCCTTACTGTGAAAATAAAGTTTTGCTGAATGGGGAAAAGCTATTCTGTTGAAAAGATTGATATTGTTATCATTGAAATCTTACTGAAAAAGATTGATTAATTTCAATGCCTCTGAAGTGGAAACAGCTTTTCAAAAAAATATCAGAGGGATGATAAGCTATAACTGGAATCTGATGCTAGACACATTTAGGCTAGAAATAAGATGCAAATGTTTAACAGTAAGAGTAATTAACCATTGGAGTAAGTGACATTAAGACGAAGACAGGATGTTTCCTAAGAGGTATCTTTTAGTTTAGCCGTATTTATGGAACTGGAAGCAGGAATTAATTCAGGGAAGTGCATCCATTAGATGCCATGGATGAGTCAGCAACATCTCAGAGACAGCAGCATCAATCTTCCCATGAAACTATCATGTAGCACTTTGGCTATTACAAGCATATCATTGACCACAGACATTAATATCTACCTTGCTCTGTACTGTAAAATGTCCTGAAACTAAGCCGATAATGACCTAAGAAATTTGGCTGAAGTCTAATCATAACACTTTTGCAATCATTTTTCCTAGCTAGGACCACTTACAAAGAACAGGTTCCCGTCAGGATTGTTAGCATCGGATTATGGTTATATTAACAAGTTTCTCTTATTTAAGGGTAGTTGGCTGCTGCTTCTCCCAGAGTGAGGCATGAGTAATTCCACAGTAAACAAACAAGCAAAAAATAAAAATTAAAAATAATAAATAAAAATAAAATAAAAATAAACACGAAGAAAAGAAAAAAAAAAAACACACGAAGAAGAAAAAACACACAAAGAAAGAAAGAAAATGTTTCTGAAGACTATACTTCACCCTTATTTACTATTCTCATACCACAGCAAGGACAGAGGTACGTTTCAAGTACAGTAACAAGAAAGGAGTTTTCCAGGAAGTTATAGTGTGCTGGTCATGGGATGTGCTATTATTTCCCTCCTGTGCTCTCCCTATAATAACATCTCTAGCAGGTTTTCATGGCCAACCTGAAATACTGTGAATCTTTATTGGCCCGCAGTGGCAGCTAATAGATTTTTAAAAGCAGCAAATACATACGGTATCACAGATGCAACTGATATGAGTTGAACTCAACAAGCTGCCACCTTCAGAAACATGCACCAATTTTTACCTATTCATCCTCATTGTCTCTGTTGGGGGTTTCCTATGACATATTGCATTATCGTGCTTGCTGGAAAAAAAAAAATCACAGGTATTTTCAAATTAGGGATCTTCAACAAATGACAAAATGAATCAGTCTGCCAGTCTCAGTCTGCAACCCAGATTCCTTTAACTGTAGTTTATACTTCAGCTGATGGTAAGACTTTCCTTAATCACAGATACCTTGGTCTGTGGCTGAGATTAAAGACATTATTTTGTAAACCGTGACTACGATGCTTTAATAAACTCTAGTATAAGCTACTAGCTAGCAAAATCTTGCAACACTAGCCATATTAATAATAACTTTAAAATATTTTTCAACATATACTACTATACACCTGTGCAGAAACACATGACAAAATGATTACTAGTCAAAACAAACAGTATAAAACACAATGTGTCCCCTTTTCCATGCATCCTTGTTCAAGACCACTGGCTTGTCTCTGACGTTAGATGTTAGCTTGTTGATGAAAATATGATGCAGGTTAGTATTCTCAACCCTGAATCTGAGAGTTCAGATGAGTTAGGAGTTGCCCATTCATTTGCCAAGAATGGAAATCATCCTGTGTATAAGTCATGGTTTTTACTGGTCATTACCATCGAAGTCTACAAAGACAGACTTCATTTTTTGGACTTGAATGAGAAATTGTACAACCGTCACTTTGACAGGATTTTTTTCATCCTATGTAAGAGGCATATAGATACAAAATGTAAAAAAAAATGAGGCAGTAGTTTCAAATTCCTTCTGTTTACGGCACAGGAATTATTTTGATAAAGGAAGTGTACACTCAATATATGTGGATACATCATCAATGTTAATTTGGGAATAAAATGACTTCCAGACTTCAGTAACAATATTGATGCTTTCTTTCTTTCTTGTAATCAGACAACTGAGTTCTGACTGCAGCAATATATATAACTAAATAAGATCATGGCTGTAGTTTCTGATATGATTGATGAGTGTCTGAGTTCCCTTTAGTATGATCTTTATAACTTTTGTTCACATTATTTCATTACCTGTAATGGAGGATAATCGGAAACAGGAACAAATGGTGGATTTTAATTCTTTTTTAAAAAAGACTTTATCATGACAGTCACTTTATTTTAACATCATCTTTTGACATGAGATCATTGTGCTGAACATTACTGAAAAGTGCCTTGTGAAGGAGCAATTATCCAGAGTAAATGGATTTCTAAGCAGATTCAAAGAGAAAGATAACAACAAGCAGCGAAATGTACATTAGTGAAATAAAGCTAAATCAAATAAGGATTAGAAGAAGCTGAATGATCCTCAAATAATGCAGTATTCTAACTGCTTAATTAAAAAATGTTTTTCATGCCCAAGAGATTGTGTTGCATTATAGCTCAGCCGTAGGACATGCAAGAGGAGACAATGGGGCCCCTCTACACCGGATTCCTCTAGGTGCTACTGTAACACAGATAATCAAGGAGAGGACCATTTTAACAGCAAAATAAATTCACAGTGATGCTCTGTGCACTAACACCACGAGGACCTGGTCTGGGGAGGTGTGGGGGCCCTCAGGGGCACGGTCTGGCTTCATGTCCCCTCAGGGCACAGCAGGGCTGGCCTCCAGCCAGCTCTTGGCACACGGCACTGGGGTCAACACCTTGGTGCCCTCCAGCAGGGAGTGATGTGTAAATTTTTCTCCCAGTGAAATGAAACTCCTGGTATTTTCAACTTCAGTGTATTGCACAAGTTCCCACGGCCTTGAAAATCAATTGGATGAATTGCAGTGTTTAACAAGTATTTATTAAAATGTCATATAGCTGAAGGAAGGACTGGGAAGTTTCTCTCAGGCAGTTTAGGACCAGCCTTTTCACTGCACAAGCTATTGCACTTGTTTCCCTAGCAATGTATCTTATTCCCGATGGAGAAAACCTTACTTTTAACACTAGCCCTTATCAGTACACATAATAACAAAATATTTTATTTCTTTAAAAATGGAATGGAAGTGCTTTGTGCAACAGGAGCTTCTAAATCCTTCTTATGAATTTTCAGACTACCAAGGTGCATAATCCATCTATAATGATCACAGACTCAACTCCAAATCCTGCGTCCCTGTATCATCTGAGAAGCCCCACTGTCTGAATTAAGACCTACTTTGCCACCGCGCACACCAGCTTCGCTTGATGAGGGAACGATGATTTTGTATGTTAGTGGCTAAAAAGGGCAGAGGATAAAATACTGGTAGTGTAGCTAATCAGAAGAGTCTTGTCCCTTTTTGTACCTCTCTCACTCTCCACCTACCCGCCATTCCCTGGTACAGAAAGGAAGATATCTACCCTTTCTTTGCTGTTTCTAAAGGGAAGGTTGGGTGGCAGGCCTGGGAGAGATGTACATAGAAAATGGGTCTTATATCACGTAGCATAGTAATACTTTACAGAGTAAATCAAGCAGAGCGTGGGGCAACAGGCTACTCTAAGTTTGATCATTTCTTTGAGTGCGACTTTACACAAACAGAAGAGTGTCCACCATGTGAAGGGGGGTAGTCTTGTCGGCCTTGCAGCCAGAGCAGCTGCATTTCCTGAAATAAAGTGACGGACCGAAGAGCAGGCATTTGTGAACTTAAGCTCCTAGGCCAAGTAACAAAGTTATAACTTCTGTGACCTTCTTTTGTCCCACCAGCTACTGTAAAAGACTACCAGTTCCCCAGACAGTTCTGTCATGAGCTTTTTATGGAGATTTTTTTGGAAGATTGCTGGATTTTACTGAAGTCACAAGAACTGGCAGACCACATAATGTCCATATGACCTTGGCCCACGTTTCGCAAAGAAGAAAGTGTCAAGAGGCCCTTTTTAGCTACAGACCTCACTGTAAATTTAAAACATAATTTGTTATTGGAAACAATGGGGACAAAGTTCCAACCCTGATGGAGAAGGTTGTATCCTAAAGGAGAAGGTGGAAAGGCCTAAGCCAAAAAAACTCCAGAGATGTACGCAGCTGACTTAAACAGAGCTAGAATTTTTACACTTGCCATTAATTTACACAAAACAGCTGTTCTACAGTCATAACCAGGAAGTGTTAGTATGTACTTTTAAAATTAGGCTTTGAAATACACTGCAAAACTTCAGAGACTAACACTCAAAACACTAATTATTCAATCACAGTGAAATCATGTTCAATTCCAACGCAGAACATTTTGTTTGACATGCCAGCTCAAGGCTTCTGTGTACTTGGCTACATTGTTCCTTGTGAAATTACATACATCAGAGGTTTGAATAACACACTCCAGATTAGCTAGAAATTGGAAAGCATTGTTTCAAAATGAATTTCTGACTACAAAAGGCTGAGCTGCGTTGGCAGGCATCCTTGAATGTGACAACGGATGTGCAGAGGGTAGAAGCAAAATATTTTTTTTTTTTTTTTTTTTTTTCCTCCTTGGGGGAAATTCTCTAAGGGAGATCCCAGACAGCATTACAAAAAGAACAATAGTGACAAAGAAGTATCTACAACTTATTATCATTGTAAAACCCAGAAGAGAATTAGTCCTCTCTCACTGTTTATGTTGCAGTGGCTTATGGACTTCCTTATCAATGGACATCCATAATACAGACAGCATTTTGCATGTCTGTGGGGATTAAAGGAGGAAGAAAATTTGCCGAGGACCTTCTCAGCAACACTCAGTGTCTTGCATGATCAGCTCAACTTATTCACATGAAAGTACCACGCTTAAAATAATGTGATGCTTTGCTGACTTCTAAATATCCAACTGCACATCTAAGCATGAGTAGTGAAATCAGGTTCTAAAACATGTTCATTTTTCTAATCAAAATTAATTTTGCATATTGAAATGACATTTCTATATAAGTTGTGTGCTAAAGGGGAGTGGGTGAGAGGGAAGGAGGAAGGATGATGGGAGAACGAGGATAGATTTCTGTTCACTATTTTCCAAGGTTATTGCAATCCTCTTGCTATAAACTTTTTTCCATCTCTTAACCCTCCCATGTGAACAGTCTTAGCTCCTGATAGAGGAGGATGACTCATTTGCTTCTGTAACATTTTTAAGGGATAACTTTGAAACCTAGAGAGCCTTTAATAACCAAAATTCCAAGTGCACTGATCTCCTGAAAGATACTTTCCTTCCTTATTGATCTCCTCAGCTTTTAGTGGAAACACACCATGAATATGAGAGTTCAAACTATTTTAAATTTAGCAAATTGTTGAGTCTATAAAGAGAACCTTTAAAATTTTTAGCTACTTAAATCCTATACCTAAACTTTTTTAACCTTTTTTTTTTTTTTTTTCCTCCTTCTTCTCTATCCACTTCCAGGGGACCTTGTTAGCTTAGCTCTTGTATATTTCTTGACATCTCTCTACACAACTACTCATGTGAAGTGTCATCTCCTAATCAAATGGCACTCACATGCAGGAGCAGTAAATCATCTTCACACCTCATTCTACTACAAAATTTATTCAACTGCTATGTAAGTAAGTAAAGAATTATTAAACAGATTAATTGAATATACTACTTCTAATAAACTATATGAAAAGGTTTCAATAAATTCAAGCAGAATACTCATCTAAAGACCAGAGTATGAAATAAATTAATATTTTAACATGAATAATAAAGGTTTTGCTAGATATTTGCCATTTAAAAATATTTGCATGTGTATATCACTACAAGGAGAGGTAATCTACTCTTCTTAGTAAGCTCTGGTAAGCAAGCAAAAATTGTTGCTTAGTATAATTCATTGACCTGTGCTTAACCCCTACACAAATAGTAAATTCTATAATAATGCCAGTGATCATTAAAATTACAAAGAAGAGATCTTGACTTGGACATCTTAATCCTACTTGAGAATTGCTATGGTTGCTAAACTTAAAAAGACAATTCTCACAAGTCTCATTTTATATCATATTAATGCCAGTCTTTGCCCACTAAACTTTTGGCCTTTTGACTTGTTAGTGACCCACAACTCTGCTCTGCTTCTATGTTTCCCCAGAAATATGCTCTTCTAAGCAACACCAGCTGAGGAAGAGGTGGGTGGTGGCCCTGCCGTCATTTCTTACAAATCCTGGTGCTCAGAGAAATCACTGGATGGTAAAGCATACGTCTAAGAGATTTCAGCCTAAGAATCCCACCCGCTAGGCACCATGCACTAGCCTAAATCCTCTTCATGAAACCAGCAGAGGCACATCCTCCAGCCCTTTCTC
Source organism: Oxyura jamaicensis (assembly GCF_011077185.1). NCBI lineage: Eukaryota > Metazoa > Chordata > Aves > Anseriformes > Anatidae > Oxyura > Oxyura jamaicensis. The sequence continues at coordinate 57,815,457 of NC_048897.1, read as the reverse complement.
TAAAGCTTTCTTTAAATAAATAAATAAATAAATAAATAAAGATTACCTGGGAAACTGGCTGTGCAGGAGGAGCATGGAGCAACAACTTACTTGGTCTCATAATTCCAGCTATGTTGGATGGAGGAGTTCATGGTCTTCTTTTCCGCCCAGAGTTTTGTCAGTCAAGGGTTGTCTACTATGAAATAGAGATGGGTTGTTGGGATAGAATCACAGAATCATCTGGGTTGGAAGAGACCTCCAAGATCACCTAGTCCAACCTCTGACCTAACACTAACAAGTCCTCCACTAAACCATATCCCTAAACTCTACATCTAAATGTCTTTTAAAGACCTCCAGGGATGGTGACTCAACCACTTCCCTGGGCAGCCCGTTCCAATGCCTAACAACCCTTTCAGTAAAGAAGTTCTTCCTAATATCCAACCTAAACCTCCCCTGGCACAACTTTAGCCCATTCCCCCTCATCCTGTCACTGGGCATGTGGGAGAATAGACCAACCCCCACCTCTCTACAGCCTCCTTTAAGGGACCTGTAGAGTGCAACAAGGTCACCCCTGAGCCTCATCTTCTCCCGGCTGAACAATCCCAGCTCCCTCAGCCGCTCCTCATAAGACTTGTTCTCCAGACCCCTCACCAGCTTCGTTGCCCTTTTTTGGGCTCACTCCAGCACTTCGATGTCCTTCTTGTAGCGAGGGGCCCAAAACTGAACACAGTACTCAAGGTGCAGCCTCACCAGAGCCACGTACAAGGGGACAATCACTTCCCTAGCCCTGCTGGCCACACTGTTCCTTATACAAGCCAAGATGCCAGAAGGCCACCTGAGCGCACTGCTGGCTCATATTCAGCCAACTATCAACCAATACTCCCAGGTCCTTCTCTGCCAGGCAGCTTTCTAATTACTCATCTCCCAGCCTGTAGCACTGTTTGGGGTTGTTGTGCCCCAGGTGCAGGACCCGGCACTTGGCCTTGTTGAACTTCATACAGTTCATACTTCATACATCGGTCCAGCCTATCCAGATCCTCCTGCAGAGTCTTCCTACCCTCAAGCAGATTGACACAGGCACCTAACTTGGTGTCATCTGCAAAATTATTGAGGGTGCACTTGATCCCCTCAAATACATCCTGGGCTCCCTTGTCCAGGGAGCAAGCGGACACAGTGCTGGACTCCACATTTAATTTTCTCAAAGCTCAGATTTTCAAGGACACCAAAACAGATCTGGTGTTGGCATTTTTCATGATGCAAATCATCAACTGCAGTATTTCTTTTCAAGTATCCAGTTGCTGTCATTCCTTTTGGAAGTAATGAATAATAGGCACTAGCCATCAACATGAATTCACCTGATATTATAGCAATTCTCAAGCAGGGCTCCAGAAGGGTTTCTTGCAAATATAGTAGCATGAAGACATTAGAAGTCATCCATTGTTTTAAAGCAATGTGACACGTTATTCAGTCTGTTTATTACATCACCTTGTGCTATTTCAATGCACGCCTCTAAATGAAAAAAAAAAAAAAAGAAAAGGAAGAAATGTTATTTTTAACACTAATTTCTCTGTGCTTTAGAATTTATGTTGGAGACCTTTCTCACATAATGAAATATTGATTCACTGTATCAAGATCACTTATGCAGTCAGATTGAAAACACGGGGCAAAATACTTTTCCTTGAATAGACGCCACTCCAGCAATTTGGACTTATATCACCAAGGTTCTGTGTATGTCATAGAATGGCTTGGGATGGGAAGGACACTTCAGGAACAATTAATCCCACCCCCCCTGCCATGGGCAGGGACACCTGCCACTACACCAGGTTGCTCAAAGCCCCATCTAACCTGGCCTTAAACAATTCCAGGTATGGGGCACCCACAACTTCTCTGGGCAACCCGTTCTAGCACCTCACCACCTTCATAATGAAGGATTTCCTCCTTATATATAAGTGAAATCTACCTTTTTGTAGTTTAAAGCCAATGCCCATTGTCCTTTCACTACATCCCCTGACAAAGAGTCCCTCCCCAGCTTTTCTCTTGCACCCCTCGAGGTACTGGAAGGCTGCTATGAGGTCTCCCTGGAGTCTTTTCTTCTCCAGGCTGAATAGCCCCAGCTCTCTCAGCTTTGCCTGCTCATTATACTCAAATTATACATAAATTTCCAAGGGCAAACTGTGCCTGACCAGTCTACTGATGGAGTACCTGCATCAGTCAAAGGAATACTGATGGTCCCTTCCAACCCAAACCATTCTATGATTCTCTGACAAATCTGCATGATTTGTCCTTTGTATATCATTTGCATTATATTATACTCTGGTACCTTTTTACAACAATTCTGGTTTTATTATCTTTTTGCTTGAAGTGTTACTTAAATCTTTCTAAAATACAACTGCTTCAAAGAAATTTACATTTACAAGGTATATCATAACCAAAGAATAAGGCTTTAAGATAGTAAGGTATTTTATACCATCTAAGAGGATTATTTTGTCAAAAGCACAGCATGTACAGTTAATCAAGAGAACTCAGCTCACCTTTTGAGTGTTGTTTTAAAATCCTCAACCATGCTGCTGGACTTTGGAATATATTTGGGCAATCCTCAAAAGCATAATGCCCAGTAACAAATACTTTTGGACTTGAGTACTGTGGGGAAAAAAAAAAAAAAAAAAGTGTTGAGGCAACAGCCGAGGTGAGGAAAGTTCTATTTAGCTAAACATTTAGAAGCAGGAAATGATGTACATTTTAAGACTGGTCTAGAAGATTAAAAAAATAGGGCAATAAATAGCATGAAGTCTGAGACCTATAAGCACAAGAATTTTTATAGTTCACAAAATTATAGTTGTTTGGAGAGTGAAGAAGCATAAGAGATAAGACAGAATGATTAAAAATATACAAAGAACTATTCTACTTTAAATTATATATATATATATACATATATATATATGTATATATATGTATTAAGAAAAAGACATTTCAAAACCATTGATGAATCTAAATGGCATAATGTTTTATTTCATGTGAATTGACCAAAGGATTCAAATGGGAGTATTTAGGAAAACTGCTCTGTAATTACCTTGGAATGAAGAAGCTTACAATTTGCATTAAAAAGGCCCCAAACTTCTTGCATTTTGGTAAGTTAGCCCCATGAGCAGATCTACATTAGAGGGTTTTCCTCTTACTGTTCCTTCATATTTTAATATCACCATGAGTTATGTTTCAATCTTAAATCTCTTCTCAACTAATTTTTGTCTTGGAAAATGGCCATTCAAAATCAGAGGAGCTGGAAAGATTTTGGTATTCTTTCATAGACAGGTCCAATTTTCTAGCAACATGGAATTTTAGGATTCATGAGAAAAGATGAAAAGCTAGCATTTCCCATAAGGTATATTTCAAAGATATTAAGGTAATTATAATTTTTTCATACATCAAAACAAAACGAAAAAAAATTGTACATTTGTTTACTACATAAATACATCATATTTTAAAAACATGCTTGTCAATGAAATTAGTAAATACTGAGAAACTTCATATAAACTTTTAAACTGTTCTTTTGCACTATGTTAAAAAATAATAGTATGACATAATTATGAAGAATATTTTGTTGTTGTTGTTTTTTCTCTCAACTGCAAGGAAGCACTGTGAGTCAGAAGATCTGGCTCTGGCCTCAGATATGTTCTATGATTAATTGTCCTGGATACATTCTGTGTGTATCAGGGTTCTTTTTCTCTAAAATGGGGATATTTATCAAACTCAGGAGAGTTTAGGTTTTGGACAGCAATCCAGATACTTACTGTATAGTAGCTGAGACAATACCTGTACAGGTTCACCGAGCATTGTTTCCCATGCATAGGGATAAATCTAAATAAAAGTATTTTAAATGGTGAGAGATGACTGTTGTTAAAACAGCCGTCTCATTCAGATTTACTTTTTAGGCAGTTTAGTGTACATTAGGAGAGCAAAAACTAAGTTTTCAGTTCCCTGCAAATAGAGATGTTAATTTCATTTCCTGAACACGTTCTGCAAACACATCTATTTTACATTCAGGTCACAGTTCAGTTCAGAGCATACCTGCCTTTTTTTTTTTTTTTTTTAAATATAAATAGCTTTTCATCTGGCTCAAGCCATCACTGCCTAACAGTCACCCCACACTTACCCCAGAGTGGTCTGCCCCCTCCCAAAGGTGGCTGAAAATAACTCCCAGACAGGAGGGGATTTGGCTGAACAGTAGCACCTGTTTTTCTGGGTTACCTTTCACACAGCTTCCTGGTCCAGTGCAATGGGAAGCCATTTTGCCTCTTGTGTCAGTGTTTTGGAAGGTAGCATGGAGCAGCAGTAAGCACTTTTGTGTGCTGAGATACACAATACAACCACAAAACAGGTACCTACAACATATGCCGTTCTTGAAACATGTTTAACCACTAGAATTTATAAAGCAAAGGAAACGTATATGCTAAGTGAAACCTCATCTGCAGGGTGATGCACCCTGGAGCAAGTTCCATGCAAGGAGAAGCAAAAGGAGGAGCAAAAGGGCAATCACATTTTCTTCAGAGATTTTTCTAGAGGAAAAAAAAAAAAAAAAAAGCAGGTGCTGCATCTGCACAGCATCCTGTCGGGAGTATTGCACTCAGTGGGGATTTTCCGCACCTCTATACCAACATTGCAGCCATAGGATTACTAACATAATGTGCTGGAGCATACACATTTCATCGCATCTTACACTCTGTGGCATAAACCGATTTCTTCTACAATAGCGTGTTTTCTGCTCATGTCCAATGTTAGCTGACTGGCAGTAAAGAATATAACATCTGATATTAGTTATTATTTGAAGACAATATTTTTGTGGGTGTTGCATTAAGTTTCAGTTGGAAATTAGAGCTTTTTGTAACTATGAGGTAGTTTGATTTAATGTACAGGATGTGTATAAAGGTCGTAAGAGAAGAATGAGGCAACTGTACATTATGTATTATTTATGGATATGGAGAGGAATAAATATTCATAATTCAAGGAAAACAGATAACATGGGGCTAAGTTATTGAGTGTTGTCTACAAAAAAAAAAAAAGTCCTTTTAAATGAAGAGAGATTATTCCTTCCCGTATGTGTAAAGACAAGTTAGAAAAGTGTGATTTGTTTGACTGTGACTCATCCCTTCAACATTTGACGGATATGAATCAGATGACCTTCCCCTGGGAGCATATGCTGAAAACAAACTGAAGTTTCTCATTGTTTAGAAATCTTCAAAGATAGTTCTTGTAGTCAACAGGATCATCTTCATTTAGTGCTCTTTTGTTGTTGTTGTTGCTTTTTCCTTTCCTTATCAACCACAGTCAAAAAGTATTTTTCCCCGATAATGACTTCTCTCTCCAGTCTGGAGTGAGCAAAGGACTTAACAGATGATGCACTGGACCAGAGGATGAGAAGCCAAGGAAGGAGAAGGACTCCTGCTGAGCGTGTTGATGGTTGACTTGACACTACTGTACCAGAAGAGGAACATCCAGGGGCACCAAGTCTGTGTGAGAACACTTGAGCAAACCAGTAAATTGCCCCGTGTAAAGGTCTGATCTTCAATTCATGGACAAGTCACTCACTGAGGAGGTCTCCCTGGAAACCCTTTTTCATTTTTATGATATGTTCTCCATCCACCTAATGGTGGATGACCAAGTTGATTTGTAATCACTCCAGTTCCTCCGAGGTATTTAATTGACTTGGGATGAGGTCAAAAAGTCATAGCAAGGAAATTGCCAACAATGAAAAAAATGTTCTTTTTATTCCCATAGTTGCTGTTTTGTCTTTTACACTTTCTGAAAGTCAGCTTACCCTACTCAATAAATCTGACCACAAGTCAGCCACAGAAAATTTGGGACTAAGCTTAGGATCTTCCACAGTGGTAAAGAATGCAGATGTAAGCTTGAAGAAGTCCACAAGAAGAACAATTTCCATTTAATAGATAGCCATTCTCAAGCACTTCCATATGGTTGCTCATCTCTTTCTGTCTCTAGATATATGTCTTGCAGAGGAGGAACTAAATCCCAACTGTTCTAAGAACTGCAAAAGACTTTCCAGCCCCATCAGTGACATTTTATATCCTCTTAGTCATAAGACAGCGTTCTGCCTTAGTTATCTCAATTTAAAAATGAAGATCTTCTCCAGAAACTGCAGGAGAACCTAAGCAGACTTTTTGCAACTATAAATGGATTTATAACAGTGAAGTACTGACATTATTTTCAGTGTGGCTGAGGAAAAGTAAAAAACAGTAACACAGAACTACAAGAAACATGGAGAGCTAATGAAACATGAGTTGACAATGGTAGTCAGATAGGGGAATGGAAAAACCTTGCTTGTACTCACCACTGCCAAAGCATACCACAGGAGACAATGGACTCCACACAGCATTTGGGCACGTTACAGTTCCTGTGAAGGTTTGCTCAGCCTTTGCTCTTTGACATACGTGTTGCACAATCTGATTTTGGCCACAGTTTGGCAAAATTGCAGGTGTCAAAAAACAATCTCTAGTTTCCTGAAGGGTGAATACAGTGCAGGGAGAAGAATTAAGAGAGATGCAGCACTAGCAATAATAGAATGCAAAGAAAAGGGGACTATCTTGGCTAATTCCACAGGGAAAAAATACCTGGCAGTGAGATGGCCTGGGCTGCAGCCTCGCTTCCACATCCCGTTAGAGTTACCTTCCTTATTTGAGATACTTTAAATTGAATGGAACAAAATACCAGAAATAATGTTCTGGGAGACTGCCTTCTTTTAACACGAAGACGTATAGATGGCAGAGTTCTTTGCTAAGATTTATCAAAACAAAATAAAGATGTCAGATTTACCGTTAATAATGAAGGATAAAAATGGTGGTTAATTATTTTTTTCTCATAAAACTACTAGAGCTTTTCAGAAATGAGAGAAAATACCCTCAAGTTATTCATTTTTGACAATTCATTCTAGTACAAATCCCAGAGTGCCACTTTGTTAGCCCTCTCTCCCCTCCTTTTTGGTGGATTCTAGCAGTGCCTCAGCACGTTGCTGGAAGCTGATGAGGTCTCGCAGGAAGCTGAGAAACAGTACCATAAAATATGGGGAAACACACAAATAATTTACAGCCCAAATAACACAAATAGACTCCTTAGATTAAGATTCAGGAAGTTCAAAAGCAACATTTATAAGTAAAGATAATATACTAAATGGTTGTTTTCCCTTGCTTTTCAGAACTTCGTGCCCATTTTCTGACATTTTTTTTGCTACCTCCCAGAGCATGGCACAGAGCAAAACTTAGTTATTTTTATAAAAACAAAGCAACTTTTAAGAACTTCCCAAGAGGAAACCTTCATTTATAGGCAGGAGGTTCTTGTTAAAGGGAGAATGGATGTTTATATTGTAAGTAGACACCTGTCTTAATGCAAAAGGTTAGATATTTTTCTGCATTTGGTTAACATTACTGCATGTTCCAAATAAAATGTTATCAAAGCAAAAATGTGAAGCCTCACTACAGCGGCAAATCATGGCAGAGTCCATACTCATACTCCAATTATGTGGTTACAGGACTGAGGAGGCAGCCACAAGGAGTACTACATAGAATGGGCTAGGCTGCCTCCCCTTCCCACCTCCCAGTGCTTCTAACCAACAGAGAGGGATAAGGGAATGACTGATCTTCCTTTGCTTCTGCAGGATCCTGCTCCACAGACAGAAATGTTTGCTGCTTTCAGATGTTGTTTTTGATATCCCTCTATTCTTTTTTCCAGGCTCTCAGTAATTCCTGTCTGCACACGGTAATTTCTTGAGTCAACCTTCTAGTACCTACCTTTGGCAAGGATCTGTCTCCAAGCCAGATGATACATCCCTACCTGCTTCTACTATTCTAGAGAAGCCTTTCTGGTTTAGCCACACAGTCAACGGAGGTCAAGGGACAAGCTTTCCTTGGCAGAAGAACCACTACATACAGCAAAGGGTTGGGTGACTTAGAACTGCCCCAGTGTTTCCACAATGTCCTTCCAAAAATGTGTCTGATATTTTCTGTAAAATATACGGATATTTTCCAATTGTAATTTGGGAACAACAGTCCAGATCCTCTGAGAAATACTGGAAAAAGCAAACATGAAAATATAGTGGAAGAAACAAATACAGCAGCAGAAATTGACCAAAATAAGGACTTCCTCTTCGTGCCTCTTCCTTTGCCTCCAGAGGAAAAGAGCCTCTCTTCTCGCCTGAAAAACTCAGTTACCTGGGAACCCAAATGTGGGAAAACAAACACAAATTTCATCCACACTCAATTTTGAGATAGAGAAATATATACATCTTTGACTTCACAGGAGGGTGCTATGACTATGGCTTGTTAGATCTTTGGGAACAGGTTTCTTTCTTTTTGCTTTGACCAGAAATTCCAGCCAGAGAAATTTCACCAAAGGTGTGTTTTTGAACAAAAACATTACTTAAATGACTAAATTTTATTTTCTTTCTTCATCCTTACTGCCCAAGACTGGCTCTGTACTTACCATTAGGTGAGGGCAAGTTCTCACCGAAAGCAGCTCTCTGCTCTGAATTGAAGATTACTGTGGGAATAAGGTAACAAATACAAATAAAATATAGTTAATGGAAGGCAACTGGACTGCAATTTTGATACACTTTATGAGAGGTTAGGAAGCAAATGCTGAAGCAAGAGTCAGATAGAAACCCAGTACAGAAGGCAGAAATGATACCAGATTAAGACTATATCACGTCTGCTTGAAGAGAAGTTAGATGTGAAGTGTATAAAAGTGGTTAATGTTTTATAAAGTAAACCTACAACATTTGAAGGAATGAAACAATTGCAAGCAGACTCCAGAGGTCAAGAAGTTGGTTTACAGATCTCAAGCCATGTCTAGACCAACCAAAAAACGTAAACTCTTAACTGGAGTTGGTTGAGTAAATATCCTAGCAAAGACAAGGCAGACTGTAGTTTTCCTGCTGAATCACTAGACTGAAGTGAAATTTCCTTTGCAGTGAGGTTTTGACTTGACCTGGTAAATCACACAAAAATTACAACGTGCTTCACTGTCAGTACATAGCCTAGCTGAAATTAAAAAAACATAGCTTTTCTCAAAGAGAAGGCAATGCTTTGCATGGAAGACAAGGTAGTAGCCCCTTCGGGAACGTGTACAACTATTAAGCTTCTTCTTATTTAAACTCTGGAGAATGAGCCAGATATTCTTAATCAGCTTCAAGTGCCCATACAAGTATATCAGTTTTGCATGAAGCTGGATCTGGAAAAACATATGCTTTATTTTCAGTTCTGTTATCAGTTCAGTGTGAGACCATGTCATTTCCAGCTTGATTTTTCATTACAGATTAAGGTGCCATAACTTCCAGTTAAAGCATTTATTCAGACTTAAAGCAGCAAAAATGCTATCGTGAAGCAGACTGCGTTTGTTAAGTATAGAGAGGAGTAGAAGATGCTCCTACTACCACTTGTAGCCATCTGGCACAGCCATGAAGATGCCAAACACTCATTTGGGAATCCGTAGCCAGGAGTAGCATCAAATAGTGATAAAATGATAAGCTACAAAACACTGATACCAGTATGCTGAGCGATATAAAACTCAAAACTATGGCCTTGTGACAAGACACATTATCAACAAAAAAGCAACTGCAGCTATCAGGGCCATAAAAACATGTTCAATGTGAACAGTGTCAGTCTCGAGTATTCAGAAATATCTAGTCAGCAAAAGAAATGAAAGAAGTCAGCTTAAAGTTTATGAGTTTTATTAAATAAGAATCCACAGTTCCTTCTAATTCACTTCTAATTTTCTGTACATTTTAGTAAGGTTTTTTCAACTCACTAAAAGCCTGGTTGCCTGAAGTTTTGTCTTTTTTTTTTTTTTTTTTTTTTTTTGAAGTATAACTGATAGTCTTTTGAAATTCCTTGAACTGGCACCTCATTTGGAACTCGAAACAACAGAATACTGAGATGTGCCACAAAGCTGACTCTTGTCATTCCAATTGGAGTATCTTAACACTGTAGATTCAAGCTTTCCCAAGCTGGGGCTGGAAAAGGAAAAAAAAAAAAAAAAAAAAAAAAATTCAAATAAGGCTAATGATCCCTCCCCCTCCTTCCCAAACATAGAGGCAGACTCATTCTAAATTTCTAAATTCTCATGTCCAGATTATCTAATATCTATCATTTCTTTTTGCATAAGATCCCTCAAATTGGAGTTTTACTACTTGTTCACACAGCCAGAGCTCTTAACCAAAACGTTACCATCCTGAATATGGCAACATCCTACTCTTGCACCTTCACAAGTGCAGCTGTGCCCCACTCATTCTCTACCCTGAATGCTCTACCAAGATAATTTTCCTGACCTGACTGCCTATGTCACTTCACCTTTGCATGAGTCACGCTAGCTGCTCCTCTTACCTTCACCCATTGCATCAAACCTGAACTACTCACTTTCAGCTCTGAAGACCCCTCTATTCACCTACCAGCTTTCATTTACTTAAGACATATCTGCTGCCATTTACCATGAGGTATATTCTTTTCCACTATGCATACAAAAACAGAAGGTAGGCAATTGATGTGCATAACCTCTGCTGACTACACCGCCCAATATTGTCTCGTTTCTTTGTATATGTATCATACCATCTTAATTTGCAAGTATTTGGGGGCAGGGGCTTTCTCTGTTGTGTGCATACACACACACACACGTTTTGGGTCCACAAAGATCCTAGGAGCTGCTATCATAGAAAATCCATGTAATAACAATAAATAATTTAAGGGAGTCTACTGTTAAGTAACTGGAGACTTCCAGAATACAAACTGATGCAGTAATGTGATAATAGGTAACGCTCTATCATTTACTGTAGACTCGCACAGAAAGCGATTCTGATACTAACGCTCTAATGTAGATTAAGTATAAGTAGTTTTATGCAGTAATGCTTGTAAATCTTCTAAAATCCCTGTAGAGAGGCATTCCCTAAAGCACAAAATTTGGTGCTTATTAAAAACAAACACCAGATGACAGTCTCTAGTTCTGTGCCTTTATGTCTAGATCTACCCAACCAGTTTAGGATGCCAGATCAGAATATACTGCGCGGCCTTCTCCAAGAGGAATGCACGCATCTGAAATGTAACCAAGCTCTGCATAGCTGTAGTTTCTGTTCATCACATACTATTTTGCCAAAATGAATAAACATAGTGTTTTCAAAATTATAATAGCTGCTACAAATCTTTTGAGAGGTTTGATGTTAAACGATTTTAACTATTTAACACATAAGCTCTAATGCTTGCAATACACCTGTTGTGTTTGAAAAGTTTTTTCTCGCAATTTTTTTTCTTAAACAGTATTTTTAAAAGTAAAACAAATAAATAATTAAAAAATAAAGTCACATTAGTAGAAAAGTGTTTTTTTTTGTGTGCATGTGTGATTGGAACAAAACTGACAGGCACCAAAACTTTAACTATCTAAATTTAGGAAGCTCATAAAATTGACTCTTGTTTCAAAGGTTCATTTTAAAAAGATCAGTTAGAAGCACAGAAAGCTACAAAAAGCAGAGGCTGAAGCTACAAAGTTCTTAAGACTCAGAGCAGTCAAGCTCATCTTCAGCTTCTCGGCTTCCATTTAGGGTTTCAAACGTTCACCATTATATCTCAGATATTTGAACTCAGGGATTATAGTTTGAGCTAAGATTCTGCAGGGTATTAAGCTGAAAACGATTTCCATTTGAAATATATTAACATGGAACTGTAATTTCTTTTAGGATGGGATTTTTGTGGAGCTGCCTTCCTCTGCCTTGCGAAATGGGAACTCGAACAATGCTATGATGCGGATATTGAGATGATGCTTTACTCAAATCCGGTTAGGGAAAACGCAACTTGAAAGGAGAGAGCTGTACTCGAATGTCAAGCCAAGTAATCCGCTTGAGGCACAGAGCAGTTACATGAAGCACCTGTTAAAAGCATGTGTTTGCTAATCTTTAGTTGGTCTTTACAGATGTGCCATTACATCCTCCACATACTCAGGTAAAATGCCATGCTGCGTGTTGGAGCTAAGGTAAGAAAACTATAGCCTTTACTCATTTCATGGAGCAGAAGTGTCAACTACGCATACTTGCCTGTATGAAACCAATTCCTCCTACTCATTAGTGTGAGAGCAGATTTTAGGAATTTTTGTGGATATAAATCGGGAGTGCTAGGAGGCTGCACCCGCTGTGCAATGTGACAGAAACCTGGAGTACGTGGGCTTGGGGAAATCCTGGCTGCTTGAGAAGACTGTAAGGAGAGGATGCAGGCATCACAAGCACACTCAGAATCCGAGTGGGGAAACCCTACAAATGAGTTACAGAACACTCCAGTGCCTGCCTGTTATGCAGCAGACAAAACATGATCCTGACCGGTAGCTTCCAGCCCCATCAGGCATGTTAGGCAGAAAGCCAGCAGAAGACCACAGCTCCTGATAAAGAAGAGACCACCACATTTCCGACAAAGGCAGCCAGCATGTAGCCACACTCTCCTACAGCTGAGGAACCAAAATTAATCCCATGCCTGGAAATAAGCTACAGAAGTTTCTCACTAAGAACGTCAAACTCAGAAATGCTGGAACAACAGTCACATAACCATACACATCATAACTGATCCTCAGTATCTTGACTGAAATTCACAACTCATGCCTATAATGGTCATTAACTGCAAATGGGTCTTTAAACAAATATTCTATGCAGAAAGAGAGCATTAAGTGACTTCTCAGAAATGGAAATAAAGATCAGAATTGTAGCAATCATTATAATTCCTCATGTGTTTTATTTACATTCCTCTCTTTCCCTACATGCAGACATATGCGCACATACTCAGATACTCAGCCCTTATATTTATATACAATTATGCTCCAATTTCCATCTAGCTTATAGAATTGCATTTTTAAATGAGAAGAGGAAGCTATTTTAATCAAACCAAGTCTTTTCATCTGAATTTCCAGAGAGATTATATTTGCACTGTTGAAGGGATACAGCCATAACTGTTTTTCTCTTTTGTCACATACAGTTTCTTCCGTAGTTCTGCTTAGCCAGAGACCTTTTTCTCTACACACAAAAGACTTGCAGAGGCTCTCTGTACTTTCTGAGAATAAACGTTAGTGTCATCATAGTCCCTCATTTTCCCTATCATGGGTTTAGGGATCACTCAGAGCATGAAATACTTTGCAAGAAGTTTATTCAGTGCCTCACCTCACTGGGCGCACATCAAATCATGGTGCAGACCATCCAAACAGCCCATTGCAGTACTTTTGAGATCATAAGCTTACCTTGAAACATTTCTGGATGAACAATTTGCCATAGAAGACCACCTAACAATTGAGCAGTACAAGGAATCTTTGTCTCTTATTGCTTCTTTCATGTTAAATTAACCAACTTATTAAATTATTAGTTTACCAGATTGGGTTTCTCTCACTTTCATTATTTACAAAGGGTCAACCTGCATGGAAGAAAAAAAAAAGAAAAAAGGAAAAAGGAAGAAAACAAACAAAATCTGCTTGAGGAATCCAGGGCCTGAACCTGAATGATGATATTACTAGCACCTAATCTGAGGCCCACCTCATTATAGTGTCCCTTCAGACTCGTCCACAAAGTACTCTAGGAGAGCACCAGAAAGGTGCTAGCAGAAAATGGATCATGTTTCATTATTGCTTTGATATCCTGTAATTATGGAGCCATGACAAATGGTACAATTGCAGCAGAACTGTAGTTTATTACACTCTAGACAGGACTTTCTACCTTAATACAGTGGTATGTTGTCATGCTGTCAGTCTGCAAGTATAACAGCAGGTGTAGTATAAACACATCCCTCCTGTCTGACAGATTTATTGTTTCAGAATACAGTGCAAAGAAAAAGGATCACGGGAGCATTTGGAGCACACGTATCACTGAAATGAACTGTGCTTGAGAGCAACAAAAAAGCATTTGCTGTTTTGAAACAGTACACCTAGAAGTAGCCATGCCTGCCATTGTATAGATAATCAGAGCTTCTTCCCAATAATGGAGATCTTGGCTCAATTTTCCCATACTGGATGAGGGTGACATCTGAAAGCTGGTAAGCAAAGCTATCACACAACCAAACATGCAGGTTCCATGCGCCACCAAGGTCAACACAGATAGCCTGGAAACACTTCTGTCTTGGTGTCTACTCCAATTACAGACACATTTGAGCTCAGAAATGGGAGGCAGGGGGGAGGACGCGGATTTTCGGAGCGTGAAGCAGATGGACAGGTTAAAGGTCACTTGAAAGTATTTCATGAACTCAGTATCTCATATAGACAAGAGTCTAGCATTGAGAAATACTGGTCCATTGTTTTTTTTTTTTTATTATTATTATTATTTCAAAGAATTTATTTAAAGACTCCTACACAGAGATGTTCTGCTATTACATATCAGTGCTGAAGGCCAAATCTTTGACATAGGGATCAGGTGTCATGATTTTTTTCTTTTTCTTAAAAAAGAAGAGACATTTTTAAAGAACAGCCTTACACAGGAGTTACTTAGTGTCAATGACAAACTCTCCTCTCATCTGTGCAGGTGGTGGTGCAAGGGCTCTGACAGTCCACAGTGGCAGAACCCCATCCAGAAGTCTAAGCTGCACCAAAGTCCGTGCTTCCCCACAAGTACACCCCCTAATCAGGATTATCGCAGTACCGCTCTTGGTTTTCTGTCAAGAGAGTAAGGATAACCAGGTGGACACGCTTGCACTTCATGTACTGGAAAATTGAAAATAAAGGTCCTCCGTTAGGTCGAAAATAAGGCCATCTTTCTTGAGGCCAGTCAATCGAGCAATGGCATCAAGATGCTGGTCTGACACCAGCAGAGAGCCAGTCTGTTGGCACTGCAAAACTGGTCTTCACAGGCTACAATAAGGCTAGGGAGGGGCAATCACCAAGTGTTTGTCTGAGGTTTAGAGCATAACACTTCTATTATGTTAACACAAAAGTTTTATTTCTCCCACCACTTTCTAGAGATGCAGCCTTGGCTCCAGTATCTTATTGAATATTGCTAGGAGGTTAACGTACCATCTTCTGCATTGAAACAGAAATAGATTTGTTGTTGAATGCTAATCCGAAAAGAAATGAGATAGTGCCTGTTTAGCCACCTCGAGAGTATCAGATGCTAAGGTGTTGTATCTAGCAACCAATACCTGTCATTTGATGAGAGTGAAACTAAATCCACTAACCTGAATCTGATCAATTATTTTTCAATATGAATTAACAAAAAGCAAGAGACATCAGCCACTGCTCTCAGCATAATGGCTTTGTAAAATAAATATTTGCAGATTAAGACAAAAACTTGGGTGATTTCAGGGAGAGATTGATACTTATCCCATAGGCAGGTATACACTCTAGCAAAACTGTACAACCCACCCTCACCTTCAAGGAGCATGTTTTCATAATCCATACCAGAACAATAGAAAACTGAGGAAGATCATGTGGCATTAGAAACAAGGTTTTATGTTTTCAACAATGTAGTATTTTGGATGCTGCCAGATTGACTTGGAGATTTTAGACAAGTCAGATAATACTTCAGCTTTTCACTGCGCATCAGTTTCCTCATCTTTAAAAGAAATAATAAAGCACTGTATTTGAATGAGAAACTGCAGGAAAGTTTCTCATTTTGGGGGGAAAAGCTCTGAGGTGCAATGACCTCTGAGACACAAAAAATCTTTTTCAACATAAGTGGGGAAAAAATCCCTGTAAAATCTGCAGATAGGCTGTCCCTCCCCTGCCTCCCTCTCCAAAAAGGCAAAACTAAAAGCAAGAGGTTCCCACTAACACTATCTGTCCTAAAGCTGACTCCACAAGTTTAGCTGTTAGGTCCTTGCTGGAAATGTTAGAATATCCTGTGTTGGAAGGGACCCACAAACACCACTGAGTCCAACTCCTGGCCCTGCACAGGACCTCCCCAAAATGAATCCATGTGTCTGACGGTGCTGTCTTCTAGACACTTCTAGACATGTGGTAGGACACTTCTAGAAATGTGGTAGGCTCAGTGCCATGACCACTGCCCTGGGCAGCCTGTCCCAGTGCCCCTCTGGGTGCAGAACCTTTCCCTAACCCCCAGCCTGACCCTCCCCTGTCCCAGCTCCATGCCATTCCCTCAGGTCCTGTCGCTGTCCCCAGAGAGCAGAGCTCAGCGCCTGCCCCTCCGCTCCCCTCGTGAGGGAGCCGCAGGCCGCCATGAGGCCTCCCCTCAGCCTGCTCTGCTCTGGGCTGAAAATTACTTGCTCCTCTCCCATCGTCATAGCTTTCTGAACCAGAAAACAACAGCCATATAAACCAGAATTCCTGCTCGTGGGTGAAATGCTAGCAAATTCATTTGCAATCACCATAAAAAGGCAGATAGGTTATAGCTCAGGTTTAAGTTCAGAGTATGCAGACCTCTGCTAATTCCGCAGCCACAGCTTTCTTCTTAACTCTCTTCCTCCTTCTCTGAGTAACAGGAAAATCAGACAGCACTAAGTATCCTGGCAGGAGATGATGGGGCAAGTCTGGTGGCCACTGAATCAGCGAACTACGTTAGATGAAGACCACAAAGATTTTGCATATGGCATGCCACTGCCATCATTTAGGCGTAATAGTATGTCATTAAAAATATCATGAGAGTTGTAGAAAGAACAGATTTCTACCTTAAAACACATACACTTCCTTAAAATATATGCTGAAAAGACCCTGACATTGTTAATGTCAGGTATATAATGTGTATACCTGACATTGTTAATGTCTATTCACATAATTAGGGACAGACATTCAGGTATAAATTGTGACCTATTGCGTCTTTCATGCAATATTAAAAATCTCAACTTGTGACAGTTTGAATAATTAAATATAACTGGTATGACCCAGAGAAGAAATGACCACATGCAATCCTGAGGCAATGAGAAAAGCAAGTCCTCAAGTGGAGATCAGGCATTATGAAAAGTCAAATAAATAATAAAAAAAGAAAGAAATACCTTTCTTTTTCTGTAATAGCACATGGCCAGTCCCGGTATTTCAATTGCAAAATAAATAATAATAATAATAAAAAGTCCTCAGTTGTGTCTACTTCTTACAGAGTGACATCTTCTTACACAGAGAAAGCAACTAAGTAAATGGCTTATCAAAAGATGACACTTATTGATAGAAATGCTAACTGGAATGGTTTGCATTGATTAAATTTTAGCAGGAATGCATATAGTAATTGAAAGCTACAAAGGATTTATTTTACTAATCATTATGCCTTTGCTTTTCTCTGATAGATTAAGTTGATTACTTGTGCATGGCTTCAATTGGTGTATGAGTTGCACATTAAACTGTGGTTGTTATTTGAGGGTTAATTGAAACATGCTTACTAGTCTCTCTCAGAAAAAAAAAAAAAAAGGAAAGAAAAAGAAAAAAAAAAGAAAAATGAAAGTTCTTTTAATTTTTTAATTTTTTATTTTTTTTAGTGATTTTAAATTTCCGAAGGCCACTCTGCCAGTGATCAAAAAGCTTCAAATGCTGCAATTGTCCTTCCTTTTGCCCTTTAATGGTAACAGGTAGAATGCTCCAGCATTCAGGAAACCTGGCCTCCAAATGAGGGAGCTGAGACATCTTCCTTCAAGTGGGAACGAGTCTTTTTTTAGCCACTGAATCTAACTTAACAGTAAACACGTAATATACTGGATTAGCCTTTCAGCAAGTTATTTAATTATTAATTGTGATACTAGAAATGAGATTCTCCTGCATCATGCTTCTACGCATACTGCTTGAGACAAAGGGTTTTAAACATCTCTGTAAGATGCGTGATAAATTTCAGGATAACAAGGCCTATCTGACCTCTCTTACACAGGTTAGAAAGACTGAAATTGTATTTCATGTCCAAAACCAAAGATAAGTATACTTTTCCCAGCATTAAAAAGACATTGTAGGAGAAAAGAGTAGGTTTTCTTCCGCTCAGATATTTCTCTCTCTCTTTTTTTTTTTTTTTTAAATCCTTATTACCAATTTAGGAATGCACTAATTTTTATTTTTATTCTCAAAAGCAATACATGCTGTTGCTACTTATATAAAATATTTGCCTAAATAAGAACATTAGATATGTTTTTTTTTTCCTCCAATTTTTTTTTTTTTTTTTTAACGGAAGCCTAGCTACAGAATACTAAGTTGAATTATGATGAACACCAAACTATGAAGATGCCCAGTATAGTTTACTTAAAGCTAAATCAGGTATCCGTCCACTACAGTTGGCACTGTTTACAGTTAACAGATTGTTTAAGAAAGAATTTATACATTTGCTATTCTGAAATGTATCCTAAGGTTTAATACAAGTAAATTAAAAGAAATAATAATTGTAATTTCTTGTTTAATACATTAATTATTGTTCCTTAAAAGGAACAATAAATGCATTGTCAAGAGAGTCTTTTCCTCCGAGGGGAATTCCTAGTATCTTTTGTAACAGCAGGTATCTTTGTCACACACTTCAATTTCTATCAAGTATCTCTTTTCCCATATTCATACCTTGACCTTACAAAAGGCAATAGAAACCCTACCTGCATTTGGCCATTTGTAAAGAAACGCTACAGTGCTTCTTTCCTGTGGTGCTGTTTCTGCTGCTGGTGGGCACTTACGTAGGTTTCTTGCATGGGCCATAACATAACTAACTAACCACAGGAAAATGCCAGTAAGTGAACAGCAACCATTCAGCTTTGTCAAATAGATGATAGATCTCTACTTACAGCTAAAAGGATCAGAATAATAATTTTCATTTTTTTCTCTCTAAATAAACTCCAAAAAGTGCATAGGTGATACATTAAATGTTCAGTTTCTTACAGAATTTCTGTAGCTTTTCCATGGTACGTTTCATCTCCAAAAACAACAGCATTCATATCTTGTTTTACTTACATTAACATGGAATCCACATAAGAGAAACAAACTTATTGTATTCTTTTTAAGAGGCTTGTAGAACCTAATAAACATTGTGACTCAGGTAGAATATATCAGTCTAAGTTACATGTTTCCTTCCTCTCAAAACCAAAATAAAACCCATCAACAAAATAACCCAAAACTGGGGGGTCATTAAGGAAGTTTGTGATTTTTGCCCAAAATCACATAGTCTAGAAGAACCACCAGGAGGAGAAATCCCATCAGGTGAGTTCACAGCTGCTGCTCTGTCCACTGAGAGGAGAGATGCAATCTTTCAATTATTTAAAAATTCAATATTTTGAAACTTGTTCCTCATAAGAAGGAAACAGAAACATCCTTTAACATCACAGCGGCTTTTGCATGACCGTTACGGTTTGCAATGTATAGCTGTTACACGCTAATTTCAACAAAGTTAAGTTACACAGTAAAAAGTGTATGAGCTGTATCCTTCCAACAGGAAGGAAGGGTATTATTGCATAGGACTTTGGAGCAACTGCATGAATTGCCCATCTCCCATCTGTAAACAACAGCTACTGTAAAATCCCTTTTTCAGATTGAATTCATTCTTCAACTCCCCTCAAAGTTAAAAACACCCAAAGCTGACTCAGTAACACTGTTAAAAGTTGTTTATCCATAAGAATGTTAGGATACAGATACAGTAAGGTGTTTATTTTACTGACACGTTATCAATAATTTATTGATGATTATCAAACATTCTGATTAAAATAGGTGATAAATGCTATTAGACCAGAAGCAGCGTACTTACACCCTATCAGTCATTTATATGCATACCAAAGCACTGTGATATTCCCACAAAACTAAAATAACTGGCCAGATTGGGTATGCATCCAATTTGCTCTAGTTAAATTAGTGAGACGAATAAGGCCTTAGAAATTTCTGTGGAGTAGGATAGACCATTGAGCCACAATTAAATTAATTGTATTAAATACTGTTAGTTTCCAGAAAAATAGGCCTGCGGACCTCATTGCAGATGCACAAATACTGTTAATACAAAAAACGACTCTTACCATAATGGCAGCTGGGAACTTCAGTCCGGTCAGAGATGAACATAAATCAGCACTTCATTCAGCCACCGTTTCCATCTATACGTATTTGCCCCCTAAACATTACTTGATATCTGGTGTTGTTCTATAGGTTATGCTTCCTGCTTAGCCTAGCCATGTCCTTCTCCTGTGCATTATAAAGCACGTTTCTGAATTTAAAAAGAAATAAAAGTTGGAACTTCTAGACTTCCTTGAGGTTCCTTTTATTCTCCTAAAATGAACTAAATGCATTCCTGCTTATAATAACTTCTATGATAACATTCTTGGCAGAATGCTCATTCAAAAATTTTACATGAGCATTATGTCTTGGAGAAAATTACATGTTGCTAAAACCTAAATACTTATCATTCAGTTTATTATACATGTATACTGTAACAACAGCTACACAATTTCAGAAAAAGCAGCCCATAGAAGCTCAGAACAGTTATTCCATCTGCATACCAAGGAGCAATTCAGAGTAAAGGACTCAATCACAGTTAATACAAATTCGTAAGTTTCACTTCTACATTCTTTTCTAAAGCCAAATGTATGGAATTCATGCCTACCTGTCCAAGATGACATATTTTCTTGCCTCTAAAAGTATCCTGAAATGTAAATATTATTTCGTATGATTTTCAGTGATATATCTTATCAGAAAATTCATGTCACTGTATGCCCTATTAATCATAGGGCATATTTCAGCTAGTGTAAACAGTTCTATTGACTGAAATGCTATTAGTAAAGCTGAAGATTTCAAAAGGTTCCTGTCTTTACACATGTTTATAGTAAATGCTGTGCGCAATGCATATTTCTTTACATGTGGATGCTGATTAATTTATTATTATTTAAATTCAAGGCATCTGAGATGTCTGCATTCTATTCTGTTGTTGCCTCCATTTTATTTTTTAAAGCTATACCCGTATTTGTAAATATTAAAAAAAATACTTTTAATGAAATGACATTAGAAGTGTACTTTTTAGCAAATTAATACTATCAACTTTTCCTTTCAAAAATAATTTTAGAAATGAATGTTTGAAATGTTGACAAATTAGGATTTTACATTTATCAAAACGAAGGAAGAGACCATTAATCTGTACCCTCCCCCTCCCCCCCATTGTTGTACTTTTTGAATAGGTCCATATATTATTTAATGGGCTTTGCAGAGATACATTTACATGAGTTATAGATCACATTACAGCTGATGAATGCCCAACACACAGGTATGTTATGAAAGGTCATCAGTAACAAGGGAGAATGCATAATGGATGGTTGCTGAATACATATGCAAGTTTACTATGCTCATACAGAGTAGCTAGTTGGGCAACACTGAGCCATGAAGCTTTGAATGAGAGACCTACGAACATTATTTAACTTTGTGGAGTTACTTGGAAGTTGCATTTGGCACATGCAGAGTTACGCACAGTCTGTGTCTGCGCTCTGCTCAAGACAATCCAGTGAAAATAAAACCCAGGTACCTCGAAGCAACCTCCTTGTAAGACCGCTAAGGAAATGCTTAAAGTTTTCTGCAATTCTGTTAATACTTTTCTACCTCCTAAAGCTTTCAGGATCTCTTCAAACGCAAGGAACAAAATAAAAATTTTACCCATAAATGAGAAAGAAGGTCAGAGCCCACGACTTCTGTTCTCTCACTGGAATTTGGTTCTGTAGCAACTTTGTCATACTCTGAAGCTCAAAGACAACAGATGCCTAGTAGCTTGTTTATGACATCAGTGTAATGTTTTCTTTAGCTGTACAACTTTATTAAGAACATAAAACAATTGCCTGTGTCTCCCACCACTTCTTACCTCTACTAGCAATCACACGAGCATCTTCCAATCTGATTTACTATTTCAAGAAACTCTTGATATGTAAAATAACAAGCCTTGGGAGTTAGTCACTTATTTCGGTTGGGAATGATTTCCACGTGCTAAGAAGCATAAAAATATACCAGTAAAAACATGCTCCATCATTCACTAGAAGATCACAGCTTTGCACAATATCTAAAGACTGAAATTAGATTTTGAAAAAGCCCTATACTTCAGAGAATTTGGAACTCGATTAAGAGTTGTATAAGCTTCTTTTTATTGTCTCAGTCAATGTGCTTGTGCAGCCCTGCAAAAACTGAGCCTTGAGAGTACAAGTCAGGTCAAGCGGGGCTGAGCATGTGGAGAGAATGCGAGGCTATAAGGCAAAACCAGTCTGACTGCCTGTGCTCATCTTACCTGTGAAATTCAGTGGCCCTGGAGTGTGCGATGCAAGTTGCTCTTTTTCCATCCTTTGTAGGCTTCAATCCCATTAGGACCGCGAAAGTCTACTTCATTATCCAGACATCTATTTCATTATGAATATCTGTCTAGACGTAAGAGAGATCAGAATACAGCATTGCTCATGGTCCAACACATGCTGCGACAGCAGCAAGCAAAAAGCCACAGTGGCCTTAACTAACCTTTGTTAACTTGTATTTACAGAGAAAATCAACTGAACTGCAGAGCAGCCAAGGATTCCTAATTGCTTGCATGAAGAAAATTCCTCCCAGAGACTGAAATGAAGTTTTGACAGTATGTCTTTGATTTATTAGTGAGAACAGGAATTTAAGATGTGTTCTCCCAGTAACAATTAGTTTGTTTTCAAACAAACAATGAGTTTCATTAAAGAAGAAAGTAGATTCTGCTGCCATAACATGCCAGAGAGTTTCCTGTGAATTTCTAAAGAAAAAAAAAAAAAGAATGGATTAATAGCTTAGCTTATGTCTGAAAGTATTAAAACCATCTTTGAGTGGTCTCTGTCAACAGCAGTAGCATTGTTCCTTTCAGTGTAGCTGTGAGCTGCAGGAACAGTTGTGCAGTTTATCACCACAACTCTTCCCAGCGGCCCCATCCAACTGCCTGCATTATTTCTTTGTTTTACCACCCATCCTTTTCGTAAATTATGCATTGAAAAAAATCGTGACAGCCTGGTAGTCTTTTTAATATCTTGCTTCATTACCTCATGGATATAGTTGTATCAAGTAATTATATATAAATATATACATTTTTTCCTCTATGAATTTCAGTAGCAGATTGTCATCATTCCAAGTCTACTCCTAAGGTTATACCTAAACATCTTCAGTAGTGCTTAGCTATGGATATCCACTAACTTCTTGCACATAACTTTAAACAATTTTACCATGATCATCTTTTACTATCAATTTCATGAACTTTTAGAAGTGAATTTATTGGGTATTATAGTGGGTGCTTATTTGTTATTTAATGTGTCTTTTAATTACTTGATGTAAAGGCTATCTTAAAAATAGTCTGAGTAACTAAGAAATCACCTAGTGTAGAAAAAGGGTTTTAAACGACGATGATGATAGCAAAGATAACAATAATTCTGTAAGAGCAGAGTCTTACATGATTTAATTCTCTTTGTTACAGTGAAAGTGTTCTTTTTTGTCCCTGGATTCCCTTTCATAATAAAAAAATACACTGTGAGTTGTTTTCTTTTTTTTTTTCTAGGCATTTTTTAAGACAGTTCGGTAAAAAATAACTTATTAAAATAAAAATTGAAGCCCCCAACAAGGAATTTAAATTAAAAACTCATTTCAACTTTCAATTTTACTAATTCAAACCTATACCCAATGGTATTTTTTTGGCAAGGATGCATTATGTATCAATTTTTCTTGCCGAGCATACAGTTTATAGGTAAACATACTTGGTGTTCATTAGAAACAGCCTAACTATTAAAAAATAAATATTGCAACATCAAAAAGCTTCCTTTAGTTTCAAGTTCCATTTCTGTTTTTGGACTTCTAAATTTTTGAAATTTTACAGGTACAAATGTAACTTCACAGTCCTCAGCACCTTACAGATGAAAAATCCATTTGTTCTGCCCATGACGTGGCATCATCCACCCAAGATCATCTCTTCTTTTTTCTGATGCCTCCCAGTGTTCACAAACACACAGCAATACCTGAACCTCTTATTGTTTTCCAGCTTCCTTTTTTTTTTTTTTTTTCCCCCCACAATTGTTGCGCACTGTTTAAAGCTCTCTCTGGCAGATACTGGAAATGCAATGTTTTCAGTTCAAAAGACATGGGACTGCTCTTAAGATCATAGAAGGATCTAGAGTCCCTGAGAGAATCCTATTGATCCTCTCACTGCATCATTAAACAGCTCTCTCTATTTCAATTGCTTGACAATTCACATTAACAGCATTAAGTAAATTTTATACTAAGAGAACACTTGAAGGTCAACTCTCAAAAGGTAAGAACTTGCATTCCTATGAATGCCTGCGCACCATAAATTCATCTCCATAAATTCCCATTCCCTATGGCATGGAATCTTTTCCTCCACAGGTTCAACACTTAGCACAGTTCCTAGCATACTGTCTTGAGCAGACAGCATTCACTGAATGGACGACTACTAACATTCTTGCTTCTTATACTTCTTGTACTTCTGCTGAGGTACATAATCTTGTGTCTTATTGACTTATCACCCAAAGCCTACAATGAGTACAAAATTATTAATATCCTTATGGGATTTTGTATGGTACTTTCACTGCAGTATCTGAGATTTTTGGAAACATTAATGAACTGGTCCTCTCAACACCCTTTTGAAGTAAGAGAATATTTTTTATCATCATTTTACACAAGGGGAATGGGATATTTAAGATATAAGCCAAAAGATTCAGAAGTTATCTTTGCTGATTTTGAAAGCCTAGGACCTGAGTTTTCCAATAGCTAAGATTTTTTATAGCCTTTTTATATGTTCAGAGTGAAGAACCTGGTTACATCAGTTACTGCTATGAACACAAAATGTTCAACATGTTCAACACTTTAAGATCAAACATCAGTTGTCTCAAATGGAGAACTCAGAACTCAGCCGCCTGTTGCCTTAAAGTAACCCTGTGGCTTAAAGTCCATGCTCCTCTTATGCCAAAATCACAAAATTATTCTTTATATTCCTCTGTGTCTTTCACAATATTGCTTCCACCTTGCATAAGAAATGAATTTCCTGTAGAGCTCCAATGTCCTCCGTGAGTGACTCATGACTAAATCAAGTCCAAAAGAGCTAGAAGTTGAAGAAAAATATACGTATGATTTGTTTCAACTGAAAACTACGTTAGATGCTTGTGTGCAAGGCTTAAGAGCTGTACTGGCACAAATTACCATGTGTTAACATTCTGTTTATCGCTGAAAAGTCTTAGAGCAGGGACTGAGGAAAACATACAGACACATCAGCATCAGAGAGAAGCCATGAGACAGAATTACAGTTTAATTGCAAATATACTGATATTTTTCCAAAAAATTCTTTCATTATAACTAAAATTGGAAAGCTATTCCACTGCAAGAGACTTCCTCAATGCCTAAATTTCAAACTTAGCAATTCCATTCTCATCTGGCAAGTTCTTATGCATGCGAGATTGAACAAAGGAGCTTTATCCACTTAGACATGTATGCGCTGCTACCTAGCTGAATACACGCATCAAAACCATTGTACACACCAACAATATTGCTATTGCCTTTTTGTATATTGTATGAGAACTGTGTGCATCTCATACATTCCCAGATGCAGAGGGAAGAAATTACAGGGAACCTCAGATAATCAGGCTATGTTTTCAGACAGTCTATTGCAATGCAATTCCTAAAGAACTTACTTAAAAATATTTAAAGAGAAGTTAATTGATCTTTCTGCAAGTTAAGTTTCTAGGTCTCGTTTCAGTTGTCATTTTGGTGTTTTGTCACTAATGCCTGCAAAAGGCCTCACTGAAGGAAAGTAGGTTATGATGTTAAGAGGAAACAAAAGAGGAAGTAAAATGTTATACCATGCTCATGCAGCTCCTGGACAGGCACGTACAACGCACAAAGCAAGCAAAACACCTCTGCCAGGACCAAGTAAAAAGGAACTTTTTGGCATAGTTCTCTATGGCAGATCATAATAATCAGCAATGGCTAATAGACATGCTTACTAAGGCATGAAAATAGAAAGACGCTCTTAAAGGAAAAATCTGTCACCTGAAAACACAGACTGAAAAAACTTCGATACTCGTGAAACATACAGGGGTTTTTCTATTGCCTGCAGTAGAACCTGGATTTCCACTTGAATTCACATTGTACGTACAGTAACAAATGAGAATAAAGACATAGAAGTTTCTGCGTTTGCTGATTTTTCTCCTCCAGTGCAGCTTCCAGCTTGTCCTCCACGCACAAATCTCTTCTGCCCTATGGCAGTGATAGAAACAGCATCCAAAACAGGTCATACCAACCACTCCTCAGCTTTCCCTGTCAGCTTCCTGGAGGCAAGCTGCCCAAATTCTCCTTGTTTAAAGTTTCCCTGAAATCCTGTTTTCCAATCTGCTAAGCTATTACACCTTCCCTTATAAATAGCTTACCCAGAGGGTAAGCCTTCTGGATAAGGTACCAAGAGAAAGTTCTATGGCTGGGAAATTGTTAAATATTTTAAAATATTTGTTTAATAACCTTGATATAAAGAACCTAAAACTGATGTTTTCAATCTAAAGCAACTTTTTTTTTTTTTCTTTTAACGAGGTATAGCACGCAGTTCACAAGCTATTTCCCGTCGACTACAAGACAATGGAGTGAGCATCAGATTCACTGTCCTGAACAGCTGGATTCCTCAAGAAATGTCAAAATAGATTTTTCTATTCACAACTCAGTCAGGCATATACTGCCCTAAGATGCCTAGCAGATAAAAACACAAAAGGGAGAGCCTGGAAAGTTTAGTTCTAAACTTTGGCCTGTCACCAAAATGATGATTTGCTTCACGTTACCTCACTTGTCTCAACATGATTTTTCCTATCTGTAACTGGAAAGATGTTGGTATTCATCCCTACAAAATACTGAGCTCTGCATTAGTCCAGGATATGGATTTAATAATATGCAGAAATCAAAGGAATTTCAAACTGCTTTTCATTCATCAGCTAAATAAGTTAAAGAGCATTTCTTTTTTTCAAGCTAAGACAAGCGTTTTTTTTCTGCTTTTCCCCCCCCCCCCCCCCCCAACAAACAAACATTAAACTGGACAGTTTGGTCTCGATCATTTTTTTTTTTTCATATAACAAGAAATACTTCACATTCAGTCTCTCCTTCCTCTATCAAAGTGTACAGTTTTATGTTTAGTTCAGATTTGCCATTTTTACTTTGTATTTTAGCTATAACTGCTATCAATCTTAAATCCAAGCCCAAGCTTAGTCATCTCAAACAGACCCAATGTTTATTTTCCAATAAATTGCCACAAAACAACCAAAACCAACCGAACAAGAAAAACTGTACCTTCATCACAGCAGCAAGCTACATTATCAAAAGGACTCATATTGGCTGCCATGCCCCCACCCTGTTTCTCTAGGAAATGTGAAATGAAGAGCTGAACTTGACTAGGGGAGAAAAGCAAATCTGATTAGGCAGCAGAGGGGAGAGCTAATTTACATTCTTCACAGGTGCATCGTGACTGTGCAAAAGGAACCTGTAAGAACCATCTCTAAGCAACACAACATGCATGAATTCAGGGAGTTTACACAGAAGAGTAACGCTGTGCAACAGAAATCAAATTAATACTTAATTCTTGCATAGTTTCTATTTTTATACAATTCTTCTTTACAAAGCAATTCAACAGGATTTTAAAGTAGACCAATTCCTACTACCAGGACTCAATAGAGGAACTAAGGAATCTGACAACCAGTGCTGTTCAACCAAAGATTTAGAGGATAACTTTGAAAATGACTATTTCTTTCACCTAGGTTTATTTACCTAACCAAGTTTATTTTCTGCTTTGTATACAGTCCTAAGATGACCATATCCAGAGTACAAAGCAACAATGCCAAGTTACAACATTTTTAGAACATACTGACACATTTCATTTTAGTTTTTAAACATAAAAACCATCTTTACTTTTTCAAAGATTCTTAACTTGACAAATTAGAAAACTTAATTTATCTACTCCTGTAGAGCAATACTAAAAAGCATCGAGTCAGCACGCGCCCAGTGGAAAGGTGTCGTACACACATTGCAAGACAGGTTAATACACAAGAAACAAGAACTAAACAGACTATTCTGTATTTTAAGCTAAACTTACTGCATACAGCCAAGTAGGAGGCAGTTAAAAAGCTTTTAACAATATCATGTTATTCTACAAACTCAGCTTGTCAAGCTTCTATTGATCCTGACAAAGCATCTTGCTCATTTTAAGATTTAGTAGGGAGTACTGTATTGATTTGAAATGATGACATCTTGCTTCCAGTGTTGATTCCTTAAGCTTCTGCAATCCCTAATGAAGAATTGAACAAACATGGTGGTGCAGAGCTGTTATTAGGAGAAGGATGAGCGTGGTGAAGAGAAAAAAAAGATTCAGGAGATAACTAACAGAGGAAAATAGATTTTAAACATAGCCAAGGTGACTGAAATGTCTTTAAACATATTTTCAAGCAAATGTAAGACCCTGTAGAAATGATCCTTTTCAAGAAGAGAGAAAAAGTATAAAGTATAAAGCTGTGGGAAATATTCCAATAAAACAATCCTCAGTGTGTTTCAGACTAATTTAAAGAGACAACCCTTTTCCCATCTAGGAGCAAAACAGTTTCCTTGTACATTGGAGTTGCTTTATCAATAAAGTATTTTACCATTTCATCATACGCAATATGCAAACTTCCATAGTACCCCCCGTCTCTGGATGTAAAAACTGTGTGGAGGCAAAAAAACATCTTTATACTTCCCAGTGGAATTTTCAGTGTTTAAAAATACTTACTACATAATTCTTTCTAAAATCCTAAACTCTTCATCTTCAACGTCTCACTGAGTCTCAGATTAAATATCCTAAACCAATTACAAAATCAATCTCCCTCTATCTTTCACAATGTCCAACATACACTTGTACTTCTCAGTTTTCCCTAATATGTGAACAACAGCCAAACTGTCACAAAATATTAAGTGTAAGAAATGCATAGATTTAAGGTCAGCAGGAGGAGGAACTCAGAACCAGACCCCGCCCCCTCCCCCAAATACATAAAAGCCAGAGTATGCAATATGGTTGTGCGAAAATGATTATTTCCGAGCTTTGTTGCATTTTTTGGCATACGGATATGTGGATTCTTCACTGCAGTCTGCATTCCCATCCCCCCAAACCCACACCCCCTTCTCTCTTCCCACCCCCCATTGGGAAATCCTGATTTATATGAAGTCATTGCTGTGCTGAGGTTAGATATTAGGTCAATTGGTGGCCAATATAGTTCCTAGATCTCTGTCTTTGCTAGGGTAGGCTCTCTGTAGAGTAAGTATCAACTTGGAAGAAGAGGGAGATTTAGTGACAAACTTGAAGGTCCTTAAGGAACAAGACTTGCCTGCCAGGCCAACGTATTGCCAAAGGACTTGAAATCTGGTTCCCATTCTGCATGTCTCTTCCTCCCTCTCTAGGCCTCTGTTGACTACATAGGGAAAACCTAGCCTCTTCGCATTGAAGAACACCTATGATAGGAAAAAAAAACACCTCAGTCTCATTAACGTTACAAGTCAAGGGAGACCAATATCTTCTTTCTGGTAGCGCCCTTAGCAGACGCTAATGGAAATACCAGAACCAAACATACTAAGGACACCGTACTTGCCCTCCTACCTTGCTATTTGCTAGAACAGTCTCTATGTTCAATAGGTCCTGGTAACCATTTCTTTCCTTGGATGGCCCAACTGCATTGAACTCAAAACTTCTGGCACCCACCAGTTTTAAATTACAGAACGTGCTATCATAAAACATGCTATGTACTTAAGAACTTTCATGTGTCTCAAACCTGCACTTTAATTCTTGTACAGTAAAAAAGTGAATAATTGTTGCCTAGTACTTTTTTCCATGACTCAGTTTCATACATCTTTATCATAACTCCTCAATCACCTATCTTCGTGGCTGAAGTATCCCAAAGTATTTAATCATTCCTTTCATTCCAGTTGTTCAGCACTTTAATCACTCCTCTCATCCTTTTCATTCTTTTTGTATTTCTACTATGTTTATTTGAAACTTGTGGGACAACAGTTCATAATATACAGGTATGCCAAGGATTTACAAAATGACTTGTTTGCTATTCCTTTTCTTGCTATTTTCACCAGAGAGCCGAGGTTTTCATGGTATTTTTACTCTAACTCCAAGGTCCCTTCCCTGAGTCATAGTATCTATTACGAGAACCCATTGCCATGTATATACAGTTTGGGTTGTTTTCCTTCTTGTGCATTATTTTGCATTCATTGACATTCAACTTCATCTGTTATTTTATTGCCCAGACTCTCAGTAACTGAGATGCTCCTGCAAGTCTTTATACCTAGGCTTTGTTTTAACTTCCTGAATAATTCAGTATCAATAATTTTGTCAGTTTACTGTACTCTTGTTTAAATTATTCGTGAATTTATTAAACCGTAGGGAACTAGCGCAATTATATCAGTAATCTATTCTGAAAACTGACCATTTATTCCTGCCTTTTGTTTTCTGACATTTAAACACTTAACAAGCCCCCAGAAGAACTCCTTTGTCCAAAGACAACTTTGTTACTTTAATAGCTTTGCAGAAGGTAGCTGCTAACAGCCTTTTGGAAGTGGACTACACCAAACAATTTTATCTTCATCATAAGCTCAGAGTTTGTCAAGTAATCTAATGGATCTATGAGACATGACTTCCCTCTACAGAAAGATATTGGCATTATATCTGCCCATAGGTCTAGCTATTCCACACTTTGACTGTGTTACGGTATGACAAATTGCTTTTTACATTCATTAAACTTTTGTGTAGATCCCTTGAGCTAAAAAATAAAAGTTCATATCTATTTCAAGTCATTGATAGGAAAGACAACTGAAGTGATAGATCTCACGTCATGCATTCAGCTGCTCCATATTTGACCCTCAGTGTTTTTGACTAGCAAGATAGATCTACCAGTACTCTTTTAAATGCTTGCTTTTAACATACCTTCTATTTGCTCTTCAGTTTGAGACAATTCATCTTGTTCTCTTGTACTGTAGGATCATTCGGGTTGGAAAGGAGCTTGGAAGGTCATCTTCTTCAGCCACCTGTTCATAACAGGGTCAACACTGATTTCAGACTAAGTTGGTCAGGGCTTTGCCCATCAGTTTTTAAAACCTCTAAGGACATGGATTCCACAGCCAACAGAACAACCTATAGCAGCACTTAGCTATCCTTACCCTTAGAAACACCTTTAGTTTAATTGATGACTGCTGTTTCTTGCCCTTCTACCATGCACCTCAGTGGAGAGCCTTGCCCTGTCTTCTCAGTAACTTCCTCTGACACACTGCAAGGCTGCCATTGGGCCTTATCTATGTTGAGCTAAAAGCAAGCTCTACTGCTTCAGCCTGTACTCTTGCACTCCAGCGCCACCACACTGGCTCCAAAGGTCCTGTTGGCCCTGCCCTCAACTGCACTTCCCACAACTCTGTGGCCTTTGCAAACTTAAGAGGTGCCTTGAATCTCTTCCACCTCAAATGACAATTCACTGTACCAAAAAAAAACAACAAAAAAAAGACAAAAAAAACCTGGCAAACAAGTCTCATGGAACCTATCTCAGGAGTTCCTTTAACAACTCCACTGGGGCCTTTTCTTATTTGTCTGCTCTTTTTACTGAGAAACAAGGGAAGAGATATGAAAAGTATTAAATACCAACCTTTAGCAAGTTATTCTAAAACTTATTTTAAAAATCAGTTTGTTTTTCCTCGTCTAAACATAGCTTTCGTATTTTTACTTCCAGAAGTGAAATGCACACATTTTCATTTTTAATTGCCTCCTTTATTTGGTCTTTTAAGTATTTCTGCTTTTTTCTCCTGCCCCTCCAAAGCTGCTTTGACAGTTGCCTGAGATGAACAGCTTCACCATTTACCTGCACCTTCCACAGCTTATTTCTAACAGATGTACTTCAGCTTTAGTATTCCCTTCCCTAGTTAAATAGCATAGTGACTATTCTGGGAATATTTCTCTTATTAAGGATGCTCCATGTAAGCATATTACAGAGCAACAGATAAACTTTGAGCTATCACCTATGTGCTGCTGAGGCCTTGGCCAAATGTTGTTTTTGGCATCTTAAAGTGCAATCTGCACTGTAGTCCCCCTTAACCACAGGTAGGTAAGAGAGTGTCAAGTCTAATGCCTGTTGCATTCTCTGCTCTTTACAGGCTGTTCTCTCTTACGCCATTGTCACAATGAAGGCTGGATGAACAATAGGACGTTAGCTATGGAATTTCAGTGTCAATGTATTTCATGTTCATCATACGCTTAACTCATTCACTAGGAGTTTTCAATTCTTTCAGCACCCAACTCTGGATAATGACTGTACACAGAAACAGCTAGAACAAAGTTAATCTGAATGTCTTTTCTTTTTTTAAACATACCTTTAAGCAAATGAGCCAACCGCCTCAACAAAACTCACAGTAGGGTAGCCTGTAAATGCATTTGCTAGATAGCTGTGAAAACTGTGTTTTCATCATCTTATTTATTAGAATACCCTGTAAAATTTAACTACATGTATTCAGTTTAAACAATGCCAGCAACGGTGGTATTCCACAATTTCAACCACAAAGTGAAAATTGTTTTAGTCAGACTTTCATCCTCTGACATCCACATCTGGAAGAGGCACAAAGTGGAAACATTCTAGTTATAATCATTCCCATTTGGACAGAAGGGAGAACAGAAAAGATTTCTAGTATTCTGACAAAAGATACAGAGGTTACTATTTCCATATTTATTGCGACTCCTTCACCATCAGAAAACAATGAATGTCACAGATTTCAGAAAACTATTTTGTGTTCTATTTTAAAGGCCTCAGATTTTCACTATAGGTTTCCAGTGAGGTAGAATGAATCAGCTGAGGAAGGCAGACAGCTGGTGACACTGTCCTGCACAACATGGATTTGACAGATGGACCACACGGGATAAGGAAGAGGCTGGATGGTCACACTCAGAGAGCTGCAGGCAGTCAAATGTCCAGTGTCCAGGCAGAGACCCGTGACAAGCGGTGTTCCTCAGGGGCTGGTATTGGGACTGGTACTATTTAACATCTCCACCAGCAACATGGGGAGTAGGATTGAGTGCACCCCACAAATTTGCTGATGAACTCAAGCTGTGTGGTGCAGTCAACACACTGGAGAGAAGGGATGCCATACACAGGGACTGTGAGAGGTTGGGGAGGTGGGCCCATGCAAGCCTCATCAAGCTCAACAAGGCCAAGGGCAAAGTCCTGAATCTGGGTTGGGGGAATTCCAAACACAAGCTAGGTGGAGAATGGATTGAGAGCAGCCCTGAGGTGAATAATGGATAATCTGGGGAAGGTGGTTGTTGAGAAGCTCAACATGAGCTGGCACTCTGCAGCTTAGGAAGCCAACCACATCCTGTGCTGTATCAAAAGCAGCATGTCCAGGAGGGTGAGGGAGGGGATTGTGCCCCCCTTTTCTCTGCTCCTGAGACCCCATCTGGAGCACTGCATTCAGCTCTGGGGGCCCCAGCCCAAGAAGGCCATGGACGTATTTAGAGAGTCCAGGGGGATGATCATGGGGCTGGAGCACTTCTATGGATTGTTCAGTGTGGAGAAGGCTTCAAGAAGGCCTTATACAGCAGCCTGCAAGTACCTAAATGGGGCCTACAGGAAAGCCGGGGAGAGACTCTTTGTCAGGGTGATAAAACAAAGGGTAATGGTTTAACAAGAGGGGAGATTTAAATTAGGTATTACATAGAAATTCTTTACTTCTGGGAAGCTGTGGCTGCCCTGTCCCTGGAAAGATTTAAGACCAGGCTTGATGGGGCTTTGCACATGTAGTGGGAGGTGCCCTTGCCCAGGGCAGGGTGGTTGGAATTAGATGTTCCTTAAGGTCCCTTCCCACCCAAACCATTCCATTGTCTGTGGTTTTAAAACTTGATTTGCCCTATTGGAGCTTCTAATATTGAATTATATGTATATTTAATTCACTCCCTTGTAGTACTTCGATGTACTATAGTCATGCTACATAAAACCTTAATACCTAATATGTATAGCACAATTAAACTTAATGCAATGGGGAAATCAGGAATAATTTTCCCAAGAGCACTACACAGCAGAGAAATAAAATGGGCCATTTACCATTACACATCCGCTCTCTATTAAGAAGGCTCTTACAAATTCCTGCAGAGAAGAACACATTTTACAGCTCTAGCAGATAAGTTTCCTAGGAATGTTTACTTTGTCTAAGTTGTTAAAATTATTTTTCTCATGTCTATTTACAGACATTTTAAAAAAGCTAATCCAAGTGAAATACAACTACGTTTAAGTCCAAATGATTTTCAAGATGGACCACTCTGCTAACTTAAATCTTGCTTTTTATACCATGCTGTCAGGCTCCCCAGTACCACCTGTTCTACCTGTTATCTTCTGTAGTCAGAGTACTGAAACTCAAAGGTGCAGGAGACTTTCTTCAGCAGAGGATAATCAGTCTTTAAATGTAGGACTAACTCACCAAATATTTGTCCCAGTGAGTTCATCTCTTCACCCAGCTTCAGGCTTGTGCAGAAGCTTCCACCACTACTGCAAAAGTGACTTTTCCTAATAACCCAAGCATGTTTTTGTGCTTCACCAAATTGACAGGACAGCAGATTTTGTTTTGGTTTTGGTGTGAGAAGGAGAGTCTTCTTCAAATAACCTTAAAATCTATAGGTGTGTCTGGATACAAGTTTACATAACTCTTGGTTTACTATGATGGGTAATAAACCTTGTTAAAGTTCTACAAAATCAATGGACATATTTACCTTTCAAAATGCCTGGGCACTTGGCACAAATACACTGAAGCATTGTTAAGATTAAAGGTCGTTACTAGAAAAGAATGACTAAATTTATACTAAATTTACTACCTGCCTAGAATGATAGGAAAACTGTTTTCTGTTTTGCAAAATGTGTATAAAAGATGTAATGAGTCCATTATAAATGGCTCAGTAGTCTCTACAGCCCCACTAACCATGTTTTTCTCATTCTTCCATGCATTTCTTTCACCTGTAACCAACTCCATCCAGAAACAAGGATTCATAGCTTCCCAAGCCTGATTAGCAACATCTTGCTATGCTTCAGATACCTCCTCTAAATTCACTTTCCTGCAATAATAAGTAAATGAGTCACAATACAAACTATACACGACAGCCTTTGTATTTTTTTCTTAAGAATTTTGCAATGGGACCAGATCTTAAATAAAGCCTCAGCAATATACTTTTGGGTGCACGGTAATATTCTCAGGCATTTTGAGTGTTTCATGACTGCTTTAGTTTCATGGAAAGACCAATGATTATTTTAATCCTGAATATTTTACAAGCACACTATTTTGGTACTAATTTTGGAGCTACGCAAGAGCATTTATAAAATTAACATGAAGACTACCATATTCGAGTCAATACAATTCACCAATTACACACACAGATGGTAATGACATATGTACTTATTTTCAAAATACACTTGAGGTGTGGATTGTAACCTCAAACATTTAAGAGAAAGTCTTCTACAAATAAGTAGGGGTATAACACTTTTGTTCTTGCCCTTTCCCAAAATAAATTGCAATGATGTGGAATATCGCATATCTACAGATTTGGTTTTATCTTTCTTTCATTTATCACATGAACTTGTAGAAACACTAGAACAAGACATTTGTAGAAAGTGGTCCTTCATACACAAGGATTTGCTACACTGAACTCATGAAGGATCCATGAAATAAGACAGAACCATGAATTTTAGATTTCACATTATCCTGAGTAAAAACATCTTGAAATATACCAAGTATTGGTATTAAGAAAACAAGATTAACCCAGATCAGTGCTAGTATTGCCGTGCATAAATGTCCAAACATACCCAAGTTGTCATTTATCTCACAGCAAGTAAGGTGATTCATTCGTTACCTGTGGTGCATTAGGTATCTAAGATGTCAGGAGCACATTTTCCAGTGAACTTATGTTAAACTACTTTTAAATTTATTTTTTTATTTTTTTAAAAAAAACACTTAACAAAATTGTGTTGACTTAAGAAATTTGAATTTTGATTCAGCCGGGGTCATACCATGTTGCACAATATTCCTTTACCTCCCATCTGGCATGACTTAATGCATGGTACAGAACGAAATCAATTAAATGTATACTTCAGATAAATGTCACCTAAAGAACTATTACTCTGTTTGTAAAGGCAAGCTAACAGGTAACAGGCAATGCGGATAGGCAAGAAAATAAAATCAGTTATGTAATAGCTTCTCTGCTCCTCAAATACTCTTTGCTTTCTACTTAAGAAACAATTGGCAGTCTTACAAAAAACACATTAAGCACTGAGAAGTTCTGTACCAGCAATTTATGTGGAATGTACTCTTCAGCACCTTCTGCTCACGAAGTCTAGATGTGCTAGATGTGTTCATAGCATGTAACAACAACTGTATGACTAATAATGCAGAAGTGTAATCAACAGCCATCTGAACAATAAAAATCCTGCTTCCATCTTCTAATTGCTGGAAACTATTTTGTTAGTTATCAACTATAAATGCATACCCAACTAATGAACTTCTTGTAGTCAATGTATCTAACTGATATGTTGACTACATACTCCTGAGCAGGAATGGGAGTCAACTCACATCTGTGCGCTAATTTTCTCAACACCTTACTTTTTTTTTTTTTTTTTTTTTAAGTCTCTGGAAGCATTGCAAGTTGATCAAATCAATTCCTCTCAGGGGTATGCAAGAAAAAAAACCACCACACAACCAGCAAGCAAGATCTCATCAGTTCTATGTATTGAGCATCAAGACATTGCATGCACAAGCTTGTCTAAAAACTTTTCAAAATGTCTATTTTGAGCCTTACATGTCATAAAACCAACGTGCATTACAACTATATCTATAAGCAAAGGCCAACATGCCTCTTGCAGATGTGAAGCAGGGTGAATAAGAGCCTCCCATGCACATTTTGTATTAAGCACAACTTGAGAAAAAAACTCAAATGAAAAACATATTAGTCTCCACAATTCTAGCTGTACCTGGTGCCAGAACCATAAGTTTAATTTAATCCCTAAATGTTGTTGTTCATCACAGTAGGTAAGTATTAAAATGACTTCCTCACCACCCCCTTCATTCTACTGAAATTTATTACATCATCTGGCTGGGATGTGGTCAAGTCCCAAACTCGTTTTTAATGCTTATCTTATGTTTAGGACATTGTTCATAACAGCCTTTTAAACACCCAGCATTTCCTCAGTCCTCATTATGCTATCAGTATGAACCTGTGCTCACCACAAAGACTTTATCTTACCTATATTTGCATTCTAAAAGCATATAAGAGAATTTAATATCTCACCTCTGTTTTTAACTAGCAATGCTATTTCAAGGAATTATTTCTTTTAACTTTTCTGATGAAGAAAGCCTCTGCAATGTTGTCTGCTCCTCCCACAAGCGGTCCTGAAAGTTTATGCATGCAATTACCATCTCCTTCTTCTGAAGTCTTCTGAAAATGCTCCAACAATAACCATGTCAACACAACAGCTAGGGAGAGATCTAACTGAGAAGGTTTGTATTAGTTTGCCTGAATATCAAAGACTACAGAGAGCAAAAAATACATGTATAAAACTATAATCTTGTGGCAATACTGAAATATTTTTAACAACAAATTTGATAAAAGCTATTAGATCACATAACCCAATTCTCTGCTATCAAAGGACAACTTGTGATTAAACAACGGCAACAACCACCACCTATGAAGCTCTTTAGTCCATTACTATTGCTGAATGCCAGAACCTTCTGCAGCATACTTCATGCTGCTTAACTGATTGGCTTGTAAGATGCTTGCTGAATTCAGACAGCTGTTTAACTCCACTGTAACTGGTTACTGGACTTCTTCCTCTAGTTCCATTCAGCTTGGGGAAGTATATATATACACCTACACTTATATAGACCAAATATGCCAGAAAGATGTTGCTAAGGGTGGGCAGGCTGTCAGGGTTACAACATAACTATAAACCTACTCGTCTTTGAATAGTAATCATTCATCCAAACATACAGTATGAACTAATATAATTTGTCAAAATGTGACTCACGTAGTACATTTTTCAATTCATGTAATGCTTTTGTTTATAACTCAAAATTTATTCAAAGTTATTAACATAATTATCCTATTTACAAATGAATTCAAAACTGAAATACTAAACAGGAACATTTACAACTCAGTAAAAGGTTAAAAACACAGGCTAAACTTTTAGACATAATACATCATTAAAACCCTTTTTGTAAAGATTTTTCTGTCTCCTGGCACTACACTGGTATTACCTATCCACAATAAAAACGTTACCTAAGAATAAAATAGCATCCTAATGCTCATCATGAATACACTTCAATATTAACATCTTTCACATGCTTGCAAATGAAAAACCTTAGTAAATTTATGAAATCGCAGTGAAAATTTAGCAGGTCCAAATAATTTTTCTGTATCACAAAATTATTAGAAAATTAAGACTGAATATAGGTGAGCAATGTAGAGTTATTTCAAAAAGTTACAGTACCTCTGAATGCCTTTAAGACTTGCACTGTATGAAGTATTATTCTGTTAGTCATACACACAGGGGAAAAACTCAGACTACAGTGAAAGATATCCCATGCACTTCTCCATTCACAACTTGAAATAAAATTTCATATTCATACTGAGAATATTTGTAAGCTTTCAAACAGGAGACAAATGAATTTGTGTTTTAGAATTCAACAAAATCCTGCTATTTTTAATAACTGGATTTTTTGAAGTTCTGTATTACTGAGACATCTTTATTGACAGACAAAAAAATTCACAAGAGGGAAAGCAAAGTCACTGTTCTCACTTGCTTTACATTAAACTGGCTTGAATTACGGATGAACCTAAATCCTATTTTTTTTCTTGCAAACATGAAGTAGAAGATTTTTTGATGTCCTTGATTTAGCACCAAGTGCTACATTTCCTTCAGAAAGGCTTCTAGCAAGATTTCTTGACACAGCCCGTTCTTCCTTCCAACTCCTTCTTCCAATTCCTAGTGAAGAAAATGTCATTACAAATAGGTCAAATTATGCTTATGTTCAGTGGATCAATGTCTCATACCTCAATCTCCTTTACAGAGCATGCCTAAGAACTTTTGCACATACTTCTTGCCCTTATTGAAAGCCTATTTTTGATATGAAAAGTGTAATCACTCAGCTCAGTGACGCAGTGTGCTAATTACCTACAAGTCCAACAATAGGACTCTCAACTGACACATGAGATGTTATAAAAATGGCACAGCCTAAAAATGCAGAGATATATTAAAGTTTCATTAATCCTGATTACGTACATAGTACCAAAAAAAATGAACATTACATCATTGAAGAAACTTTTTTAAAATTCAATCTGAATGTCACTCTTCCTGTTAGAGATTTGATGTTTCACTCTTCTCCTACAATGTATACTTTTGAAAGTAAGATGTATTTAATTTTCAAAGTTTAACTGATCATAAAAGATCTATTCTCTATTTTAGAATTTGGTACGTCACTACATGGTTTCTTAATAGTACCAGTGTAGAGGGTGATTTTGGCTAAGCTTATAACCCAGTCTTTAGTAGAAGAAATTGATACTGATGTAACCGTGAATGTACTTTGGAAAATAAGTAACTATTGGTTAGGCAAAGCTTAGCATCAGATTTACGCTTTTTATAAACATTACTCTTAATAAGGCCACAATTTTTCATGAATCAACACTAGTATGTATTCATCTATACTTTTTCCACTCACATTGGTTCTTACACAAAAGCACATATATACTGTAAAACTGGTGTACTATCAGTGAGAAGAGTCACGTGATTGGTCTACTGCAGGTGCCAAGCAACTTAGCATCAAGAACTCTGAAAGGTGCAAACTTTTTCAAGTTTTGAAGAGCTTTGTGCCCCTCAGCTGAAAAGTTTTTTTTTTTTAAATTGTTACGATACGTTTATATACCTCAAGCACAAGTCATGTACTTATAGTCACACAATTGTTACAAGTTTCCACAGAATACCATCTGATAGTTCCAAACAAGTTCAGAAGTGATTCTGAAATATTGCTTTATTTTTTCCTTCAAATACTGTGTTGACTCAAAGTAGTGTTAAAGTATACAGAATAAATCTCTGAAAAAAAAACTCACAAGCCTCTTTAAAACCAA
This sequence comes from Oxyura jamaicensis, assembly GCF_011077185.1. Classification (NCBI taxonomy): domain Eukaryota; kingdom Metazoa; phylum Chordata; class Aves; order Anseriformes; family Anatidae; genus Oxyura; species Oxyura jamaicensis. Next base: position 57,775,415 of record NC_048897.1, on the reverse strand, counting down.
ATCAAAGCTGTGTTATAAGAAGAAGCAAACAATTGAAAACAGGTATGAAAATGTTGAAAGGGTTTTGTTTCTTGTTAAGTTACAATTGGCAAAGAAAATTGGTACCAGATAACAAATATCTCAACAAGCGCAAAATTTTGCTCCAAGTCCTCAATTCCTGGGACAAGGGGTTCCTCACCAAGCTTGTAATAATACTGAGTTTTGATTAGGTGCTATCCAGATAATTCATTAGACAATATTCAGAATTTTATTGCAAGTGATCAGATATACTATTCAAGCCAATGGCTTAGTGTAGTGATCCTGATCAGAACAATGCTGTTAAATTGCCCAAACCATAAGTGTTAACCCAAATTTTGGACCTCCTGTAGAAACGTAATTGCCAACGCAGGGTTGCATATTCAAATTTTGACACTTACCTGCCATTTTGGGTACTCGCAAAACTCGACTGCTTAACACAATCTCCTGTCGAACACGTTTTGCAGAAACTTCTTCTTTCAGGCTACCTAACCCAGTGTTTGACGTAGAACTGGAAAAATAGCCAGAAAAGAAGTTTGACATCAGTCAAGTGATCAGCTATACCACAGAAATGTAGATGTTGCAATATGCAAAATACATCAAATTATATTAGCCAGTATTGGTCGTTCACAACAGAAAGCAATGAATAAACTCATTTATCTATGACATATATATATATATATCATAGATAATAGTATAGATAATAGTATCTATCTATCTATATATATATATAGATACTGTTCTCCATCCCACCCCTTCTTTTTTGGAAGACTGCAGAAGGCAGATTGATGGTCAATACACAAAAATGTGTGTATGTATGAAATCCTTGAAGTGACCAAGTTGGGTTCATTGAAAAAGTCACTCTTTAGAAAAATCACTACAGTATTTTTCTACAGGCTCCAGGGTTGGACTGGGTGGCTTCATAGCAGATGATACTTTTCAGCTAAGATGCAAGATGTTGTTATAGCTTTAAAATCACTAAGAAAAACATCTTTGTATTTTATACCCTTTCATGTGACGCACTGATGATCTGCGCTGAAAGATATAACCCCCCCATCATCTCAGCCTTATGCATCTGCCTTGCTTACTTCCCTAGTTTCACTCCGTAAGACAGCCTCATAAACAAGCTAACTGTATTTATATTCAAGTTTCTATGCTTTTCCCATCCCCCAATATATTGTATTATCTCACTTTGCAGTCCTAAACTTCTTTTAGTTTTCCTAATAGTTTTCTGCCTAACCAAAAATACACAGCAAGCAAAGACATGCCTGTCTTGTACGAGTCCTAAAATACAGTCTTAGATGCTTGTTTGAAGATAACTTACACTTATAAGAATATAATGCTAGTTGGTAAAAGCAGACTCTGTATGATGACAGACTGTCTCTTATCTCCTAACAGTAGTACCATATCCAATTATATTTACAGCATACAAAGTGTCTGATATTTATATTTTTATTCTAATGTTACTAGGAGACAAATGCCTGGAGTGAACTACTTCAACACAAGGAAAGCACCAAAGACCCAAGGGATTAGAAAAGGAAAGAACAGGAAGTCAAAGAAGGCATGCTCTGTAAAGTCACAAGCATCTTTTTCTCCTTCACAAGTAAGGAACTTTCATTCCCTCTTAGTTCCTCATAAACAGCGATACAAAGCCACCAAGAACTGAAGTTCCTTCCATGGCCTGTGACATGCCTATGCAACTTGTTTCTAATAGTTTTGACACATTCTTTACAAGACCTATTAAGGGGCAGCTCCCCTCACTGAGCAGCAACATGTGAGATGTACTATGATTTATTAAAAAAAAAAGGTTTTATCTTTTTGACTTTGAAACCAAAAAATGACCTCTTTCATCAGTACTGACTTGATAGCTTACCTGCAAATACACTAACAAAGTCAAAGCTAATTAAAAACACCACAACAACAAACAACCAAAAAGTAACACAATTCCATTCAATGTCTATTCAGTTCTAGCTTTTCTACTGCTCCTTAAAAATGCCTTTCAGGTCTTTCAAAGATCTAAATAGACAAGTGACAAAATGGGAGTTCTTCCAAGAGCACATGAAAAAAAGAGAAGTCACAATAACTGGGACTGCAAATGAATTATCAGAAAAATATAGGCACCGGCTACAGAAACGTTGTCAAACATTTTCCGTACTTGGTGTTTTGGTAGTCTAATGCCTACCATCAAAAGCCTAACATTTTCAAGTTATATCTTTAGTTAAGAATGGAATTTATTTTTCAGAATTGGATGACATCTTCCCATTCTGAATAGGCAGTAAACATGGAAGACAATGTTCGCTTGTACTTGTTCAATTACAATAACAGAGCCCCTCAACCAAAAGAAAGCTTATGACATTCTGCTCAGCTTGCCAAGAAAGAAAGAAGCATCGGAATTGTTGAACATATGAGTCAAAACATCTTGTATGTCGGTTCAGATGACTTGTGTAACAGGTTTTCAGATTTGAAACATAAAACTGAACTAAGAACATGAGAAATGAATACCAACTGATTTACGTGGGATCGGCACAGTTAGTTTAACCTCACCTTAATACCTTTCGTTTTCTCTCAGCAGCAGAAGTCATTGCCATATATGAGGGCTTCTCAAGTATTGAGGTAGAATCTTTGCTTTTCAAGGAAGAGAGACCAAATCTGAAATCAAATGATATTTAGTAAAACCTGTTATGGACAGAAGTCAGATAAAATTGCCCCCCCCCCCCCCCCCTTTTTTTTTTAAAAAAAAACAAAACAAAACAAAACAAAAAAACTCTGTCATCACTAACACGGATTTCAAATAACGGCAGAATTGAATCTGATACCTGTTATAATTAAAGGTTCAATTTTCAAAATATTAGCAGATGTTACAAGTTCAATTAACATCAATGACAAAAACTACCTCTTTGAAAATAAACAGAATTAAAACGTTTGGAAAATAGAAATTGGACAAGACCAGGTAACAGTCCTTTCCCACATCAATGGAAAATACCTTTGCAGAATGCTACTGCTGCATGGCTGTGACTGCTTTACAGATGAGTCAACAGAAGCTTCATTTGTTTCACCTGTCCTTTCATAGAGGATTACTGTTGAGTCCACATCAGCTTCATCACACTCTGGGATAACATCACATGTCAAGTCCATAACACTGGCCTTTTTCAGCTGCATACTTGTATTGCATTCATTCGCTTCCTGAGGGCCTGAAAGGTGTAAGTCTTGCTTTACCACAGTCTGCATACTGCAGCTTTGTACTGATCTTCTGCAAGATTCTGGCGTATAGATGATGGGGCGAACCTCCTTGCTTAGAGAATCCTCCAGATGAGGGAGTCTGTATCGCTTGGATGCAGCAGGACTTGGAGTTGTGACCGGAGAGTCCATTAGCTTCCGCCTAGTTCTCTTCTGTTGCGGTACTTCAAGTTCCACCAGTTGTGTATTTTTCTTCATTTCTGGTGATGGTGTACCAGAAGTTGTACCTGCACAACGCAGTCAGTGGTTAGCACATTTACCTACTTTTACTACCTAAATACTGCTTTTTCTCCTCCTGTTCGCTTCTGAAATACATTTATTAGATATGAACATGTTATTGAAAATACTGTTTATTAAAGGTTAGACTAACTAGATGATCTTACAGGTCTCTTCCAACCTGAATCATTCTATGATTCTATTCATTTAAACATTAATTTGATCATATAACTTCTATTTCTTTTGCAGCATTGTCCAGATGGCAGCATTTGTTCTGTGGCACTCAGAATATTATAAATATGCATAGACTGATATAGTTAATCCCAAAGATATTATAAGTCATCACAACTAAGATATGAAATATTACAACAGGGAATGGAAGAGTAAGAGTATTGAAAATGATCACATTATCATGACAACTCTTAAATTAAGATGGTACCATCACAGTAATCTACAGTTGTCTCCTCATCACGTCCATTATTTTTCCTAGCAAGTACCATACAGAAGGAGAGAGACTGTTACAGAAGACTGATTAAGCTCAGAAGAGCAAAAGAAAAATCCTTTGACATTACAAAAAGAGACAATATCTTACAAAATAGGAAGGCAGCAGTTACCTGGATCATGTTAATCTTGATATATCAACTATGGAAAACAAAACCATATGCTTAAAAAAAACAACTGAAACAGTCTAAAACATAAGCTATGCAATACAGCAGCAATTGGCCATTGCCACAATTCATCGCGATTTATGCTTTATCTTGATGCGTCATTTTTATTTTTAAGTATGTGGCAATGAAAAGCCATCTCCAAAGTAAAAGGGAAACAGTCCTTTTTAAAAAGGGAAAAGGTCCTTTACATTCAGGCTTTCAGATTTCAAGAGAATAATCTTAAAATCACAGACCACAGTTCAAATGGCTAGGCTAGTGGTGGCTTAAGTCAACCCACCAGTAGTTTAATGCAAAAAATTACGGGAGGGAGGAAGATGGAGTTATCACAAATCACAGGTTGAAGTCTGTCAAAATGCAAAGCGCTTCTATATTCAACGTGCTCTGCAAATGAAGAGAATAAGATGCAAGTATCCTTAAAAATTTCTATGGACTGGCCCCCTTTCAGCCCATAGCCACAGTATCATAGCTCCCCTTTCTGCATTGCCTACTCCATTCCTAAGAGGAACTACATTGTAAAAAGATCTCATGCTTTTTACTATGCTGAAAATTACTCAGGAATTAACAATGGTAATTCATACAGCAGTGTCAAATTATTTCTGCTTTAGTTCCATAGTCCTTTTGCTCCAGAATGAGAAAGTTAACTTTTAACTCCTCAGAAAGCTCAACTTTAGTTCTGTCATTCACCCAACATGTGGTATTTTAGCAGATCTATAAGAATTCTTTGAAGAAAAAAATCATTAGAAGTTCTGCACCATCACCCCCCTTACCCAAGTCTGATTTCTCACAAAAGTAAACACTCAAATAATTGTATGCTTTCTCTGACCCATTACCATTTCTCAGCACTGGTTCCTGGTTTATTTTTGACCTCATTGTCTAGTTACAACCTAATTTGCTATAGACAACAAGACTTAAGAATGACTATTTCCTAACTGGTGTCACATCATACGGTGTAGCAAAAAGAGCCAAATAAGAGACTCACTGAAGAAACGCATTCAGACAAAGGAAGAATCCCAACCCCCCCCCGTACATCTTCTTACATCTTCTCCTGGCCAAATCACTACACATTTTGGAATTAGACATACCATATGATGGACTCCTTGTGACCAGGCAGAGGAGATTATAACCAATAGAAGATATAAATTAGAATTGTGTAGAGTTGTGAGGAGGTAGAAAAGGATCTAAGGACTACCAGGAAACTTAGATCTGTTCTGGGAAGATGGAATGGATAGTATCCAAGTGTGTAAAAGCAGCAAGTAAGTTAGATACTTGCATATAGGGCACAAACATACTCTGTTGCTTTAGCTTAATTTTGTAGTGCAATCATTGAAAAATAAACTTTTATCCCACACTCAAGGGCTCAGTCTCAGATAAAGCCTTTATACTACTATAGATCAACAAATACACGACACCATCTTATCCAACAATGAATAAACAACAAAAGTAGGTTAAGTTAAGCTTAACTCCTTATGGGAAAGGATGCATAGACAGTTATGCAAACAGTTACTGTTCTTTTACATTGCTTGCAGCTTTGCAAAACAAACAAGGAGAATTCGGGCCTCAGAAGACTTCCTGACATGAAACAACCAAACCATGAGCACATATACGCATGTGTGCATCCACATACATTTCATTTTGTTATATACCAACTACTTAAGGGATTCTTTTGTTAAGATGCAAAATATATTTGTTTCCTAAATTCTAACTCGTCTCAGTCGAATTCGCAAATCAACCTTCACCAGATCAAGTGCAGCAAAATGTTGAGACGTTAGAGGTTAATGCACATACTATGAGAAGCTATTTCACAATATTCATGAGCAGTAAAATCGAAAGGGTCGTAGTCAAGTACTAGATTAGAAAGCAGTTACGTTTCATTCCAGTCACAGAACGTTCTTACATGGACAGAACCTGCACGTTCCCCAAATAACTAACAACCACCAGAAATACTATAAACTTACGCTGATAACTCTGTTTTCCCTCCAAGACTCAGCAGGATTTGTTGGAAACAAGGAAGAAACTCATTTATGAACTATTTTCAGCATCTACTCCTGTTACACTATCAACAATGCTAAGCTTCATTATGTTGCTCACTCTTAAATTTTGGTTTTCTGAGAGAGTGCAATATTCCTCTATGTAAAAGACGAACACATTTCTTTAAAAAAATTGTCATCGCAAGCAACAATTGAGACCACAGCTTTCTCGTATAACGCTTTATATTCTTAAATAAAAGAAAAAGCTTTATCTAATGATTCCAATCTAGTCATTGAAGTAACTATCCATTAAACATTTTAAGACACTTTAAAATATTAATTTATTCCGTTTTCCTTCTGCTTATATGCATTTGAAAGTGTGTGTTTCGGGAAAAATAACTGTTAGAATTCTATTTGTCTGCTGTTGCATTATGACAGGGAGCTTCCAGTTTCACAAAGTTTGCTTACTGTAAGACAGTGAGGTTTTGCTAATGTCCTGAAGTTACTAAGAAGGAAGTCTGATGGAGAAACATTTTGCTGAGAGTGCCAAGTTTTAGAAGCTTCTCCAGGACCAAATACTGGAAGCATTTTGAAATTAACTGTAAATGCAAGCATTTAAACCATGAATGAGATAGGTAAAGAACATAAAAGTATTGCCAACATTAATAATTTGTTGAATTTCATCATAATGAGCTGCATTTCATACTGTAATACACATAGCATTTATAAAAAGACAATTGCAACAGTTCTATGTAGGGCAAACATAAGCCGTTAGTAAAAACTCAGACCTATTTTAAAAACCTTATTTCTGGAATGAAACTCGTAAGAACAAGTTCAAAAAAAAATCCCGCTAACTCTCCCTTCCAGTTAAGTAGTGGAAAGCATATAAAATATTCAAGAAACGCCCCTTCTCAAAGCTTTCTGTGAAAGCATTAAGTTGTCCCTAACGCAGTAAACAAGTAAACGAAGACATCACCAGCAACATCATATTTAACTTAGTTCCACTTAAACCCGTAAGTGTGTCATTAGCGTTTAAAAACAAAGCATCCTCCTTTCCTAGCTCACTGTTTTACAGTATACAGATTCAATAAATTGCAATCTAAAGTAAATATGAATACAGTAAGAAAAAAAACAAAACATCGGTAAAACCCACAAAATAAAGAAATGGCAGTGTTTCAGCGTCTGCCGTAATAAGTAGAGACAATAATGAAGCTACTGACTAATTTTAGGGGGATACTTAAATACCCACCATTGAGAAGTTTAAATAAAATGGCATCTGACAACAATAGATGCTACAAACACAATCCTATAGATTTTAGACTACTTCAAATAGTCATTTCCACAGATGTTTCACCTTTAAAAAAAACTCACTTTCAGCTTTTTGTGAGATTCTACTTTCTAATACCTTCAAAGTTCTATCAATATTATTAAAAAGTGATATTCTAAGGCACGTGTTAAGATTTATAGACACAAACATTCTTATTTAAAGAAAATTTAGTACTGCAAGCGGACAAAAATAACTTGTCTTAACACTTCTGACCTCCAAAGGTCAAAAATCCCTTCAAAGGTCTCCAAACCTACTTCATAATAACACAAGGAGGTTATGCTCATGGTTTGTTTGCTTCAAATTTTATGGCCAGTTCAATATTTTCCATCAGCTGATCCTCATGATTCACTGATACTAAGTTCACATACTTCTTATCCAAAAGCAAATCACTATGTACTTGGCAGAAAAATCTGTCGTTAACCTCATGAATTAGCGTAAAAGATTAATTTAGAAGTTCTATTTCCTCAGCTGGTACTTTCAGTTACAACTTCTCTTTAAAAAAGAAGGATAAATCCCAATATATTTTAGAGAACAGATCACATACATATTTAATGATCTTTAATTTTAGTATGATTATTATAATAGATAACTGACAGTGATTTTCTTAGCTGTCATTTTTTCTTACCAGATCCACTCAATTCAGAAACTGAAGTCATCCTCTGCTGAGCAACAACCACCCAAACAGTACGATGTTTGTTTTATTATCTGTTCCAAAAGGGTACTCAGAAGATTTATCAGGAGAGAAACTGCAATATCAGATATTTACAGCAATGAGAGCAGTATTTGCATGAGCCACAAAGAGAGACGAGTTCGTGACAAGACAACTGATAACAGCTAAGACTTGTCTTCTAGAACTGATGTTAATATATGTATAAGGGAATTATTTCTAGAAACAGCGCTAAATGGTCCATACTCATTTCAATCAATGTTTTTGTGTGACCAGCCATTGATCCCATTACTAATCATATATTTTTATTCTAACATCTGACTCATGCAATTCCACACTACAGATGAGGTCTAGTGAATCCTTTTCATTCATTTCATATTCACTGTGAAGGTGAGATTAACAACAGTTTTGCAAAAAGCAACTGTCAACTGAAAAAAAAAGGTAAAATCCAGTCTGCATTCCAGTGGGTCCAAGTGGTCAGTACTACTTTATACGGCATGAGAAAAATACGCAGTCATACAGTACAGTGTGAAAAAGCAGCTCAACATATGAATAATCTTCCCTATATACAAGAAGTATGCTTTTCCTATTATTAATCAAATCATCTGCTGCATAGAACTACACCCCAATTTTTCCTGCCACTCAAAATAAATTGACTTCACTTTCGGATGTTTGTCACTACAGAAAGTAATGTATGCCCTCCCCCTCCTCTTTCTTCCTGTAAATCAATTCCATTCTCTCAATGCTAATGCACCGTAAGGCTTCCGGAAATGGGATGCCTGAAACAATGCCAAGAACTCTCCCATTCACAGAAATACTCGCAAATAGCAGCCATAGCTTTCCACCCATCAGTCCACGTATCCTGTATGGCTCTCCATTGAGCACCAGACCCAAAATCATCCTAAACGTGGTTTTAAATTAACTTATGTTGTTTTCATACCTTGCGCTTCATTTGATGGTTGAGTTGTTCATGAGGTTGCACTTTTTAGGTGGACAACACAACAGTTCTATCATATAAGTGAAGTTATGAAGATAGTATGGGTAAACACTTAAATAGGAATATACATTCACAAAACTGTTCAGAAACAAATATCCATTCGAGTACAAAGTATTGTTTAGATATTATTGAAAATCCACATTAAGGCTTCAAAGTGAAACTAAGCAAGATTAGAGGTTCTGAAATTGCCAAGTTTTCAGTCATGGGGTAAGAATGAGTTTTTTTTTAACTTAAAAACAAATTAAAACTACCAAAGATACCTAACCACAAAGCAATGTAAAACACAAAGTAAATTCAGTGGGATAGATATTTTTCAGTATTATTAAATTATTAACATTGAACAAACTGAAATTTAAGATAATTGAAATGTTTCACATGCTATCAATTTTGAGTGTATTTCATCTTGTTTTATTTCCCAAAATCCTGGGGTAGAGGAAGAAAAAAACACAACCAGATAAGGATAATCAGATATTCAGGATTCAGGTTGTTTCTTACATCTTTTACAAAACATTCCTTGAAGATGTACAGTATGTTGGAATGAGAAGCTCCATAGACCGTGGCAAAGCTTACAAGTTTTAACTAGCGCTCTCCAAAAAAAAAAAAAATATTTTTTTTTTAGTTCAAGAATTACCATTTTGCTAGTTTGACCACAGAACCACATTTTGAATGAATGGTCAGACAGTTTCAGTCTTTTTCTCTCTCACTACTACTTTGTAGTATTTAATACATCAGGGAGGTTTTCAACTTAACGAAGTCTTTTAGAAAAACATTCACGCATCACTCAAATACTACACTAATTTCAAGGTCCTGATAGAGAAAAGGATCTTATAAGAATCTCAGTAACACTTTAAGGTGTTAATGAATAATTTTAATGTTTAATTAAGTAACCAAATTTTGAATTTGTTTTTCAAGACTCGTTTTTGTGAGAGATTTTTAACAAGATCTGGAATAAAAATTGCTACTGTGACCTTTTCTCCCTTTATTCTTTTTAGAGTCTTTTTACGTCACTTACTTGCTTGAGTTTCTTCTTCAGGATCAAGTAACAGAATGTAGTTAATGAAGTAACCCATAAAAAGTTAAGGTCCTGCTTTCATAGCTTTTCTTCAACTACCAAAATGATTCAACTCCTTTGGACTTCTGGAGACAGCACTTATGAGCAGGAAAGTTATTTATTTGACCTAAAGCATTCTGATTTTCATGTGAAAACACTCAATAACAATTACTTTGCATTAAAACAATGTCATGATTTTATCTAAAAATTGCCAGCAAAAAGTTACTGTATCACTAAAAATCGAGTTCCTGCAATTAGTGCCTCATGTTTCACGACATGCACCATTTAATGGTTTCCTTCAACTGCTGATGTTTGTGCATATTTGTATTTTTGAAAATCTATTTGAATGGATCTTAGATACTTCAACAAGAGTTATATAATGGACTTCAAGTTTACACTGAAGACTTGGTATTGTCCACATATCTCATTCTATTCTATTCTGTATTTCATACAGAAAATAACTCTAGATATATTCTAGCAAATAGCCAATATCTTAACATAAGTTCAACAGCCATTCATCACTTTTGTTACCAGCTGACCTAGTACACAGCACTTCCTCTTAAACTCTAGACTTGCGACTCATAAGAATGAATCATTTCATTGATACCTCGTAACTTTTCTACTCTTCTCCCTAAAGTTATATGGAGAATAAACTTTTGTCACAGGATAACACAATTACACAGAACAGAAGACTAAAAAAAAAAAAAACAAAACACCACTCTCAACTTAATGTGAAAAGAATAAAATCACAAGAAATGACAGGAAAGTTTTGCTCTTTCCTGCTGACAAGCTGAAGTCTAATGCAATAGCTGTATGTGAAATACAGATTTTTATATAAGAGAAAAATGACCACTGTGTAGCACTATTTTGTTAGGTTTTGGTGCAGAACATTGCTTCCCAACATCTTGAACAAATTATAAATAATAAAAAAATCAACATGCTAAAGGTGTGAGAGGATCTGTATAAATCTTCCTTTTTATTTGTTCACTAAGATCTTTGGTCAGCTCTTGCTAACATTTGCCAAGCATACTTCTGAGATGACTTTAGGGAGAAGGAATTGGATTCCTGAATAATTTATTTCATCTTTAAAGGAAAAAAAGAAATTACTACATCCTTCCTACTTCTGATTGGGATGTTGCCCTTCTACTACTTCAAATTTTCCCCATGCTAATGTATTTTTTTCTGCTTAATGGTATTTTTTTTTCTAATAGTTTTGTTACATTCTGCCCAAGAGAAATGTTTCTTCATAGAATATCAACTGATAGCTCAAAGTATTTTAAAAGTGAATTCAAACAAAATTCAAGAGCTATATCATTATATTTAGTGCTCTATTAAAAAAAATTAAGTACACTTTTTCCCATGGATAAATGGATTACTTTTTTCCACCCCCACCTCCCAACATGTAGGGATTATTGTGCCAACATCAGTATTATTTTAGGAAAGAATGCATCAAGGTTAAAATGATGATATAAAAATATAGTTTAAGAAGCGCTTCTTTTTTCCCCTCGCAGAGCTATTACTGTTTTTATTTAATTGTTATATCACCTTTATAATTAAATAATTGAAGGCCCAATCCCAATTAATCCTTTTTAGAACTTCATTTTTTTGAAATTCTTCCAGTATGCAAAGTCAATTGTCAATTCAATCCAACCTCAACTTCAAATATGTTCTTAGTACACTAGTACTTGGTTGGAACGTGTCTTATTCTTTACTATTACTTATGTCTAGATATTTTTGTAGAACCACAGATCAGAAAAGTCTTACACTAAATAGCAGCATTGAGGAAAAAGCTGCTAAAACTTATTTCAAGTTATCTCAACAACTTAAGCTGCCAATGAGAAAAGGAGAGCAAGATTGATTCTTCATGATAATTCAAAAACTTCAGTGGGAGTTTCAGTAGGGAAAAAGTCCTAAGTAGCACCACAATACATTTATACAGCTAGTCAAAAGCAAATGGAAGAGCACACAAACAGATGAAGGGAATAAATGAAATTGAGATGTATCTTTTCATAAGTTACCATAGATTTTCCTGTAAAGCTTAGAGAACTTCCATTTGAAGGACACTTACTTCTATTTTCTCGTGCTTCCAATAAGAGCAGGAAGGGAAGGAAAAGTTTCCCATGTTCTTTCCCACAGGATAACAAAAATAAAAATACAACCAAAGATTTTTTGAACATCTTTAGGCAGAGACATCTGTGGCTGAGAAGAAAGTCAGTCTTAACTGTAAAATGCAGTATCCTTTTACTTAGGTAAACATACAGTTCAATAATGTTTATAACTAAAAAAATCTCTACTTGAGATCTACACAGCATCCTACAATTTAAAATCTACTAATTTTAACAGAGTGAAATGCTAATGTCCTAATAGTTCCTGTAAAATTGATGCAGTGATTTTATCATTTTAGTATTTCCTAGTAAGGACAGGATCTGGCCTCTTACAGTACAGCATTTGAAGAAAGGTGGTACAGAAGTAGATGAAGTAAAAACTCTAACAAAGCTTACTAGAGTCAGCAAGCTGCAGAATTGAAATCTATGACAACCGTATCACACATAGGACAATATACCATCTCTACAGTCAGTATTTAGTTGCATATTGCATTATCAAATTCACCTGATCTATATTCTGATACTCCTATATTTCGCCACAAATCACACCCCAGCCCCCAACAGAAGAGCCACATATTTATCAGTCTTGGACCGTAGTATATCAAAAATATGCCTATAATGTAAATACCAGCTAAGATCACTGTTCTATGTTTGTCTTGCACGCTTACAAGAGAGATATCCAAAAAGAAACTCACTGCACGTGAGTCTGAGTCTTGAGTTCTTATTTTACAAGTAGTTTAAAGAAATCTGTATTGCTTTCTTTCTGCCAACTTACAATTCTATAAACCCACTATTAACATCTTAAAGCCCTGCAGAATACACTTTTCCATTAGTATGATATCATAGATGCATTGTGGCTCCTAACACACACAACACCACAAAATGCAGATAGTACCATTCATCACTACAGCATGTTTTTACAGGAATTTGCCAACAATCCATAATACCTTGATGAACCTCTGACTAGCATTGGCTGAGCAGGAAGTATAGCATATAAATAGGAAGTATAGCATGTAAACATGCCACTTCTTTCCTTTCTTTCTCTCACCAAGCGCTAAAACAAACACATGATACTCCACACCTGAGAAGGACAGCCCAGACAACACCATCTGACTTCACACTGTATACGGTTAGATGCGGAAGGCCAATTTCCTGGGTAAGATTAGTGGTACAAATACCTGGCAAAATCACGTAGACATTTAATGAGGACTCAGGGTAAAAAAAAAAGTTTGGGCAAAGTAATTCCCAACCCCTGAGCAAGATGTGTATAGGAAGAACGCTAAAGGAAGCGGGAATCTAATTGCACAGTGCTCCGGGGTCACTGCTCTTTCGTTACAACTAACTTTTGAGAAACTGAAAGATTATTATTATGCTATTCATTTGTTACCTATCATAGTCTTTCATTGTTATGGATTATTACCAGTAAACAGAAAGCACTAGCGTGTTGAGTGCTAGTAGGAAAATCTAAACAAGGTAAGACAGCTACATAGTTATAAAAAAAGTCACGGGGCCATCGTGATACAGCTAACAGTCACTTCTGTGATCAAGACACTCAGACCTTTGTTTCTTCGAAAAATAAACTTCACAGATACTGTACTAAGTATACAATACAATTTATATACTTACAGCATGGGGTGTTCTGTCTGTTCACAAGTTCTGGAAATGCAAAAATCGTTGAAACTTCTAGCTCACGGTTTTGATTGTCTTCCTCTTCTCCAGTCTGGTCAGCCCAAACTACTGATTTTTGCCTTTGAATCAGTTGCTCAACCTCCCCATATTCGGTCTCAATTAAAGCATTTGACAAACCAGCTTCTTTTAACATCAGATATTGCTTGCGAAGAACGGGAAGCAAAGTATTTAGTACTCTATAAAACGACAAGAGGCAAGACAAACATGAATAAATCCAACTCATCTGATCTTAACTGGCACTGCTGCCACTGTTAGTAATACAGATGTTTTTACTGTTCTCTCCTGCCCCCTGGTTCTGCTGTGTAGTTTACTTTTGGGGCATACTGTAACACTAAGAGGAGATATTCTTGACTAGGTAGACCAATTTTTCTCTTCAGCAAAATCCTGTATTTCACTCTAAGCATTTACTAAGTAGTTTTCCATCAGTGTCCAAGATCCTCAGTTTCTTCCTCTTAGTGCGTAAGATACCTCAGACAATACAGAAATACAGTCAGTACATCTTCATGGAGTTCTGGTTCTGACTTTATAAATTCATTATCAAATGAATGAAGAATATCAACTGAATAACAGTTTAAACCAAGCACATCATAACTGAGTGTGCAAAAAACGTTATTACAAGTCCAGTCAAAATAAATTTAGACCCTGGGATCTTTATTTAAAGAACTCAAAACATTAAGATCGACGTGCATCTGCAGACCAAATAAAACTGGCAGAAGTTTAGGAATTCCAGTCTGAGCATGTAAATTTATTAACTGTGGACTCTGTTACAAGACTTGAAATGGTAGGTTCAAACTATAGACAAGGAAATGTCTATGTACAGGGAATGTCTATGTACAAAAAAAAAAACAAAGAAGAAACTTAGTAATTACAAACAACATGGGGTTTTCAAAGTCTTGTTTTTCAATTTTGCAGCTTTCTGTATTTGTCTTTGTAATGTTTATGGTAACAGTCTTTTGTCCCAATTATGACTAAAAGATGGTTGTTTCATTTTGTAGTGATTGTTATAAATTTAATGTATGTATTTACTCAACATAAGTGATTATTTCCCATTCCTTATCTTGCACCCTGGAAGGTAGGCTCAAACAGATGGAAGAGGCTGATAGTAACAGAGCTGATGTTTACCTGCTAATTTGTTTTTTTCAGTCTTACTACCTATACATCAGTTTAATAGCAAACTTTTGAATACAAGTAAAAGCAATTAATGTCTATAATGCAAAGAATTAAAATGAATAAAAACACGTAAGACATAACACACATAAAACAAATAAGACACCCTGGCCTATTCACAATTTGTAAAAACTACGCAGAGAAAGAAATGAAGTAGAACTACTAAGTGAAGGAGAACAGTTGTAGCATCTGTTAAACAGGAGTGGACAGAGCCCAAGATTTATCAAGTCATTGTTTTCTGTATCTTTCTATTAAAAAAAAAATGCTAACCCAGAGAGAAAAGTTTGAGAAAAAATCTGCCTCTAACTAAAACTAAACTCTCAAGATATGTATTCAGAGGTTACAAATGTCAAACCGCAAGTTTTACCAGGCCTGCTGTGAAACCATACTTACTTTTCCGTCTGCTTATAATGCTGATCTTGAAGGGACACTAGTGATAACATGTGCTCAATTTGTGCTTTCAGGTCCTTAACTTCTAGGTTTAAATGGCAACACTGAAGATCTTTACATAGTTCCTTAGGAAATCAGCAAGAAAAACAACAAACATATCAAATTGAAAGTGAGAAACTCAAATTTTATCTACAAATAATCATATTAAAGTTCCTACATTGAAAAGTAAAGATAGAATGGATCTATATTATTATTTAATTTTATGGTATTAAGTACATATGTTTTGATTTTTATTTACATATATCAGTATTGCTTTGAAGATTTCCTTTGACAAATCAATGGGTGTACTGTAATTACCTTTAAGAATCCAACAGGCATATATGTTTATTTATGTGTGCATTGACAAAGACAGGCTTTCCTGTTTTCCTGTGTACTTGCTGCATATTTCAGTGATGCATATTGCATATTTCAGTGATGTTGTCTGGATCAAGTCTTTACTATATTCAGTTACCTTTCTGAGATGCCAGCATCTTGGTGAAATACCTTACAAGTTCACTACTTTTAAGGTACCAACATATTTTCCAAATTAATTACAGGCATTAATGGGTGTGTATATATATATATATATGCTCCATTATATGACTCAAAGTGTTCATTGCACACCACCATTTGAGCCCATGTACTTGACAGTTGAAACCAAAATGTAGGGAGGAACAACCCCTGCCTTTCTTTGCCTCTTCTCTTTCTTCTTGCACATACTTCCACCCCTTCCCTTCTACCAGCTCTGGTGCTCATGTGAGGCTGCACTAAACTGACTCTCTACTTACTTAAACCTGGCAGAGAACTTAACACAGCTTCCCGCTTCTTTCTCCCTTCCCACCTAGTGCCCCCCCAAAAATAACTTTTTTGTCCAGGCTAAAAATTAGGTTGTCACATGCTTAGACAGCATCAGGAGCTAAGAACAGAACTGCAAGGCCAGAAGCAGAATCAACTTTGTGGCAGCTGTCTGAAACGCTCAGCCGTATCATAGCTATTTACCTTTAACATGGATTTTTGTACACTAGCATGAACAAGGGATGTTTGTATGAACAAAGTACTTTTAGTGAAGAAGAACCAAACCAGTCAACACTAGAACTTGAGAACACCGTGTAAGAATCTGTTCAAGCTGAAGTCATAAATGTGATGGAGAGAAGAAAAAGTTCAAAAAATTCTTAGCTCAAGTCAGATGTTCACTACAAGGCATGAGATCTGCTCTTAAAGCGAAGGCATTTTACCTTTGGAATACTCCCATCTTGACCCAGGAGGCGCATTTCGTTTTCAACTCGATGCAGCCAATTGGAATTTTCCTCAAAGCGTTCCATCTCCTCCTCTTTCTTCTTCTGCATGTGTGCGCAGCAGGTTCTAAGCCTTGCGAGCCTATTATCCCGCTTAGAAGTGGCCTAAAAATGAATAAAAACTGTTTATGGCAGCAGCTTTCAAATGATCTTCTGTAACATCTCTGTACATAAAACCATTTCCATACATTCATACTTAACGGCACATAAACACATTACATATTTGACCTGTTTAACACCAGTGAAGTAGCACATTCTCCTTATAGGCTTTAATTAAATTATGTTTAAAAAAGTTTCCACACTTTTTTTTTCCTCCCTGAAAACCCTGACAATACAGAGAGTACAGTTATTTCATTATTCCTTTCAAGAGTAGTATGTTTTTTCATCAACGCGTTCTAGGCCATATTTATCTCAAACCAGAGAGACTGGAAAAACTGCACATGCACGTATACACAGTTCTAGATACAAGATAACCTAATATTTTTTAGGTAACTAAAGCATCAATATGATGAAATAATTTTATCTGCTTTGTTTTCCTAATGCAACATGAACTAAAAGAAGCCCACTTAAAGATAAAATACTTGGCGAATGGCAAACCCTCTATCTTGGAGCATCAGAATTGTTCTGATGCTTCTCTGAAACCTGCCAATAGAAAGGTACAGAAACAGGAAAAAAGTAGGAACGTAGCTTCCTAATGTTGCTCAAAGCATCAGTTACTCTGATGTCCTTCTGAGCATACGGTAGAAAACAGCAAAAATACTGTGGAGATACAGAATACTGGGGAGATACAGAATGCATTTCCTAAGCTAACTTTTTGAAATGCTTACTTCAACAGCTGGTGTGCCGAAGACAGTACCAGCATGGTAAAGATACCTGAACTATTTGTGAACACCAGGGCCAGACTAGACTCCGGCCAGAATTTCATTTAGAAGATAAGACAGACTAAATTAAAAAACAAAGACAAGAGGACCCAAAGAAGATGGAGACACTTAGTAAGAGGTCAGCTCCTTTAGGGAAGGTACCAGGAAGAAGAGTTAAGCACCAGACTGAAGTTGCCAATGACCACTGGACAGTTCCCTCTGGCCAGCAAGGCCAGCGGAAAGCTTTCAAGACCACTGAAACAGAAATCCAAACGCGTTGTTTTGCATACTTGTCTTCAGCTTTTACACGGTACAGGAGAGGTATTACAACTGAAGGTGGTATTGAAAATATCCCACCCTTCCAATAGGTTCCTGTCAATAAAGGACATGTTATATTACTCTGCTGAAACAGGAAAAAAAATGGTTAGGCATAATAGCTGTATCTGAGCCAGAGCACGGCCTCTAGAACACATTCTCCTGGCCCAGACACTTGGCACTTACTCAGTTTTACAATTGCCTAAGTCACACGAGAGAAGAAATTTTCTCTCCCAGACTGAAGAATTGGGACATATTCAACAAGTAGTTTTAGGTTCCACATGCACAACTGCGGCAAGTAGAAAAATGGTAATCAGGACAGACTGACTGCTTTCCAGGAATACCCTCCTGTTCGTGACAGTTAAAAATCACGATAGTGTCAGAAGCTATTTTAAATCTATTCTTTTTAAAGCCCCTCTCAGTAGCAGTTTTTGTCATGCCTTTATGAAGAAAGACTAGAAAAAACAGATTGCAAAACTGATGCAGAAAGTATCGAGACAAACTGAGTCAAGACCTGCTTATATTCAGTGAAGTAGTTAAAACACATGGGCACAGCTCTATATTATGTGCTTACGTACTAAGAGGGATTGTTTGCATTTTGCTACTGGCACAAAGGTTTTCTGGACAACACTACCATACACCTAGCAGGGAACAGAAAGACAACAGACAGAGAAAGAGGCAACAGAGTGGAGGAACGGGAATTAGGCAGGAGTATGTAAACAGTGTTTTGAGTACTCAGTGCCCAAGTTACAAAAAAGCTGGAACTAGGCGCAGTTATGTGGGAAATGGAACATGGTCATCCATGATTGGTGCAGGATTGAACTTCACAAGGCAAGTTGTATCTAACTTTTTGTATCAAAAAAGCATTTGGAAGAACAGAGGTGAAGGTAACCCGAACTCATATATTGAATATTTTAAGTGATAATTTTAGAAAGAAGGAAAAAACAAATTTATGTTTTTCAAGCGTAAGAAAGAAAGCATTTGCTTTGTGTTGACTTGCCTATCACCATTATTATATCTAGTTACTGAGCATAAACCAGTAAGTGTAAACTTCAGAATGCTTTAGAAGTACAACTCATCCTTTAAAAATTAGTAATTGAGAACTACCCCTGTAGCCTCAGTGTATCTTAGCAAGAAAGCCCCGAGGCATTTTGGAAAACAGCAAGTGTGTAAAAATGCATGGGAGAACACAAGCATTATAGTGCTCAAGGGAAACATGAGCAGTCACTCTGATAATCAAATGACTGGATTCCAAATTAAAATCCAATTTGTTCCAACCAAAGTAGTCTCAAAAGGACATCAAGTTTTACCATTACAGCAACTTACTCTTGTTAATAATTTATGCATTGTACAGTGACACTTGACTTAGTAAATCACATCTATAAGCTAACCCATGGCAAAACCAACAACATTTGAGTGTAGCATGCTAGCATTCAACACTAGCTCATAAGAAACGTTCATATTTAAGTTCATTAGGCGTAACCCTCCTAATGAATACACAACTGTGCTACATTGTAAGCCACACTTAATGCAGCACAGACAAAAAACATTTTATGCCACAGAAACTCTGGAAGTAGAGTTCTAGAACACATTAGTCACTTGAAATATCTTCATTAATGACAAGCAAAAAGTGTGACATATTTTCACTTTGACATTTATCTAAGGACCAAATTTCATGTGAATCACCAAGGAAAAATAGTCATATGGCAAACCATCATTTTCAGCCAAATGCAGACTGTTACTATGACTAAGCAAAATCAGCCCCACCCTCAAATTCATACCTACATAAAACATGCATTCCACATTGTAGCAGAAAAATTAATATACTGCATATACCTTCATCTTCAAAAAATACATGAGCTTTCAATGCTGTATAACAGCAATAGTTAATACTTAGTTCCAAATTCTTTTTTCAAGGCAATGAAACATGATTTTGGTTCACATGCCCTCAAGCAGACAGCCAAAAATCTTCACAGTGACTACTCAAAACATCATCAACATTAAGGGCCTGCCTTGTTTAGCACGAGGTTTATGTTTTTCCTTATGGAACGGATCTGTCACAACAAACCCTATTTCTTAACTTGAGAACAGCTTCTGTGGCTATACCATCCACACACTAACACACTGGTTTTGGACAC
Source organism: Oxyura jamaicensis (assembly GCF_011077185.1). Classification (NCBI taxonomy): domain Eukaryota; kingdom Metazoa; phylum Chordata; class Aves; order Anseriformes; family Anatidae; genus Oxyura; species Oxyura jamaicensis. Next base: position 57,755,272 of record NC_048897.1, on the reverse strand, counting down.
AAGCATGACAAGTCTCCCAAGTCAGGCACCAAGCAGCTATGACAAATCTAAGGAAGGCTGAGTTGAAAAAAGTTTTCACAATTAACAGTGAAAAGCACATCAGCATTTTTTGTTTGGTATGAAGGGGGGGAAAAAAGTATACATGACACGAATACACTTTCTGTATTAATGTTCAAAATGTTTTCCAAGTGATGACCCGTGTGTCCCATTTTAATATTATATAGAAACACTAAATTATATAAATACTTCAGCAAATTTCATGTATTACTATAGCAAAAACAAAGATGCAAACAACTCACCTTTTCTACTCTTTCTTCAGAGCACATTAGTTGGATTTGTTCATGATATTGTTTCTGGTAATGTGTTTTCAATGTGTTTACTTTCAGTTGCATTTCCAGCTTCAGGTATTCTTTTCTGATTTCTTCACGGTTTGCAAACACATTTTTAAGGATTTCTTGGTATCTGTTAGAAGCAAAATAGCACAATGAAGAATATCCAATTAGCTGCTTAGACTTTGTTTTTGTTTAAAGACCACCCTCTATATTGGAGGCAAAGTTTCAAGTCCTAGCTAATAAAATATAAAGAAAATAAAGACAAATTAAAGCTTGTTATAGCACTGAAGAGTTTCAGTGCTTCAGTAAATGTTTCATATACTCAGACTAGAAACGTGCTGTGAAATGTATAAGGGGGTCACTAAAAATAAACCTTGTATTTATGAAGACAACGCTGGGATTCAAAACAGACTTCTCCAACCTCTTCACACAATTATTAGCTCTACCTCCAAAAGATACAAAAAAAGCTGTGTTCTCTACTTTGTATAGTGATTTATTAAACAGATTAGACTACTGTTGCCATAGACACATAACATCTCCTTCAAAAAAAAAAACACCCACCCTACTCTCTCTCAAAAAAAGAAATACCACACAGGATCTTTATTTGCTCAGTTTTTCCTCGGATTCTATTGTCCTTTTGTGATCAAAATTGTACAACAAAATTCAGATCATGCAACATATTTTACCATTCACTAGGCTAGTAAGTGGAAGAGTGATTGATGGTAGTTAGATATTCCAAGGAGACTGATGTTTAAATGGTCTCAAAATCTGCTTATTTCTAGCCTTCAATACAAGTTAGAGTAACAAGCATAAGGAGAAAGCCTAGAACCATTACCATATTGTCATGTTAGTTTCAGCAGCAAAAATTTTTCGCTTCACTCCTGAATACTGAAAGTATAGTCCAGGATAGTCCAAAAAGATACCGTATGCCTCAAAAATGACACCATAAGAATTCTTACATAAGGCACCACTTAACATGCATATGTTCTCAAGATGCGCAAACTGTGAGATTGTTACGCAGCATTTAGTATGAAATACCATAAAATACTGTACAAATACCATAAAATAGCACAGATTCAAGTAGAAAGCAAGTTGAAGACATTCTTGCCGTATACTTAACTTGCCAAGGTGTTTCAGAAGTAGCAATTTATTTCATAAAGTCTCTGAATAACCCCAGGTGTTTTATTCAGGTATTTTATTGCTTGCATTTAAAAAAACAAATGTTCTTCTCTCTAATTTCAGAGATTTAATAGTTTTTCCCCACAGTATCTAAAGAACGCTATTGTATTGGCAGAAAAAGAGATCTGTACCAACACACACACATACATGCAGTGGATTTTAAAGTATTTCTTTAAGGAATAAAATACTCCTGGTGCAGAGAATTACAGAGTTCTTACCCTACACTTTTACTATCTATACAAACATCCACCCTGTGAGTGAATGCTTACACAAGTGGCTGGAGAATTTTTTTCCCTCTGTAGTATCCATAGAAACATGGTTGCTCCCATCTGCTTGGGAAACACAGTAATTGAGAAGTGATGGTAAATCCTCTATTTACACCACAGTAAAACCCTAGGCATAATTTAAGAGAGGCTGGAATAGGCTCTTAACTCATACTCTGTCAACGTTAAGAACTATTACCAGTAAATAAACTGTGTCCCCCAGATGGAGTATCAAGCCTTTGCAGAGCTCCTGCTTTGAACTGGATTCACATTCTCAATGATCATAATTTTCATGGATCCATCTTTCCCATTCTTCTTCACTTAAAAAGGAGAGATTGATCCTGTAAGACCATCCAGAGTATGATTACATCTCTGGAGTACCTAGTTTCAGAGAGAGCATGGGCCCGTAGGTGGCAGCTCCAAAGCCAGTGTTCATTGCCTACCTCAACAGGCTCAAGACTTGAAGGTCTGGCAGACAACAAATCTCCAAGCTTTACTCAGGGGGAGCAGGAAAGACATCTGGGTTTGGAGAAGCAACTAGAAGCAACTAATCAGTTGTCCAGATCACACTGGAAGCGGAAATCATAGAAAGACATACTGAAATACTAAGCTGCAGTCAGTCTTTCTACTCTGTGTCAAACAGAAGGGAGAAAGTAGCAGAATACTGTCAGAACCTGTAAATCGATGTGAGGTAATCAACTGATCACACTGAGTAGGATCAACGTGAAAAGATCTTTATGAGGAAAAAAGCATACAAACCACTTTATTGCCAATTTCTTGCACATGTCTGACTTCTGTAATGTTTTGGAATATCCACTTATATAACTTGGCACAGAATATATCCAGAACATTCAAGAAATATTGTTGAGACCTTGCCCTTAACTATTTCTCATCTCACGTAGGCTGAAATAAAGGACAAATCGCCAGAAGTGAAATTAACCTTAAAGACTTCTACTATATAAAAATATGCAGAAAATCTGTCAGAAGTATCAATCTGATTTTGAAACTTACAGTTCTTTTGAAAATGCACTTTACATAACCTGAATGACGTTTGACACCTCACAGTGTGTGTAATACTAACCTCAGTTAGAAAGTCTTTCGCTCAGAAAGGTATTGCTGGGAATCCAAGTCTCCTGACACATGGAAGAAAACTGACTTCAGTCCCTTCCTGCCCTGCCCCAAATTGATACGATGTCAATAATTGACCAAACGCTATCTTAATTATTTTAGAATTTTGTTTGGCTTAACAATAAAATCCACATCATGCAATTCTACTACTTACTATGCTTTACCGAAATTTTTCAAGTACTCTAAATTTAAGGATATCCAAATCTCCCACAGATACAGACAAGATTCACCCTTAAAGTTTTTGCTACCAAAACTTTCCCAAACACTAGATTTTGTCTAGTAAGACACAATCATGTGCATTCGCAAACATATGTGCACGCGTACACAATTCAGTTTTAACTAGATGTCTTTTAGAAAGATAGTACTTCCAGGTGAGGGTCCTTCCAAAAACCCAAGAAAAACAGCAGAAATTAGATCTGAGCTCAAGATGACTTAAAATCATTTCATAGTAATATTGCTAAGTATTGACTCAAAATAAGGTTAAGACTTAAAACATTTATTCTACAAGTAGTTTTATAAATCATGCCAATTCCAGTTTTAAAGGAATCTTAATGTGATCAGTTTACCTTTTTATTTCCTCTTGCTGATGGTTTGAAAGTACTGCAGCATCGTAATTTTTAACAACGCTTGCTTTCTGTTCTTCATATGCTCTCAGTTTCTCTTTCAACATTATGATCTTAAAGAAAAAGGTACCTTTTAGTTAGAATTTATTTTCTGATTTTTTAAACCATCTTTCTACACATTTGTCTTGAAATACTTTATAAATAGCATTAAGTTTTATTCTTTTTGAAAGACAAAACATCCCTTACTTCAAAAGCCTAAACAGGAACATTAGGACAATACTTACCTTCTAGGTTTAATAACCACAACAATTCTTTTTTTAAATTCCAACTCACAACCATTAGTATTTCAACCTTTTCACAATAAATTTTGACATACCTCTTTCTTCTGTTCATTGCAAATTTTAACATATTGGCTTATGTGGCTGTCAAAACTAACAACGTTGCTCTTCAACTGTTAAAGAAAGGAAAAAATAGGATTTATGAAGGTGCCTTCAAGCTTCCCTGTAAATTAAATACACTGTGTTTAAATACTACATAATTATATTTGTTCTGTACTATGAAAAAAGGGATGAAAACATTCCTGACTTGCTCAAGAGAACTATGAGCCTCTTACAGCTTTTGCAGTAATTGACTGCATACCTGTGGCAGCAATTTTCCTCAGAACAGCAGTAATAATTACATTTACAGATGCAAGTGCATTTTGCATTTATTCAGACTAGTTTTACTATTTGACACATGCCTTGTGGATTTTATTATACATGTTATCTTTACATTATCGGGAAACAAAATGGAAAAGAGATGAAATAAATGGAAACTGCAGTCAAGACTATATTACGTAAAGGAAATTCAGCTGTTACAATACAAGCGATTATGAAAAAAGTCAAAATAGTCTGGGTACCACAGACCAGAAGACAGGATGCTGCAGCAGCTTTTCATTTATCAAGACTATCTCATTGAGCTTAGCTCCAGCTGAATTCTGGTTGTGGTAAAACTGGACTGGCTCTTGGACAACTGCTAGCACATCTTGCATGTGCTTTGCAGTTCTCCAAGAACATAATAGCAAGATACTGAAATTGGCTGTGAACTTTACCATATGAATATTATTTTTAGGTTTGAGGCTCACAAGACAAGATCTCGCGAACTAGCAGCAGCCTCAGTAATGAACACCCAGATAACGAAGCGTAGACCGCAGCAACGAGCTAACTCAAAGTTTTGAGACAAAAATGAAGTCAATTAAAATCACTTTTTGAAAGACATAACTCTCCTTCCCTGAAAAATATATAATACTTCGACAAAAGATCAATAAATATCAATATACTCACAGAAGACTTAATATCCTTTGCTCTGTTTGCATACTTAAGTGTATTATAAGTATCATCATAGAACATAGAAGAAGGACTAACAGCAGCTATCATTATTGTTCGGCAATTTCCTCCAAGGGAGTCTTTCAATAAACGTGTGAGCTTGCTGTTTCGATAAGGAATATGCTGGTTCTTGCTCTAGAAAGAAACGATTATCAACTAAGCAACTGTATTTTACATATCAATCTGTTCAAATGTTTGTTTACAATTTCATCAACACCATTAAATGCAACAAACAGCCTTGGAACTTTTCTTTTATGTAAGTCATCTTCCTCAAAATTACCTTTTAAGTGGATTTTTTGGGCATTATCTCCTGTTGGAACTGTTTAATACCTTCATAGCACAGGTATTAGCCAGGTTACTTTCTGGTATTAGGATACATAACCATTTCTGTGATGTGAGAAACCAACAGAAAAGGTAGGCTACGCTAAACTACTTTCAGTTCACGTGATTTCAGTTCACAATGATTAAGGTTGGGAAAGACCTTTTAGGATCCCTCTGCTCAAAGCAGGATCAGCTCGAGCAAGCTACCAAGGTCTATGCCCAGTTAGGTCTTGATTATCTACAAGGATAGAAAATCTGCATCTGCTCCAGGCAACCCCAAGTTTGTCTTATAAAGCTTCTTTTTGAAGTTACATTTACAGAATACCCATCTCAGTGCAAAGGCTGGTGAGGACCAGCCACCTACACCAACTAAATCAACATGCCATCTTTATGCCAGTGGTACAGGCTCTAAGTTCTGCCTCCCACTCCAACAGGGTAGTGAGGAGAATCTTCAGCTTTTCCTGGCAGCAGGAAGGGAAATAAAAGCTTTGATCATAGAATCATAGAATATCCTGAGTTGGAAGGGACCCTTAAGGATCATCAAGTCCAACTCTTGACACCGCACAGGTCTACCCAAAAGTTCAGACCATGTGACTAAGTGCACAGTCCAATCTCTTAAATTCAGACAGGCTCGGTGCAGTGACAACTTCCCTGGGGAGCCTGTTCCAGTGTGCAACCACCCTCTCTGTGAAGAACCCCCTCCTGATGTCAAGCCTAAATTTCCCCTGCCTCAGCTTAACCCCGTTCCCGCGGGTCCTGTCACTGGTGTTAATGGAGAAAAGGTCTCCTGTCTCTCGACACCCCCTTACGAGGAAGTTGTAGACTGTGATGAGGTCTCCTCTCAGCCTCCTCTTCTCCAGGCTGAACAGGCCCAGTGACCTCAGCCGTTCTTCGTACGTCTTCCCCTCCAGGCCCATCACCATCTTCGTAGCCCTCCTCTGGACACTCTCCAACAGTTTCATGTCCTTTTTATACTGTGGTGCCCAGAACTGCACACAGTACTCGAGGTGAGGCCGCACCAGCGCAGAGTAGAGCGGGACAATCACCTCCCTTGACCTACTAGCGATGCCGTGCTTGATGCACCCCAGGACATGGTTGGCCCTCTGTGGCATTTTCCCTGGCAAAATCATTTTCCCTGGCATATTTGAAAGTAGAAATTGCTAGCTGACCAAGGGGTGTAAGCTGTAAACACTGAACTTGAGTTTGGTAAAAGTTTGGGATGTTTTGTCATCCTCCCACATAATTATTCCCCCTCTTTCCCTTGAGCCAGATCAGGCGACTAATTCACTACCATGAACAAAGCAGGTAGAAGAACACAAAAATAAACTGTACAGTGAGTACCTCCTCTACCCCTTCAAAATAAACACCAACAAACAGAACCCAATACAAAAACATTGTTTCCTAATTTAATTGCATGGCTTCACAACTGCTAACACCAGCGAGGAAGTGCTAAGAACTATCTGGAGGCAGGAAGACCTGACAGGACTACCCCTTTGACTGGGCTGTACTGTTGAGGTGGTTTTGAAAGTGAGTTGATTTAACAGCTCGCTATCACCTGAAGGGACATCCTACTCTGCTCTTCATACCTCTGCTAACAGTCCTCACATTTAACTAATCCAGCAGATCGAGCAAGGAAGTTCTCTTGAAACCCCTCTTTTAACTTACAGCTTAGTGTACAGTGACCCATACCTTTGGAAACCATTCCACAATAGCAAAGAAAGCCTTCCTATACATACATCAAAATTTCAATAACAGAAAGCATTTGGGGGAGGAAATGGAGGCAGCTTATCTGGAAGATTCCCATCCAATTGGCTAGACAGCAGATTTGTTCCCTAGACCCAGCAGTAATACACACCCTCCAATTCTTGTTTTCTTGGCCTTAATGGCAAAAATGGAAAGCAACTGGAACCAGTTAAATAACTCATTTTTGCATCCATCTTAACTATTTTCATTTCAATTCTGCTAAGATACCCTTATCACTATCTTTAAGTATTTTATTGAATATCTATCATTTTTTGTACTGAACAGGTGACATTCTGTATATTTTTTATTTGCATATTGCTTTTCTTCATCTTAAAATAATGACTTGTACTTCCCAGATCCTGACCAAAAGGATATTACAATAAGGACACTTAAAAAGTTGCTTGTTGAAAACAGGAAATTCTTTAGGAAGACAAAAGGAAATAAAAAGGTTCAGTGTGGACTCTTTCAAGTCAGTTTACAACCAGAAGCAACTATAAGGGAAATGAAGATGAAAAGAACATAGCATTCTCTACAGAACAAGAGAAAACTCAAGGCTCTCCCTAATCACAGAGGAAAAAGTATACAACGTACAAAAAAGTACAAGAGTATACAAGGATAAGATGAGAACACTAGAAAGAAAGACATACTTTAACTGACAGGTAAGAATGTTAGTAGCAGTATTAAAATATACTTTAAGGAACCAATCCTAGGACAAACAGGAGAAAGTGCTTACAGTATTCCAAGTATACAGAACGACAGAAGTGAGTAACTACTGGTGCAACAGGAAAGCAAGTATGTCCATGAAGCCTCTTCCTGGCATGTATCCATCTCGATAGAAACATTTGACAACTACCTCTCAACATGTCGGTTACAGTTCTCATGCTGTTGACAGTACAAAGCACATTAAGTCCAAGTCTTTAATTATAAATAGAGGTGAGGAAGAAGGACGTTCTCCCAAAAATACATTTGCCAAAATCCCAGGCGTTCCCCCCGGCCCAAAGGATATTTTTGATTATTTCATGTTAAAAGTTGGAAGTTAATAGGTTGACACCCATACACAAAACATACCTCCCTTCTGCCAAGTTTACAAAGTAAATCCTCAAATGAATTAGCACTACGTTGAAAAAAGGCTTAGGAGGCTAGCTATTAATTGATATTACCATGTAAAATGTGTTTTACATAAACAGAAAGAATTAAGAGGTAAGAGAAGTTAAACAAGAAACCAAAGAGATCTTTTGTTTAAATGCCAGTAAGTGAGCAAAAAAGATCGCATGAAACAAGCTTTTAGTGACCATGACATACTGCTAAATTTCATGGACACAGCAGATTGCCCTAAAATTAAGCGCATAAGCCTCTGGATTTTGGAAAATGTGGGTAAGCTAAGCAGGTACGTTCTTTTTTTTAATAACGTGCAACTATCCTAAGAAAACTCTTTTTGAGAAGCCTTTCCCATCAGGGCTTTCTTTCATTTAGCTATCCAGGAGATGATGTTGAAAATCCACAAGGAAACCTTAAAGGAAAATGATCAAGTGAGAAATGTCAGCCACGTAATCCCTAATATTCAAGGAGAGCTTTCCTGGATTTCAGGCCTTAGAAGGGTTCTATTTCATAAATGAGCAATGCATAATCTGGAGTTATCTGAAGATGTTAAATATTCTTCAAATAAATTGGTAAACTGAAGAATTTTGCTAGACTGGATTGTAAGATACTGAAGTAACTATTTACAGCACTACAGCCTCGATCCATGGTAGGATATCAGCTGCAGACAAAATGCCCTGACACTTTGTTGACAGCAAGGAGAACTTGAAGGGAAAATCATATAAAGATCATCATTTTCAATACTGTACATTAGCTCTGGTATTATAGTTTTAGATGTTGCAGGAAGTGAGAAAAGTACATTTTATTAAATGAATAAAGCAAAAAAACTTCATTAACTGCATAAAATGTTTTTGTTAATCTGTAGTAGCATTAAGGTAACTGGAGGTCATGTACCTTTCTAATTATAGCCATACAAATTCTAGGCTTACTGACCATAAAACAAAAAATATTTATTCACCGGAATGACTAGCCCCAAATAGGCAGAATCTGCAACAGTTAAACTTACGTAAATCCTTAGTATTTCTGTTCTGAGCATAAGCAACAAAAACCAAGACATTTCCCATGTTTTTATTCATGGGAAAAATCTCCCTGTAGTTTAACTAAGTAAGCCTTTGACTTATCAATTATCCATTAATTAAAGGTATGCTTGTTCCAGCCACCAATATCAGCAGAAAGAAAATACATAAGGACACTCTGAACTTGTTTCTCTTTCAAGTGGAAGTTACTGTTGGTATTGGAACTACCGGGACAAAAGTTAAGTTGCATCAGATGATTCAGCAAATACCATTTTAAGGTATTTCTGTGTGTATTGTATGTAACCTCCCTTGCCCCTAACTCTACACATTCTTACAAGTTGAAAGACCTTGTACCTTGTTCATGTACATTTCCTGATATATTTCATGAGGATATCCTACTAAGAAATTCTAAAGATACAGTAGGAGTCAGAACAGATACCACAAAGAGCGTCACATTTTTAAACATAGTAAGAAGGGTTTTCACAACACTAGGAGGTGAAGACTGCACAGGATATCGGTACATACCTTTGGATCAGCCAAGGCATTAATGACATTTCCGAGAGCTAGGAGGGAGCGGTTAATATTTGCTCCTTCTCTAAAACGAGCCCCCTTGGCATTTGTAGCACTGGCACGTTCAGATCCTGCCAGGTCAATGAGGGACATTTTGGCGATGCGCACATTTTGACTAATACTAGCTGTTTTGTCTTGCTGCCTTAGATAAATCTACAAGGGAGAAAAAAAAGATCAAATTAAGAAGTAACCACTAACCAGTCTCTTATTACTCTAAGCAGTAAATTAATTTTACAGTCCAGCAGCTGTCTTCAGAAATAGTCCCTGGAATACTTTTAAGAGCCTAAGTTAAACCTTTATGTACTCAGCAACTGGCAGTCTGGCCTAACAGAACATAGCGAAACTGTTTCTAAGACTTACCTCACGTTCATCTGCTTCAGGTACCAGTAGGAAAATAAGAAGCTCAGTGTGGTTGCACTGGGTTTGGCTGAGACATAGTTACTTTTCTTCACAGCAGACCATGAGTTGCTTTCTTTCAAATTTGGGAAAGCTGATCAAATAGCAACAAAATAGTGTTGCTATTACACTGATCAACTGTAATAGTGTTGCTATTAATAGTGATCAATTGTAATAGTTTTGCACCGCTGTTTAACACCAATGTTTTGTTCAGCAACAGCAAGACCTTCTCTGTTTGTCTGCACACCCCTGCAAGTTGGTTTGGGGTGTTCAAGAACCTGGAAGGGAACATAGCCAGGACAGCCAACCTGAAGCAACTGGCAAGATATTCTGTGCCATACAACGTCACTCCCAGGGATTAAATGGTGTGTTTCTCCAAAATAGTCATTACTTGAAGAGTGTCCGGACATCGATCTGTTGGTGGAACCCGAGTGCTTTTACTTCACTTCTTGCATCTCTGTTACCTAAGCGACTATCTCAAACCACAAGCTGGCCTGCCCCACACACCTTCGCCCTTCTGATTCTCTCCCATACTCCACTGTGGGGGAATGGGCCAATGACTGGCTGTGGCCTTAAAACAGTGGCAAACTGGTGAGCTTCAAATTAATTTGATAACTAAAAGAGCTTGTTTCTTCAGCACTTCAGATATATACCACACTATTACCCTTTCAGCTCTCAAAGGTATTCACTTTTTAAATGCACCTTTAAGAATATGTCAAAAAGATGCACATAGGGATAAGTTGTACAAGAAAAAGGCTGGACTTGCAGTAATTTAGACTGAATTTATTCGAAGCCATCATTAATAGGGGTATAATACTCATCCACTACTGTGGAAATTCATACCACTCCAGGGTCTTCTGGAGAGCTGTGACCCCTGCAGTCCTGTACTCCTCCCTTCTTGACAGGGATTTTCAAGGAAAACATACAGGAAATATACAAGAAACCAAATACGCTTACCCCTTGTGCTAGTGAAGGTGTTCTTGTTCTGTTTTCTAATCACATAGGCAGAGAATGATTATGCAGTCACTAAGAATTAGTTATCCTTCGATGGCTTTTACTTCTCCACAGTTCCCTCTCTGTATTTCCTGTTTCACATTGAGTACCTTGCCATTTGTAAGGCTGACACTTTGACATTTCCATAAATGCACTTTCAGACTGAACTGGCAAAGTGTTGCCATACATAAGTTAAATGCCTAATGAAGACAATATCTCAACAGTTCAGTAGCTTTAAGCTTTGCTTATGCAAAACGAAGTCATCACAGCAATTTCTAATAGAGAAAAGTTGACAAGTATTGGGACTGAAGCCAATTGATGAGAATAAAATTCCTAAGACATGTACAAAAGTTACGTCAATACAAAATAGAAATGTTCCTACATCAAACAATAAAAGGAAGCCCTGTTGTACTATTTCCAGTGGGGCAAACATACAAAAAAAGAGGAAAAAAAGAAAAAACACTTCCCTTTATCCATCTTGATAAAGTAACTCTTAGCCAAGTAGCACTTGACCAAAATCCAGTAACATGAAGGGAAAAGTCAAGTGACATAGGAAAAGGTGGAGTGACATATATTGTATGATTCAAGCTTTTATAAAAACTCAAAATATATAGGAAACGCCCCAAAGCATCATCTTTTTCATTTCTTTGTCCATCAGCAGAACACTTTCAACAGTACAGTGTGGCAATTGGGATTTTACTTATAGATGCAGTAACTGCCTGACCTAGATAAAGGTTTCAAACTTGAGACAGACAGTACAGTAAGATAAAACTTGCACCTCTAAAATAGGCTCAGAATGTCCTGGGCCAAGACTTCACTACTTCTTCAGTCAGTTCTGGAAAACATCCTGCACCACTAAAGTTCACAACAAAAACCAAAGCCAGTATAAAAGAATCTGATCTCTACAAACAAAAGTAATGCTTAAAAGTTAGGTAAATTTTAAAAATGAAGAGGAACTAAGACAGCAATAGGGATTTCTCTTCATTTACAACTGTGGAACCAAAGAGAAAATAAGGAATAAGCAGCTAAGACTTTTTCAGAACATCAGACTTATGTAAACAATGCAGGTAGATGCAACAAGCTAACAAACAATTACTTGTAGCACTAGCAGACTAGTATATCATTTCTTGGAGATGTCAACACTATTAATAAGTGCCTCAAGTAGATAGCCTATCTGAGATCCCCCCCTTTGAAAGAAAGAGCCTATGGTTGTGAATTTGCATAGCTTAAATCAGTACACAAACGAAAACGTGAGACTTCCAGTAGCATTCATTGGACCAACATAGTTTCCAAAAGTATTACTACTTGGAAGTGCCTCATGTAGATATAGTATTCATATTAAGCACTTTTACACAGGAATTCCTGTAAGCGACATACTGCCTCTCCCTTCACCCTAAGCATGAAATCACTTCTGTGAAGAAGGCTTAAAGCCCATTCATTGTTAAATGAGCTGTTACTCAAAGGCTGCACCAGCTTATTTTTTTACTTTGAAGACTCATTATTAGTAGTTATTTACATAAATCATACATTTAGGATACACAGTTACCTAACTAAAGAAATCATGACTACTAGCAATAACTTCATCACTTGACAGAAAGGAACATCTAAGTGAAAGCAATTAAATACCTTTGTTGACAGCTAGATCATCTCAAACGGTAGAATAAAGAAAATGAGCATTCAGGATTATCTCATTACAATAATTAATTGAATGAGAAATACAGCAAAGAAAGTTTCTGCTAGCTACACTAATCTGTTGATGATCTGTTGAATCCTTGAACAAAATCAGTCAATGTTTTTTGTGAATGATCTGTGCTTCCGGCTGAATGCTGAGTACTTAGCAGAATATGCTTCTCAAGGCCATGGCAATACTAAGTTTTTTATGATGAAATGCCTTTTACTTCATGACAGAGTTTGAATATCCAGACATTGATCCACGAACATCAAGTTCACACCATCTTAGTGACTGCAGTTGCATATGGAGGCTGATTAAGAGACAGTAGGTACAGTTCATGCAACCAAGACTACTCTTCTAGCCACTACTACCCATAAGGAATAAAATAAGTTTGAAACAGAATAGTCCAAGAATAAAACGTCAGCTCTGTCAAGCTCAAAGACAAGTAAGTAAACTAGTTTTAGCAGTTTTAAAAATTTTATTAACAATAACTGTCTTGCAAGTGGCTCTGAAGAAAAATCATTCAGGGCTTCCTGCAAGCAACCTGAAAAGTCAGGTATTTCTTTTGCTTTTTCAAGTCAAATGCTTACTCTAACAGTATTTTGTAAACATTCAAAGAATTATTTGTTCTGATGTACCACAGTGGTTTATAGTGTATTTATTGTACACCCAAAAAAATTGAAGCTACCTCAGAACTTCTGAGTAGTATTGCAAAATAATTCAATGAACGTGCCACTTTTGTTCAATGTATTACAAAAAAGTTACTTGCTAAATATTTTTTTACGTATACAGGCACAAAGATTTGCTGTTTCTACACTATCTAGATATGACAGGATTTTGTTTTTATTATGTTTTGACTTTTATTGCCAACCAGTAAACAATCCATTCATCTGCAAGCCTTTATTTTTTCCTTCATATCTGCTCTCTAATCCAGAATTAGTTTGCAATAATGAAATTAAAAAAATGAAGTCCGCATAAGCATACCAACGCATTTTTTGTCATACACTCAAACAAACTTGTGGTAAAATACAAATATACTAATTCTGTTCATACAGTTTGTTTTCTTTGGTGAATAAGCAATTTTTGCTAACAAGTAAATATATCCACGCTGAGATCTATTTGCCAGAGGAAACAGAACATGGGCTGGAGAAGATGAATTCTCCAACAATCCCTATTCACCTAATTGCTTGCCTTCTTGTTAAAATACAACTAAGCTGCAACATCTACTTTAATTGCCTGCCATTTTTAGAAACAAACTGAGAAGAATCCAAAGCCTGCCAGATACAACGATACAACAATCAACTGTCTGCTGCCAAGCAAAGGTGAGAGGCAAGACAGTTCAGCCCAAAGCAAAGAAACACAAGTCAGCAGTTCATGCTCTGATCTCTTTCTGTGGCACTGCACTTTGTGCCTTATTAAAGATGGCACACACAGGTGACAATGCAGCTATTGACCTAAACTTCGTGAGAAGTCATTGCCTTAAATTTATGACCACAAGCAAGACCTCAGAGGAAATTAAAAACCAAAAGGACAATTTCAAACAGAAATCTAACATATATAGGAAAACAGAAGCTTTTAGAGTGGTAATGACATTTGCTGCATTAATTAATTCTAAACTACGTAGAATGTTTATCGGCTCTTAACTTTTTTTTCCCCATTAGCATTGACACAAAAGCTCTGGAGTACTTATTTTACAGCTATTTGTATTACCATCTTCTACATACCATCTTCTACATCAAAATAAAAATTTTTGACTGTAGTTACTAAGCATTACCTCAGTCTCCAGGTATAGTTAGGACCTGCCTAACAGTTAAATTATATCTGAGCTGTAACGCAAGTACCAGATTGCAAATTTGCTTATAATATTCTGCAACCCAGAAGAGCAACGTATAAATGATAGATGATAGTGTATTTTGCAGGAGACAAAAGGATCAAAGGATCAAGAAGTTTCAGCTAACAGGACCCATTTCTAGAGCATTTTATACAATGGTTTGTATTTAAGACAAGTCAAAACAACAACGTGATGGTCTGCAAACAGCAATATTTAGAGAAATCTTCAGTTCTAGCACACCTGTAGAACACCTGCAAAACCCTCGTCTGTTGAATTCAACAAAATATGCATTTCATTTTGATGGTCCAAGCATATGTCACTCAAATATTTTGTGTATAAAATCCACTTTACTTGTTCTAAAACTTGATGCAGACCAAGACATTAAGAAATCTTCAGGTGTGGAAAAATCACGATTAACTGAAGTAAGATTGCTAAGTGCTGCTTGAGACACTCAGTTTATAGTCAGATGTACAGTAATATTCTGTACAATACTCTTTGTATAAAAATACTGAGCAAAGAAGGATAAAAACAGCTTTTTGATGACAAAATTATAATAGGGAATTATTCAAGGCTCAAAACAACAGTTTCAGGGAAAAGATCTTTCTTTTAAGGTCTGCAGTTTGAACTATTGCAATTAGAGCTTATCATTGGATTTACTTTTTAAAAATTTAATCATTCTGGGACAAGAATTCAACAAGAACAGTTAACTGGGACACTTTTAGCTCAAAAAAAAATTGCGCATCAAAATTAAGGTTTGATACTGTTTCAAAAAAAAAAAGCTTCTGCTTTATTCAAGTTTTGACAATAAGTAAAGCTTATAGTGATACTTGTGTACATGTGCTATATTGTCTTACCTGAAATACAGCATGGGACCGAGAAGAGGAGGCATTTACATCTGTAGGATGTTGTGTTCTATTTTTATTTCCATAATCCAACATTTGAAGGATTTCCTCTGCTGATTTAGGCTTTAAAGTTAGAGCATAGCAAAAAAGAGAAAAGTATTTATCCTAACTATACAAGATCTTGCAGCAATTTTAAGATACATCAACATTCACCTTAAAGAAACACTAAGAACAACAACCAAAACATACAGAGGTACTCAAAGGTACAGTTACTTCAATTTAAACAAACCTACAAGTGTTCTCTATAGTTAGAACAAAAAGTCTTAAGAAGCCTTTAATCTTTCTTGTACTTTCATCAAACAGCAACATAGTATTCTTTTTCTGAAGACCCAAGCTTTGCAAAAGAAGGCTTTCCAAGAATGAGCCAAACTAATGTGACTGTTTGCTTTTCAATCATGAATCTACACACAAAAGCTAGAAAACTACAGCACATATAACAGGCCCTAAATGCCTGCAAGAGGACAAGTTAGTTAACAGATTGATGAACTAAGTTGTGTCACTAACTTTGCCAAAAAATAAAATGCTGTGCTTGCCTGGGAAAAGAAACAAACTTGGATTATGTACGTTATTTAAAAACAGAAAAATCCTGAGAGCTAGGCAAAAGGTTTTCCGAGGTGTTGAGCACTCGGACAGCACCGAAGATGGTGACATCCTTTAAGGCATACTAAGGTGTATTAAACAAACAAAACAAACAAACCTGAAGATAAACATCAAATCAACAGTGCCTGTTTGATAAAGCCATGATTTTGAGAAATGTTTTATCATTTTCTGTCCAAGACATCGATCCAAGTGGCTTTTTAACATGATTTTGAATAACTCATTTATTAGGTTTGCAGGCAAAGTTACCAGTGAGTAACGCCACACATACACAAAAACACAAAAAAGTTGCTAGATTGCATAGTGTTTTCATTCCACGATAACAACTTCATTATTTTACCTCATATATTATGAGCCTTCCAGAGTTTCAGTATCTATTTACATACCTGATGTAACGTTAGCCCTTGAACTACCACCCCTTTCTGGGTATCTTCACGAACAGCTAGAGGTCCCGAGTTCACCAGGAGATCGCGGATCTGTTCATTGTAGACCTTTAAAAAGGAATTTAAAACATCTTAAAAACTATGCTGCTTTAATTGCCGGGATTAAGTTGGAACAGAAATCATATTTTTAATACATCTTTAAGATCAAGTAACATTAATTCTGTAGAATTAACGCTAAACACCTTTCCTGCGTTGAGGTTGAAACACTCTGTTTATTCTATTTCCATGAATTTTTTTGGCCATTGAAATGGAACTCTTAGTAAATCTTTAGTTTCTATTCACAAAAAAAGAGTTTCTTACAAAAAATGCTTTTGCACCAAGTGTAAATACAAAGCGTTGATTATCACCGACTACACTTCATGATATATATACTTCAGTGAGACTTAATCCAAAAATAGTTCTGTTAAAGTACTTAATAGCTTTAATTCTTAGTCTGTGGAAGCACTTAAAGTACCACATTTTTTCCCACCCTCCCTCCCCCTCATTACTAACTACTCCTCTACTATGATTTTGTGGGGGCTAGAATATAGCAATAATTTGGCTATATTAGCAGTGCCAAGACAGGTGCTTGTAAGAACAGAACTGTGATGCAAAAGAGATGGAGATAGGAAAGAAAAAGCCAACAGCAAAGAACAACGGGAATATTTGAAGAAAGCTAAAGAGTGGCATAGCAGGTCTGATTGAAAAACTTCATCCATATGGGATACAGTAAAACTGAAAGGCAATCTTTATAGAAATTAACATTACTGAAAAAGTATTAGATATTATTTCCTTGTGCAATTTCGGCTCCTACAGGATTTTAATCTTTAAGTCCTGAAATATATCCCTGACAAGATTTTCTTCGTACACGTTAACAGGAGTTCAAAGAAACTCAACTAATCAGCAAGATAGGAATCATTAGGGTTTAATTAGTATGCTAGAAGAGACTGGCCTTTTTGTGAAGGCTTCCGTAAGACGGTAAAAGGTACCTACAAATAACATCTAATGTGCAAAGCACAGTTCAGTTCCGGGCCTATCAGGGACAGATTTTATGAAGTTCCAGAATGGTTTATAAGAAGGGTGAAGGGAGTAGGGAAAAAAAAAGACTTCTTTACCAAATTACACCTTATTAAATGCAACGTACCAAATCCAGGTGCTAACTTACCTCTAAATAAGACACAGCGACATTGCATATTTTATCTTCTTTTATTTGGTCCATGCAATTATAAAGTGCCATCATGGTTAAATACATCACTCCAGGATCTTCAGGAGAACCTAGCATCGTGTGAGTCTTTCCAGCTCCTGTTGCACCATATGCAAGCACTGAATTTTAAGACAAAAACACATACTTTGTACCAGTAAGTCAAGCCAATCAGGAACACAGACTTCAAATGAACATGCACATAGCTATCGTGTTGTACAGCTGTTTTCATAACCCAATCAAATCTCTCACTTAAGCTTGGTCTTTTACAGCTACCATACTGGTGGTAAGCAAATGGTTGCACCGGAAGATCTTGGAGGCCTTTCCCAACTGTACTGATTCTATAATCATCAAAAAACTATTTCAAAGTCATTTCTTTTTTCATTTTCAGTTCAAAGTTCAATCACAGGCAACTTAAATGGCAAGTATTAATCTTTACTCTCTTAACACTAAACCATGAACTGACTGCAGGTACCTATTGCATTTCCCTTACAATGTTCTATTTGCCACTTAAGAAGACAAGCTCTTGAAAAGCAAAGTTCATAGAACAGGTGAACACATTCACTACAACAATTAAACAATTTCTGGTTGAATAAATCTTTCCTGAGAGTCCTCTCATAAATGTACTTATTTCTAAACTGGTTCTGAAGTCTGTTATAACCCTAATAAGAAAACTTTCTCAAAAGAGAGCATAGGTATCTTCCATAAGCAGCATCAACCTCTCTTATCGACTAATTAAAAGGAAATACTTATTTAAATGTCAGTCTTTTAAAGGCCTCTGCAGCAGATGGATACAAACGTGGAAACTTTAAAGAATATAGCGATTTTCCTTGAATTGAAGGAGATGAATAGCAAGGTTACCTGTACAGTTATAGCCATTTAGGAAGCCATCAAGGACAGTTTTAGTAGTATGCTCAAAGACTTCCAGCTGGGATGAGCTTTCCGCAAAAACAGCGTCAAACACAAATTTAAGATCTTTCTTCGCTCTTTTGTTAATATCCCTGTGGACCAGCTTCTTCCTGTGAAAGAAGCCAACCTCCTCCTCCTTGGGATCGAAGACCAGGATATGCTGGTCCACGACATGAACAACTTTGCTGAAGTTGCCATCCCTTTCCTTCTGCGACTCCGGGCGGACGCGGACTACCACCTTCACGTGATTGCAGACATCTTCCTCCTTGGCGGCAGACATCACCGCGGGCCTTTCCTCCCCCCGCTGTGCTCCCAGGGCCCCCTCGGACCGAGCGCCCGAACCTTCCCTGCAACCGACAAACCGAGGAACGCTCCGGCAGGTGAAACATACGCGCGGGAGCGAGGGGAGACCGCGGCACTGCCCGGAGCCAGCCGAGAGACCGCCGGCCCGGCCCGGCCCGGCCTGGCCCGGCCCAGCCCGCAGCGTTGCCCCGAGGCCCGCCGGCCGCCCCCGGCCCCTCCCGCTCCCGCCGCCGCCCCTCACCTCCGGCCGCCGCCAACGGCCGCCCTGCCCGGCCGCCGAATTCAAACCCGAGCGGCCCGCCCCCCCCCCCGCCTGCTCATTGGCCGCCGCCGCCGTGACGCCAGCAGGGCGACGGCGACAGCGGTAAGTGCGTGGCGGGTGCGCGCACCGCGCGCGGGGCCGCGCGCTCCTGTCAGGGGCCTGGGCTGGGCTCGGCGCCCCTGGTCCCGTTGGGGCCGCGCTTGGTGGGCGCTGCCCCCCGCAGCCTCCTCGCCCCGCAGGGCGGCTGGTGCGGGCTGTGCTGCTCGCAGGAGGGGAGGGGAGTCCCCCGGCTGTGCGGAGCCGCGTGTGCCGTGCCCTCAGGGCGGGTAGAGCCTTCGGGGAGCTCAGCAGCCCCAGGCGGCGTGAGGGGGGGGCCTTGCTGGGCTCCCCCCCGTCCATGCGGTCAGCTCTCTGGAGAGGCTGTAGGACCCAAGGCCTCCAAGTGCTCTCTTCAAGGTTACGCTGTGCCACCTGTGTCCAGTTACAATGTTAATGGTATCAATACAGGGTCACGTTTAGTTAGTTAGTGATCCATTTATTTATTCAGAAGGTCTCACGTCAAAGTTCGGAGTTGTGCTGCCCGCAAGTGAGGGCACGAAATACGTTACTGCAGGCGGTGTTAAGAAAGGAGACATTTTGCAAATAAAGCCTTATTGTTACCTATATTCAACTTCTGACTGATTTTTTATGTGTTCCAATTCATCGCTTATTATTTACTGCTTGTGTGGATTGTAGCAGTACCTAAAACACTGCTCTTTGATAGCTCCCTGCCTCTTCTGGCTACAAATACGTCGAACTTGGCAACCAGAGTGCTCCTGTGTGGAGCAGGTGTCGCTGTGCCTGCTGGAGCTGGGAGCAACGTGACAGCTACGTCACAGCCTTGGTGGCGCTCGGATGTGGTTAGTCATTTAATGCGAGCATCTCTGAGGCGTTGGAGCGCCGTTAGAGTCCTGGCAGTGGCAGGGAAAAGGAGGGGTTCCTTAGGAAAAGAAAGCCGTTGTCGCTCAGATACGATTCATTGGCAGATGAGCTTCAACGTTCTGATAAAAGTTGGAGTGAGGGATTCTCAGACTCTTTGCTGGCGTGACACTTCTGCAAAGCCACCTATCTTGGGATCTGTAATGCCTTGATTGTAGCATTTCCTCTTTTTTTTAAGACAGACCTCCTGTTTTAAATATTTGTTTGAAAGTAACTCCCAACATCTACTGTTTTTCTAGGTTGATCAACTCCAAAATGTTATCCTGGCATCTCTGCCAAGTTCACAAATGTTTGTTGCTGCGCAATATAAAACTGAATTCAGTAAAGGTAGCTACTTTGACCAGAAGGATCCATTCTTCAGCAGAAGACTTTTCAGACTGTGAGTCGAAGGACCAAGCCGTACAGAAAAATGAAACTGAAGGGTTGTCTCAAAGCACAGAAAGCAAAAATTGTGGAAGATTACACATACCGGTGATGCTGGAGGAGGTTGTTAATTGTTTATCCCCCCAGTCAGGCCAGGTGAGTTAAATAATTGATTAGCATCTGTCATTCAGTAGTTATCCACCACAAAAATCTGTGCAGTATAGTGATAATTTGTTTAGAGAAATAAAGGGGTGCTCTTTAAGACTCTGTTCCACCTTTTGAAGTGTCTAAATTGTTTTGCAATTTGAATGATGTTTTATATTTAAAATAATAGAAATTTGTTATCTGTATGCCTGAATTTAACCAATAGGGCCCAATAAGCAATCTTTCTAGATTGCTTTTTTTTTTTTTTTTTTTTTCCGCATTTCGAAGGTTGTGTTAATTACTAACAGTAGCCGGGAATTCTTATATATTCTTATATCATCGGTTTGTGAAGAGCTTTTTGTATAAGAGATACAGAATGTATGTAGGTATTTTAAAAAACATGATAGAATCATTTAGGTTGGAAAAGAGACCTTAAAGATCATTGAATCCAACAGTCAAACTGACTTATCAAGTCCCATCACTAAACTTTAGAACTATGACCAAATTTTCACACAAGGAATGTATAAACTGTGACGTTATGTGTAATGTTTTTTCAGTTATGTAAGTTTGTACTTAAATAAGAATTAAGGCTAACAGAGGGACTATTCAACTTTGGTTGTTGATACAAAAACATTTTTTTTTGTTTTTTGTTTTGAGTGGAACTTACAATAGAAAGTATTCCTGTTTATAAACTCTAGAGAACACTGGTCTCTGAAGGCTTTTTGAGTGTTTAAATATTCATGAATGTAAAATACCTTATTATTGGGGTGGGATATTTTCACGTGTATATATGTTGCTTTGCAGAGATTCCTGTGCTAGTGGTTAACCACTAATGCCAGACATAAAAACACCAGTGCGTTATCTTGAACAGATACATTTATAATGTTACTAACCTTTATAGCATAATTGAAAATGAAAACCTAACTTCAGTTTTTCTTTTTCTAAAAAAGAGACAGTAAATGATGTATTTGCAGCGCTTTCTGAGGAGTGAAATCTTGAAAATAAGTAGTGTGCAAAAGGGCGCAGTGTGTCAACTGAGTTTTGCTAAAGCAAGCATCGTTGGAGCAATTCTAAACAAAGATGGAGACTGCTTTTCATTGCACGAGTGCTGGTACAGTTTACGTTAACATGGGTGTAGAACTGGGACTGTTGCATCAATTTATGTTTTATGGTTGAAGTCATGACTAGGAATGCTGTGAATCTGTTTTTGCTCCTTTTGAACAGGGAACATAACGTTCATATCCTGGATTTTGCTTTTCTACCTTCTCTCCTACGTACACAAAGGTTTCCTTTGCTCAGTTTTAACACAGTTATATTCTTTGTTATGAGAAGAAGTTGATCTGGGCCTTTATTTCTTGTAATGTCCTAAGGCGAGGAGTTGCCAGTAGATAGAAAATCCAGATAGAAAGGTAACATTCTCCCTATGCTTTTGATCAGTGCATGGGTTTTTCATTTTAGTTACAGGGGTTGCTAAGAAGGTAAATGTTACTTTAAGAGTGAGTCACAAGTGAGATCAAGATAGTACCCTCCTACTGAATATTCCAGTTGACTGACATCTTTGTGGAATCTGTTTGTCAGGGATTTAAGCAATAGTAGTTCCACTTAACTTTGTGTCTCCTTTTACTGCTTTAGATCTTGTTTCTACAAAGTCCCTTTGGTAGTCCTTTCTTGGAAACACATTGTACAAATCAGTTTTTACTGATCTACCTCACTTTTAAATGAAAAGTCTGTTGCAGTAAATCCACACACCACTAATTTCCCTCTTAAGCTTACTCTATTAACTAAACTACATTTTAGCCTTCTCAGTCTGATAGCATTCTTTACGTGTACTTGACCAGAGGTCTCGCAGTTCTTGGGGCAGATGGAGTTTTCCGTGTTCTCTTGAGCTTTAAAGGTAGCAAAGAACCGAACGTACCTTTTCAAAATGAATGTCTTTGGACATCTGCAAGTATGTTTTTCTTATTTTCACCTTACTTTTCCCTATTTTTTCTTTTGCAACAGTCACTAGCTATTGTCTTTCATGTCATAAAGCTGTAGCGATAAGACAATTTCAACAGTAGTGAGTTTTAGTATGAAACTTCAAAATCCTTATGAGTGTCTTCTAAAAAGGGTTCTTACAAACTGAAAAACTCTAGGAAACTATTTTGGTAGTCCAGCACAAACAGCCCACTATGTATATATTTAAACTTCAGCTAGAGCAAAACTAAATATTGTACCCTACTTGGATTTAATGGCAAAACTTGTATTCTGCTGACACCTATGGTGTTACGTTAAATATAATAGTCTAGAATGGAGATAGGGTAAGCTCTAGGAGCATCATCTAAGTTATGACAATTCTGGAAGTTTTTCCTTTTTATATGTGTAAATGAAATGGTAGGTGATCAAACTGGTGGTGAGAAAGAACGAATGAGATTGTTCCCTTTTTTCCAGTCTTTCAGTGACTCACCAGAAACAGTTAATATCAGATGATCTTTTTAGCGTATTATGCTGCTTTTACCTTTTTAAAAAAATATTATTCCTCAAAGAGATCTTGGCTTGCATCTTCTTAAGTTAGCTGCCACATGTTGCCAGAGGTACCCTCTTTGATTTTTACTTTTTACTACCCAGCTTGCATGGAAGGCCTATTTTTTTTTTTTTTTCTTGTTGTTGAAATAATGTATTAGGGACATCTAGCTTCTAGAAAGAGACAGATACTTCTTAAACATCCAGCTTTCCTTTCAGTCTTTCAGGTCTGTATTTCATTGTTCCTGTGACAGCTACTATTTTCATGCATCCAAATGTCAAAATATTTTTTCAGCTGAGAACGAGTGTGAGCATGGCCTTCTAAAGTAAAGAAGGAAATGTCAAATACTGCTGACAGTCTCATATTGGTCTTTTATCGCTGAAGTGTTGTTCGAGCTCTGCAATTGGTTTGAAGACAGTAGTCTATCACTTCCTGAAGTTTTGTGGCCATTGTTGGATGTTGCTGATCCAGAGCATCGTTGTTTCACAGAATCACAGAATCACAGAATTTCTAGGTTGGAAGAGACCTCAAGATCATCGAGTCCAACCTCTAACCTAACACTAACAGTCCCCACTAAACCATATCCCTAAGCTCTACATCTAAACGTCTTTTGAAGACTTCCAGGGATGGTGACTCCACCACCTCCCTGGGCAGCCTGTTCCAATGCCTCACAACCCTTTCAGTAAAGAAGCTCTTCCTAACATCTAACCTAAAACTCCCCTGGCGCAACTTTAGCCCATTCCCCCTCGTCCTGTCACCAGGCACGTGGGAGAACAGGCCAACCCCCACCTCTCTACAGCCTCCTTTAAGGTATCTGTAGAGAGCGATAAGGTCGCCCCTGAGCCTCCTCTTCTCCAGGCTGAATAAGCCCAGCTCCTTCAGCCGCTCCTCGTAGGACTTGTTCTCCAGGCCCCTCACCAGCTTCGTCGCCCTTCTTTGGACCCGCTCAAGCACCTCGATGTCCTTCTTGTAGCGAGGGGCCCAAAACTGAACACAGTACTCGAGGTACGGCCTCACCAGAGCCGAGTACAGGGGGACGATCACCTCCCTAGCCCTGCTGGTCACACTATTTCTGATACAAGCCAGGATGCCGTTGGCCTTCTTGGCCGCCTGAGCACACTGCTGGCTCATATTCAGCCGACTGTCCACTATCACTCCCAGGTCCTTCTCCGCCTGGCAGCTCTCCAACCACTCATCTCCCAGCCTGTAGCTCTGCTTGGGGTTATTACGCCCCAGGTGCAGGACCCGGCACTTGGCCTTGTTAAACTTCATGCAGTTGACCTCGGCCCATCGGTGCAGCCTATCCAGATCCTCCTGCAGAGCCTTCCTACCCTCGAGCAGATCGACACACGCACCTAACTTGGTGTCATCTGCAAACTTACTGAGGGTGCACTCAATGCCCTCGTCCAGATCATTGATGAAGATGTTAAAGAGGACCGGCCCCAGCACCGAGCCCTGGGGGACGCCACTAGTGACTGGCCTCCAACTGGACTTGACTCCATTTACCACAACTCTCTGGGCCCGGCTATCCAGCCAGTTTCTAACCCAGCGAAGCGTGCGCCAGTCCAAGCCAAGAGCAGCCAGTTTCTTGAGGAGAATGCTGTGGGAGACGGTGTCAAAAGCCTTGCTGAAGTCAAGGTAGACCACATCCACAGCCTTTCCCTCGTCCACCCAGCGCGACACTTTGTCATAGAAGGAGATCAGGTTCGTCAAGCAGGACCTGCCTTCCATAAACCCATGCTGACTGGGCCTGATCGCCTGCTTGCCCTTCAAGTGCCGCATGATGACTCCCAAGAGGATCTGCTCCATGAGCTTCCCTGGTACTGAGGTCAAACTGACAGGCCTGTAGTTCCCCGGGTCAGCCCTCCGGCCCTTCTTGTAGATGGGCGTCACATTCGCCAGCCGCCAGTCAGCTGGGACCTCCCCCGATAGCCAGGACTGCTGATAAATGATGGATAGTGGCTTGGCCAGCTCCTCTGCCAGTTCTCTCAGTACCCTTGGGTGGATCCCATCCGGCCCCATCGACTTGTGCACATCCAAGTGCCGTAGCAGGTCACCAACCATTTCTTCGTGGATGGTGAGGGCCACATCCTGCTCCCCATCCCCTTCCACCAGCTCAGGGTACTGGGAATCCAGAGAACAACCGGTATTGCCGCTAAAGACTGAGGCAAAGAAGGCATTGAGCACCTCCGCCTTTTCCTCATCTCTTGTAACTAAGTTTCCCCCTGCATCCAGTAAAGGATGGAGATTCTCCTTTGTCCTCCTTTTTGTGCTGATGTATTTATAAAAGCGTTTTTTGTTATCTTTAACGGCAAACGGTTTCCTTCCTATTGCATGGAGATAGTTAGCCAAATAATGGGTCACAGTCAATCAGATGAAGGTGAGATGGACTGCCAGTGTGCAAAAGCAGAATCTATTCTTCTGAAGTTGTTGTCTTAGTTTCTTTATATCTGTGTCCATATGACAATATTCCTTTTCTTTTTTCGCCTTATACTGAATATAAGCTCTTAAGGTCAAAAAAACACCTTTCCTCTGTACAGCACCCTGCAGTGTGGACTTCTGTTTTGTTCAAAGGGATTCCAAGTCTCATGGTGTATAAATAGTTCTGTGGCTATGTTGGTGGCCAGCGTACTTAGCGCAGTACTTCCAAAGCCATCTGCAAATGATTTGGCTGGAACAATGCATTTACAGTGAAGGCTCCCAAAATTCAAGTGTTCCACAGTGCCTCCAAGATAAATAGGAATTTGAAAAGGGACCTGGAAAAATGAATTCTGCGTTCTCAGGTTGGATGAGGCATTTTGTAGGGTGCAGCCAAAATACCAAGCTTGGCATAAAATATTCATTACATCATGAGATAAATGCTGAAATGCTTGTTTTGGAAAAGTACTGCATTCCTTTAACTAAGTGTTTCTATCATTTAAACCCATTTTTCCCTTGAATTGTGAAATAAATGTAGGTCTACTAACAAAAAGCAGTAGACCTACTTTATCTTTTTCATGGGAAGCATGCTGAAAATACCTTGCCACATGCAAATTGTAGGGTTAATTTTTCTGTGGCAACAGCACGATGATGTATACAGTGATTACATAGACAAGTTTCTGTAAAATGGGAAAGAAGGCACTGAAATTTGCAGAAGACAGCAAACGTAATATTGAGATATTCTGAAAATATTCTTAAAATTACAGACTGTGCTTTTTCTGTGGTCCTTTAGTGTTACTGTGGGTATTGAGATTTATTTCAGCAGACCATGTAGTTCTGGGTACCATCTACCATTTCAGTGACTTATCTTGCCTGATTTCCTGGTTGTGTTTACTGTGAATTTATGAAAAAGACTAGCCAGGTTTTGGAACAGAGCTGTGCAAGGAAATGTGTAACAAAAAGTGTGTAGAGCGTGTATGTTTGTGAAACATTTTCTGCAACGTGTAATAGGAAGCTTGCTAAATGAATCTCTTTATCGGGTTGAGAGTACTGTTGAAAATATTTGACTAAAATCATACTTGAAGAAGTAAAAAAAATACTTGAAAATATTCTTTTCACCAAAAATATTATTTTCAGAAAAAAAAAAGCCCACCACTTCTGAAGGTAGTGTATGAAAATGGAAAACAGTTTCCAAGAATTTCAACTAAGATATGCACAAAGTACTCTCCAAATACCTGTTATTGCGTAATAATAATGCCTGTTCTTATAGAGCTAGTGTTTACAGAGGGATGTGAAATAACAGACCTCATTTGCATAAGTTTAACTGATTCAAGTGTGCTTCACATTGTGAAGAGCAGTTTAAAGAAGGCAGTAAGACAATGGAAGGAATATTAAAAATGTAGTGGCAGAAATGTCATACAAGTGTTGCAGTATCTGGATCTGGGTGAGTTCCATCCTGAGAGGAAAAATGGGGACAGGGAAGAAAACAAGTCGGGAGATGGTGTTTATGAGTAGCTTGTTAGTTGAGGGGGTGGAGAAAATCCAGTCATACTCTTAATTATCTGGAGTTTCTTGCTTTGTTGTCTTCTAAATCCTGAAAAAATAGAGGGATCATAACTTGCCTAATGACAGGCAAATTAAAACGCATGATTTATTTGAGAGGGCTGCACATCTGTTCTGTTTTGAAGCTGGTACTGCTGTGTGCTTAGACCCTTGATATCAGGAAGTGAAAAGTACTCCTGCATTGGGGCTGAAAAATGGCAAGGTATGAACAAGGCACAGTCAAGAAGTCCTCTCAGAGTTTAGTTCAGGACTTGAAGATTCTGCACTGCAGAGAGAAAGTAATTCAAAAACTTGAGGGAGGTAGGGCGGGAAGAGTAGGTTGATGGCTACAGCTGCACAGGGAAGAGTCTTTTGGTTATAGTTCTTGGATGTCCGCCCAACCACCTCTTCTTCCCACCTGCAGCATGGCTCTCAGCGGGCAAATCCAAATGTTATCAGCAACAACAGAAAGACAGTTCTCACCAACTTTGTTGTGCGTCTTTCTCTATTGCAGTAGGGGAAGGGAAGCCTGCAGCTGCTATCTCCAAAGAGACCAGCGAGGGAACTTGCTCTGCCTACTGAGATCAACTCCACAGATGCGCCAGATTTCATTTTATTGTAATACTGAGTTAGCTTGCTGTTATCACTCTATCCCATAACGAATGATAGTGTTTCAGGAGACTATTTAAGAGTCTGTGTTATAATAAAGCAAGATTCAATGCTTTGGGGTGACTCAGCTTGTAATGACGCTGTGTATGCTCTCCTTTTCTGTTGTGACAGCATTAGTCTTTGCACCTCTTGGGGAAAACTAATAAAATTCACCAGAAAGTAATCTAAGCCCTTTAAATTTTAACTTGAGTGAGCCTGTGATCCCAGAAAGGGTGATAATTAATATATGTAGCTACTCATTTCCTCCCCATCTAGTACTGTGTGCCTTATTTAGTCAGCCTTTTGGCTAAGCTTTCTTATTAAACATTTGAATTCTGGTTTGCAAACAGGAATACAGACTTTCTACCACAAAATATTACTAGGGGTTTAAGATCATAATTGTAGCATGGGAAAGATCTGCAGTTTTTTTCCTCTTGTATTTCTATTTAATATAATTCTGTTTTGATTAGGTTTGTGCAGGCTTGTTCTGCATAAAGAAATAATTCAAAGGTTAAACTACCAAACTTGATATGTAAAATTAATGGGTATCTGAAATCATCTGAATGCGTGGTCTGTTTCTCACTATTTTTTTCTTCTTCCCAGAGTTCGAGCACATCTCTGTTTATTCAAGCGGTGTTTGCTGGTACTCAGCACCTTGGAAGAATACTTTAGAAAGTATTTTTTAAAGTGTATACTTAAAAACACAGAAGTCAACTAATATTGCTCCAGGGTCCCTCTTTATAACAAGTTGTGTTATCTAATATTCTCTATGGTAAAATTGCCGTGGGCACCTGGCAGCCAAGACGTATCCAGAACATCTACATGACTTTTTTGGATTCACTGACCATAAATATTAAAGAACGGATTAGATTTGCAGTTGAGCCATTGTAAAATTTTCATTGCATCTTAAATATCTCCTTTGTTATAATTGAGGAAAGAAGTTTTTTTCCAAGATAGCTGAGGAAATCAACTCTGCCTTGCTAAGTCTAGTGATTAGCTGAAGTCATTCAGAGATTGAAATTTTAATTTCATATGGAAATGTTAATAATGGTGCGCTTGAGTCATAATGTCATTAAATCTCATTCCAGACAGTATTACTCTTAGGAAAACGAGTAAAGTAAATAATGCATACTGAAGTGAGTCTAGTTGAGCTCTCTAAAAGCAGGTGACAAAGGCAGGTGGTGGTGGTTTGTGTGTGCTTGGTTTGTCTCCAATTTAAGGGGGAAGCACTTTTTTATTTTTCCTTCCCAACATTGGGGGGGAAAAAAAAAGCCCTGTCAGTAACAGAATCACAGAATGTCTTGGGTTAGAAGGGACCTTCAAGACTGTCTAGTTCCAACCCAAGCCAGAGACACCTTCCACTAGACCTGGTTGCTTGCTGGATGTGTGACTCAGTTACGTGAAACACAGCATTTGGCTCTCAGGTTTCCCACTGTGCAAGGAATGCCACTTGGTGTGCAACAGAGGGTCTGTGGCACAGCTCCCTTTGCTTCTCGGCCTCCGAGGATCAGCGTGGTTTACCACTTCACAGACACTTGTTGGGCTTCTACGAAGGACCTGCGGCTGCTGACTGTGAAAGCCATAAATCGCTGATATTTGTGTGTGGAATATTCCAGTATGTTCTGTAGAATTGAGATCAGAAGTAAAGGTATGGAGTCTTAAAAATAAGTAAAGAAGGTTAAACAATAACCAAGAGGAGGTAAACTGTCTTTTATTGTTTTAATACGAAACATGTTCATAAGTGAAGAAGGGATCGTCTTGCCTATGAAATTGCTGTTTCCTATTTAGCAATCCAAAGATTGGACCCTTCTGAAGAAAATATTACTTGAAATTATTTTCTAGGATATTGAATGATTGAGTACTTCAAAATACCATACTTGTAACACCCCTTTTTCCTTTCCGTGTGGAATGATGTAGCTGGAATGTTGTTGATAGAAAGTACAAGTTACTGTAGCGCTTGAATATGTAGACCTAGTCTGTGATCTTGTAGGTGTTTCAACTGTATACTAGTAC
>NC_048897.1:57397426-57425498 GCF_011077185.1 Oxyura jamaicensis | reverse complement strand
TTCCTTTTTTTTTTTTTTTTTTTTTTTTTTTTTAACTCTGGCTATCCTGATAATGCTGACAATCAAATTGAAGATGACAATCGAAGATGGCAGCCATCAGAACTGGGGAGGATTTCCTGAGGTTTCACCATGCTCTGAATAGTTTGTCATGGTAGGAAAGAAATCCACAAAACCTTTCCTCTTACATTGAAGAATCTTAGAAAATATAGAATTGTTTGTTTAGCAGTTTTTATTTTATTGTGTTTTTTATCTTTGTTTTGGAGGGAGTAATGGAAAGGATTAAAAAGGAGCAAGAAAGGTGTTCTCACAGCACAACATGACTATTTTTAGAAAAACAAACCCAGAAAAAAAAGCTGAAAATGTAATATCTGAAATGCAGCTTCTGACACACAAAAATATCCCCCACTGATTGACAAAAAGAAAAAAAAAAAAAAAAGACAGGAAACAAACTCCCTCAAATCAAAGAATCAAAGTAAATTGTGATCTTTATCCAAACCCATCTGAACCTTTTTGGTTCCAAGTAACAAAGCATTTTGGATACCCTGGGAAATTTCAGTTCTTGACAGTGTCATTCAGGCTAATTATATATTAGATAATTCAGATCATACTAGAATAAGATGATGTCCAAAAATACATGATTCTATGTATTTGTACATCTTGCTAAGGTATATTTATATATATTTCCCTTACTATTACCTAAATTGATTTCTGACTTTTATGTATTATTACTGTGATTATTACTGTTTGGGGTTTGCATTTGTTTTCCTTTTAATCTGGATCACAGACCTATTGCAAATCTATTTTGTAATGGAGGGGCTGCATCGTATTTTACACTAAATAAATGATATTTATTTCTTATTGTTCTCAATTTTTAATTTACACTATTCGTGGGATTATTACTCATTATCTAATTTTAGCAAAGCCCTGAAGTACAAAGCTAACTAATTTTGTTATAAGGCAATAGAAAAAATTCAGATTTATGTAAAATCTCTGCTTTACGTTTTTTTTTCTACCTATATTATAGGTAGAAAATTTCAAGGGAAAGGCATACCTTGATCAACAGGCATTTGAATTAATATTTAAGTGGCTAATATATATTGCATACAAAAAGACTGGCCTGAGAGAATCTTGGAAACTATTTTCCTTTCATTTCCGATTTGTTGCAAAACTGCTTCCATAAAATAATGATTAAGTCTAAATTGGACTCCAGGAGGTTGTTAATACCATTTAAATTGCAAGAGTATTTTGTGAATTATTGGCACTTAGTTCTTTCCAGTTGGGACTTGTGGAAACATACTTATATTTTTAAAGATCTAAGGGCAACTTGTTTCCTAATCAGTAATAACAAATACTGATCTCAATGTGCAGATTCTTGACAAAGACAAGAGAACTGTTTTAAAAGTACTTAATTTCAATGAATGGACATTAGGGTTTTGAAGAAAACTGAGCAGTGCCATCTTTTGTTGGCCGAGACTAACTGCAACTTTCAAATGCCAGTATTTAGATTGGTTCTGATTTGTACATAACTACTTTATATCAGAAGGTCATTTACTGCTAATAAGATGTTTTTCTTATTAAACACAAGTACTGTACTTGCTGAATATTTGCTGAGGAAGAAAAGACTTCAAGCATGAAGAGTTATCAACAAGACTAGCACTTACATTCTATTAGACTGCTATACTTTCATAAATGAAAACACCTTGGGCAAAATCCGTAACAATAGATACCGTATTCTGTTATAATAAAGACAATCCATTAAAATTTCATTTGATAACAGTAGCTGATGTTTTTTGGGGTTTTGCTTTTTTTTTTATTTAAAAAAAAAAAAAAAAAGTGCCTACCTGTAACTTAGACTGCTGCTGAATCACAGTTTATTTTCCAAGAAGAGAGATCAAATCTAGGTTGGTCAGAAGGTCTTCATGTTCATTCTGTTTTGTAGCTCAGGAAGGAAAAGAGAAAATGAAAATTGGCAGGGAATGTACATGAAAATGCAGAAACTTTTAATCTCAAATCTTACTCACTGTGTATTATGGCAGCTTAAGAAGGAATGGTACTTCATGATCAAAGCAGTTTGTAAGAAGTGAGCTTTCGTGGTGCCTTTCAAGACCAGGTGTACTTTAATTTTAAAATTGTTATCCATTCTTCATTTTCCCAAATAGAGAGACATGTCAGATCCATATCTATGTTTTTTGTATGTATAATTTGCTGACTTATACCTATTACTTCATATCTGAATTGTTTCTGTCATTTTTATAACTGGGCAAAATAGAACTTTTAAACCTGCATATGACTTGTCACTCTCTTGCTAAACATGTACTATGGACCACCTATGGGCAACTGTGGTTTGATAACAGTATCTCAGTAGGAGTTAAAAAATACATCTATATTTACAGCATGTAATAAACAGGCTTATAATATTCGCTGCATTACGTCTCCTGTTCTTCCTTCTCACTATACAGTAGATTCCCACCTGGAAATTCAAGATGGTGGAAGATCACAGAATCACAGAATCATCTAGGTTGGAAAAGACCTCCAAGATCATCTAGTCCAACCTCTGACACTAACAAGTCCTCCACTAAATCATATCACTAAGCTCTACATCTAATGCTTATGGCATAGGGAAAAAAGTAAAGAGGCCAGATGACATGAACCCTCAGCAATGTGAGTACTGTTCTTGAGTCATCCTTTCACCTGACTATCCCTTCTTACATAAAAAAAGATGATTTGAGGGATATAACACAAGCATGTAGAACTGCCACCAGCCATCTTAAACTTCATCAGAGAGTGTGCAACCTGAATTCTCCTCTGCAATTGTAGCAGTAAAGACTTCTTTATATTCCCCATACAGATGGACCTCACTTTGAATGCTGGGTGTATCTGGAAGGGCAACCACTATAATCTTGCTCTATCCAACCCCCAAGATGATATAAGTTCAGGAGACAGTGCTTAACGCCCCCCCCCCCCCTCCCCCCCCAGCCCTGGGAATATACAAATCTGTAGTATAAATATGTCACTTTGCTTTATAACCAAAATTGTTTCCTAAACCACTCTCAATACTACAAGATGCCATTTCCTTTGGCTTCTCTAAATTTAGTTTTCAGCTTACAGTACTTGACCAGACCTTGAGGAATCTGATTTGTTTAGTCCTTAAGTTTTCAAATGGTCCATTTCCTTTAAAAAAGGATTGAGATAAAACGTTATTTTGCTTTACTTACATTTTTCATGTACAGGAAATAAACTGGCTTGTATAAGACAAATCACAGACATTGTCAGATCTTAGTCTTTCTATCTGTCAAGATCCCAAATCTAGTAATATTCCAGTAGCTGGTATGAAGAGGCTTTGGAAAGTGCATTGAAACTGCCAAACAGCTCATCATGTAAAAAAATACATTGGGAAAGAATTCAGGGTTAAGAAAATACGCAACCCTCTCCTTCCAGTTACAGGGAATTGTGTGTTTCAGTGGCATCTCTGGTAGTCATGCCTTCCACAAGTCTGAAACTTAGCAGATCAGTTTAGAGATTTGTGTATAATCTAGCTGTGCAAACCCCTGCTTACCATATTATCAGTAGCACTGATGGCTTTGGCAAGTCTCTGAATAAGAATTAGACTTATTATATTAGACTTATGTATATATGCAGTGCGGAATGACTCATGTGGTCCTGAACTTAGAAAAGAAGAGAGCATGGCTAGAGACACACAAACTTCTGTTGTTCATCAATGCGGCTTACAACCTTGCCCCGAAGACTATTGCAAAGTCTGAGATATAAAATAAGGATTCTTATAACCCTTAGGTATGCCATTTTTTTTTTCAAAATCCAAAATCTAACTTGCGCAATAAAAAGCTCTCTATATATCTTTTGATAAAAATAATTAGAATCTAAGTATAATATATATATATTTAATGCATTAATATCTACAATCAATGGGCTTATCATGCAATTTCTTTTCTCAGTTTTACTGACAGGCATGACAATGGCTGTATCACAGTTCCAAAAAAACGAACTTCAGAAATCTCATTTGGCTATACAAATAAGTCTATTTGCTCTATTTGCTCAAAGAGCAAACTCTTAAGGAGCACATCCCTATTAATCTCCATGTATTTTGTTGACACAAATTGTTAACAAAGTTTCACATGAAAACTATTGAGCAATTATTTCATTCTATTTCCTTAGCTTTCTTAGATATGTAAGCCCTCAATTTAAAAAGACATATTTTGAAATTCTTTAATATTTTCATTTTGAAAGGCTTCTTTATGTAACCTCTCTTAGAGACCTGGCAACAACGATGCTTTTATGCATATCAGCACACCATTACACATTAACAGCACGTACAAGTACCCTCATTATTTGTTTACTCCAGGTATAGTAGTATCACTTATCACAAAAGCACTTACCTAAGCAATTTTTGCATGTTTTGGAGGCAGTATTGTTTTTTGACCTAATAATATGATGACATCTGAGCAATTGATACAGGAAGGGCAAAGTGGTTCTGCCCCAGTTAAGGGTACAATCAGTTGTCAACTGATATAAAAAAAGTAAGTTCATGCACTGAATTCACTCTCAGCTGCCTTTATAGATCAGGAAGAGTTACTTTTCTCTTCTATAAAAGAATGAAAGTTCTAGAAAAATTGTACATGGTACGTGGTGAGGAAGAAAGTAGCTGGGCGGTTTCTCAAAAGTAATGCACAAATTTAGGGTGAGAGCAGTGATGCTCTTCCTGGGTAAGAAGGGCTCTATGACTTCTCTACTCGGTTCAGTTTTTCATGCAACAAAGTTTAAATTACAATGTCCAGCTCTTGAGTATGAAAAGTTAATTTAATTAAGGTGTGTTTTTTATTTAAAAAGCATGATGTTGGAAATTTGAATGTGATGATCTGCTTATGGGCAATGCACAAAATCCATCATAATATCAAGTAAATAAGCAATACAAATCACTGGATCAACAATCAATGTATTTCCTTCGTTGACTGGGATTTTCAAATTATTCCCCTATATACTGCAGAATGACACAGAGCTATCTGCTGCTGGAAGTGAAATTGCTAGATTTGAGAAGCCTGGCGTATCCTAGAGTGCCATAGTTAACTCATGATCTTGCACTTCCCTTACTAAGTTCTGCTTCCCAAGTAATTAGGTGGTATCTACTTACATGCAGTAGACTAACCTCTGTTTCATGCATTCGTGCCTCATTTCCTCATTTAATGCTCTTTTCAGTCTTGTTATTTATTTTCTTTAATATTACATTTCCAGCTCTACAGCCAGATGAGTCACACTCATTGCCATCCACAACAGCACTCTCCAAGGCCTGTGAAACAATAAGGTAATTTATAAAAGCTTTTCCACTGAAGAATACAGTCAGAGAAGCTAACCTTTATTTTAGTGGCACTTGAATTAGGACAAAGTTCCATTCAGAAATGATTGTTCATAATAAAATATAGAGGAACATAACATATTTTATATTATTTTCTGAAAAAAAAAAAAAAAAAAAAAAAAAAGAGCCCTAATACCACAACCACAACATACCAGGACAGTGGTGTGAGACACAGTGGTTTATGCTCACATTTTTCTCATTCAGAAACATTAAGAAATAAAAATAGACTGAAATTTCAGAGCACTTTTCTTCTTTGCCATTGAAAAACAAAGATCAAGTTCTCAGAAATTTCTATATTAAATATAGAATAACTGATTTATTTCTTTCAGAAGAGTAATTTCTCATTTCAAAATATTGTTTCCCCTGAGTTGTATATTGTTCCCTGTTCAGTCATCATTACCTGCCTACAATCATTATATTTTACAATTAGAATTTGGGATTAGAAAGTAATTGTTACTTTCCTGAAGGTGACATTATAATGCCTATAGGATTAAAAGGGGTAATCGCTGCTAACACAGCAGAAATCACACTAGCCATGAATGAATTAAGATATCCAGAACCAAAACAAAGAAGAATCTATTTACTGATAAAATACGGGAGAAATCCTATAGTCTTCCATTGAATGAAACTGTAATTGTTTCAGCGACATCAACAGATACTTGACCCTTGAAAGTACAGTACATATTTTTTTCTGTCATTTTAACCACAAGTCTCTGTTTAGTGATGATGACAGAAATATTCACAATGAGGAGATGGAAAAAACAGTTATTATTACTTGCTCTCTTTTCTAAGGTAGGTAACTCCATTGACCCCAGTGGAATTACATCAATACATACAATAGTAGATAATGTTTATCTGTACTTAAATTACCGAAGCTGTTCCGTAAGACTTAAGCTAACTTCTCGATGCTGACCTCCTTTAATAGTTCATAAAAATCACCTGCTGAGGACATTCAGTCAAATATTCACCGAAGCACAATCAGATTACAGCACTGCCAACTTCAATGGGACAGTGCTGTTTCTACAGGCAAAGTATTATGGTCTGTCATATTTATTTCTCCAAGTCTCTAAAGCATGAGTTGTCCTATCAACTGTCCTATCTAGTTGTTGATACAAATACTTAAGTATTAACATAAGTTAAGTACTTTCACCCTAAGATATCTCTTAGTTTGCCAGGAAGAGAGAAAATATTTAATAACATATGCATACAAAATACAAAATCTAATTTTCTGTACCTCATGAATACACTTACTTGACTTGGGTTCAGGATGAAAAATGCAACCTTGAACAGATAAATGTCACTGAAATGAAGAAAACATTAGTTATGCTTTTTTGATTTTTGTTTTGGTTAAAAATAAAAAGAAAAATAAGACACCCTTGTATGATAGGCGAGCTGGAAACGCTATTAACCAGATTCCAAAACCTCATCTGAAGCTCACAACATACATAAAATGAGAGTACTTGGCCAGGACAAAAAGTCAACTTACACAAAATAACCAACAGAATAAAATGGAGTTTATGTCACTGTAAAGAATATCGTATTCCTACTTTAAGAATATTTACTTCAAAATTAAACAAGTCTTATTTTGGTATGTTCAATTATTCTATTTGAATTTTTGCTAGTTAAAAAAAAATCACAAGTATAATTTCAATACCAATTAAATACATTAAATAAATCATAGCTTAAAATTTCATGCTTGCAGAAGATGATAAAGGGAGTGATGATAAAGGGAGAGTGCATTTTAGACTACCTTAAAAATCTGCTATTCTTTTCTCTTCCTATAAAATGTACCATGTAGTTTATATAAAGAAGTTTAATTAAAATAGTTTATCATAACTGAATATTTCTGAAGACTTCATGGCTTGTTGCAGGTCTCCATAAAAGTCTCACACATAATTTTTAATCTTCCTGTATAGAAAACATGATATTTCTGTAATCTTCTATAAAAAACACAAATGTCTTTGTATATATTGGCATTCTTAGGAGAGTCCTATACAACAATACATTCTGTAATTTTCCCTAAAGCTGAAACCTCTTTCAAGTGAACATGAGTCAGACATACTTTTGAGACTAGTGTTACAAAGTTGTAAATGCTGCTTACCATTCCCATGAATATTGCCTTCTGGAGTCAGTACATCAAGCGTCAGAAATGATGTGAAATCTAGTTTTAAGCACAGTGGTATTTTCAAAGACATTGCTATATGTTGTTTTGCTATCTTTGAAAATAAATGAATACTTAGGCTGACGAGTAAAACAAAGGTTGCACAAAACAAATACATGAAATTGATTGTCTTTCAGAAAGATTTAACTATGGGCCCAGAGTCAAAGCTCATTGGCACATTTTGATCTAGAATAATTTTATATTAAATATTAAGTACTTAAATTCAATCACAAGCCTGTTTATTGAAGTGCTAACACTAGAGGGTTTGATTTTGAGCAGCTCTGATGATAGTCAAGATCTTTTTTCAACTTGAAGAGCCTGTCCTATTATAATGGGGTCTATTAAAAAATAATTGTGTGGATTAGCAACTACTAGACTGTTTTGTAGGGGAAAATAATATTTGATAAAACAACAAATCATTCAGCTCTTCGGGAGTCATTAAAAATATCAGTAGGTTGGGATATTTATTCTTCTTCCTCTTCTTTTAAGTTATTACATGATTAAAACTGACAATTATCTGAAATAAAAGGGAATACATCTGAAATAAAAAGATTATTCCAAAACAGTTTATTAA
This sequence comes from Oxyura jamaicensis, assembly GCF_011077185.1. Taxonomy (NCBI): domain Eukaryota; kingdom Metazoa; phylum Chordata; class Aves; order Anseriformes; family Anatidae; genus Oxyura; species Oxyura jamaicensis. The sequence goes on along the minus strand of NC_048897.1, from coordinate 57,417,395 downwards.
TTAGAATTGGGAAATTTTGAAGCACTGAAAAATGGAAGGCCATTCTATTTCATTCACTGATTAATATTAACTTATTATTGCTGATTAGGTGGAATAACTCATCAATTATTAAATAAACTCAGTTTGTTTCTGTTCTGAGCACCATGCTTAAGAGCCATCATGAAAAGAAAGGTCGTACCTGACATTAGGAATAAATACCTACCACATGTTGCTCTCAGTAGAGAAGTAAACCCTCTGTGTAAAACTGTATCCATATGCTAGGAGTCAGTATGATTGTTTTAGTAATTAAACACTTAATCAGAAGCAGGAGAGAGCATAAGATGGCACAAAAAGAATAAATCTGAATTCAACACAAAAATCCTTTACCTGTTTCTGCAAATACAGTTACCCTTCCTGGAGAAGCTTTCTTCTTATTGATGATATTATTAACATTCATTTCAGTTCAGGATTCGTAAATGTGTCTTCTGAGGGCAGATGCTGCCTCAGATTTGTGATGGTTTTGCTCATTTAGTCAACATTGAATTGACCTAAAATCACAACAACAAATAAGTTGTACGATAATCTTTCCCACATGTTAATGTTTCAAAACAGTGTGATCTTCTGTGACAGGATTACTGTTTCATAGAAATCCCTATAAAATTATTGAAGATATTAGCAACCTGTGAATATACACAGCTGATTTACTATGTTCTAAGCAACTTTTTTTTTCTTTTTTTTTTTTTAAGGTTTTGATATATAAGTCTGAGATTTCCAAAGTTGTCTATGTTCAGAGTTTTTAAAATCACTTGTCCTGTATGCCCTCATGCCTTACATACTATTACTAGTTTGTGCTTAATGAATGATACATGAAGGGCTGTTAGGAAGTTGTGCTGTAGGGAAAGACTATTTTGAGTCATGAACAGTGCTGAACTGTAGACTCATTAATCTGATTAAAAGCACAGCTCGTTATAGCACAGCTGGTTACATAATTTTTAAATAATACAGTTTGAATGAGATCTCATTAATTGTAGTTATTGTGACTTTTATTTATTTTTATGATATTTTTCTTCTAAACTGTTGTTATTTTCATACAGTTTCCACCATCAAATCTGCCACTGGCCATGCATATGCAACACCTGCATGTTTGCAAAATGATCTTTCTAATGCATTGTAGAAATTTTATTTGAGCTTTTCGGCATGGCTTGGAATTATAAGTCCCTCTAAAGATGAACATATTGCATAGCTTCAGTGTTTGGCCATTCTTTGCATCCATTTTTAAAAATAATTACTCAAAAGTACTGCTAATATAGAAGCTTAAAAGTACTGCTAATATAGAAGCTTATAAGAATTTAAACAATGCTTTGAAAGAAATTTCCTCTTACTGTTAAAGTTCAAACAGTATATAGTTAACAGCAACTATCTACTGAAAAACTGCAAGTTCTCCTCACCCTAGTGGACAGAGCCATTAAGGTCACAGTGACAAAATTATTCTTTCCATGAATTGTTCAGTATTACATACCGAGGGATAATTAGTAATAAATAAAATATTACTCTGAATCACCTCAATAAATACCAAGTCAGTACAGAGAAAATGAACAGTAATAAATAAAGTATGACAAAAAACTACAATGTTGATAGAAAATGTACAGCAAAAGGAAAAACATTAGCACAGTAAAGCCAACTCAGTTAAAAGCTTTTGTTCGTATCATCCTTAGATGAACTGTCAAACACCAATTTTAGTAGGAACATGTGATGATTCGAGTCATATCCAATCTACTGTCTCTACTGAATGAAGAAGGTTGATCTGTGTCATAAAAGATGCAGGAAACATCCTGGAATGTGACTCTGTGGAGAGAACAGTAAGGAAAATTTTCCTTCAAGACCTACGATTTCTTATTTGCAGAGCCCTTGCTGACAGGCTATATTTGATGTGACATGTCTAGAAAGGTTGTAATTGTCTGAATCTCACATGCTGTACTCTGATTCTGCAATGAACTGCTTCATAACTCAATTATAGTTCACTGGGAATATAGCATTTACTAATAAGGCACTGTGAATGACAGACAAATTCTTAGAATTTGGTTGGACTTCTCTCTCATAGAGAAATGTACCTTTTTAGACAACACAAAAGTTGTCTCAAAGCTTGCTACGTTTTCCAGGCACTGCAATAACGTATTCTGAAGGTCAAATATGAAAGAATAATTTAGTGAGATTTTCACTGTCTGCGTTTTACTTTCAGCCAAAATCTGAAGATTTACACAAACTTCTGTGAGGGTTGAATAAGAACCTATAAAACAAAACCAAAAACAAACAATAAAACCACAAATCATACCAAGTCTGGAGGAGCTTAATTAGGAAGTAAAAATCACTGATTAGTGGTTTGTTTTTTTTTTCAGAACATGAAATTTACTTCAATAGATTCATCTCAAACAAGCCAGACAGGAATTAGTTAACCAAAGGAAAGTTTTCTGGGAAGTGACCATTAGACTATTATGCCAGCTAAGAAGCTATCAGAACTGTTCACCCAGGGCTTTCTTGTGAAACGTGAAAATCTTACCAAAGAATGTATGAGAAATGTATCACATGGCATAGTAAGGCAAAAAAAAAAAAAAAATACTCAAAAATATCTAAACAAGGAAAAAATTTAACTCCCACAATTTTTCTAAAACAAGAAAAACAACACCAAAAATCAAAAACCCAATCATGAAAGAAAAAAAAATGTGTTTTTTTTTTTTAATCTTATTACATATGCTAATCTTTAATACCCATGGTAATCTCTCAATTATTTAGTGCCTTTATTGTAAACAGATCTAGTCTATGAAACAATAAATTACAATTCCATGGACTGTGGAATGGGTTCAGTAGTAGGCCCTGTAATTGTGTGATCCGTGAGATTTACAAATCTGTGAGCTCTGTAATTATACTTAAAATTAACTGGACAGAATTTACTAGTAGTTTATGTTCACTCCTGTGTGCTCAACCGGCAAACATACCAAGCGGCTCTACAGTTGCTTTCCTTAAGCAGATTTTAATGATTTTTTCCCCACTTTTAGTATACTCAATAGGAATCACAGTCAACTTCTTCATGAAACTAATGTAAGATTTAGCTGTTCACTACTGCTTATAGATGTGTAAGAAATAACTTATGAACTTGTTTAGCAACATGGAGGTTTTGGCCAATTTCACTGACAAATGTTGAAAAAGAAATTTTCCTTCATCAATCTTACCTTGTACTAGTATGATAAGGATTCCAGCTCCAAGAACAACACTCACTCTCTGAAGAACAAAAGGCAACTAAATGAGGAATGTAGGACTACTTTACAGGACACCTAATAGCATAATACTCCTTTAACATCCCAGGGCAGTTAACAAAACAGTGTTTTTCACCCATCACTCAAATAGACACAGGATTTACCCCAGGAAAACAAATGTAATTTCACTGTACTGTGGCAAGTAACAGGAAAATGAACAGTTTATTGACTGCTAAATAACTTGTAAAAAAAGTTACAGAAAACAGCAATTTTGTAGCTAAAACCTACTACAAGTTAGTTATTGAACCACAGAAGATCACTTTTAACCATACCAGTTGTGGTCCTGACTGTTTCTCAATAGAAGCTTGGACTTCTTTTTCATTCTTCTCCTGAAAAATGTAAAGTAGCAATCAGAACATAAAAGATTTTGTTTAAGTGAAACTTCAAAGTGTCAGTATGAAAAAAAAAAAACACAAAACACTTCTATTAAATTATTATTATTATTTTTTAGCAAAGTTAGCATATCAAGAGAGAAAAAAAAAATGGCTGTTGAGAAATGCACCATCAAAGCCAGAACATTCCAAGAGGAAATCTCACAAATTGAAAGAATTTTGAAAAACGCTTAACTATTTTTGAGCTAAAATATTTGGTTGAGCAGGAGTTGACTGTGCTTACTTGGGTGGAATGACTTACAAAAGGAAAACTGTCTGGGATCAAAGAACCTTGGCTCCATATTTTTTATAGACTGAGCTTATTTGGGGTGGGGTGGGGTTTTTTGTGCAGTATAGCTTCGCCCAGCTACTTCCTTCTGACCAAACTGCAGTACAGAGTACATCTTAGAACAGATACAGAATTGTTTTGGAAAGCAATAGATGGCATACAGCAGCCACAAATATCTGTCTTCACTGCAGTTTTACCTTCCCAGGTAATGGCAGAATTTGCTTCATGATCTCTGATTATAATTCTACCAATAACCAGGATTTTTTTTATAGAAAACATTTACACATGAAAATCCAGAACTACAAGAAATACATTTTTTCTTCCTGAGGAAATGACAAAGTAGTTAATGTTCATGTGTTAATAGATGCAGCATACAAACTTTTGGGAGCAGTGTTTGCTTTGGACAGCTTATTTACATAGAGTTTAAGATAAATTGTAAAGTCAAAGAAAGATATAAATAACATAAATTTGTTTTCCATATGGCATTTTTCCTTCCAGAGTATCTCTGGTCTTTTCAGTATTATCAGACTTTACTTTGTGGCAAAAGAAGAACCTTGTAACCAAAGACACCAGAGAATTCTACTTTCTGGGTACATGCAGAGCCTCTATTTAAAGTCTCATACAAAAGGTTTCTATAGAAACATGAAGAGCTTAGCCAACCAATGCTACAAAGCTGAACCCTGAGTGCCCCCTCCCCCCCAAGACAAACAAACAAACAAACAAAAACACAAAAACATCTGTCCTAACGGCTCCCCAAGTCTCTGACGAGGATCTCTGTCATGCTTCAGCATACCATCTTAATATATGATGTTATACCTTACATTAGTGTATTTCATCTTTGAAAATAAATAATCTGATAACTATTAAAAACATGGGTTTAAACTCAGGTCCTTAACTGATCCCAAAGCTAGTGAATTGAAAATTAACTCTGATATCCTTCTTGGCATATACTATCTCCTAAGGGATGTATATGAGTTTTTTTTTTAAAGCTGTTTGTCCTATATATAGTTATGTTCCAAATTGTTACTCACTAAAAGAGCAAGTATTTTTGGTTCCTTCTGAAAGTCATATTTCCATAGTGATGCCAAGCTGACAAAAATATGCAATACATCATGATAACTGAAAATTAACTCACTATCACAGATATTGCTCCCAGATACCATTTAAAACCTGGCCTAGAAAATATTATATTGCTGCAAAACTCATTTTTTTCTGAACCTTATTTGAATATATATTCTATATAACTTCAGTGTTCAGAATTTTAACTGCGAGACTCTTCAGATTATTTTAGGACCAAAAAAAAAGAAAAAAAAAAAAAAAAAAAAAAAGTAGTCTGTCTTGCCAATACCTCACAGTCTCAATAGCTTGTTTCCCAGGGAAGTCAGCTGAAATAAATGTGAATACATTTTAGTGGACCAAAAAAAAAAACCCAAACCAACCAACCAAACAAAAAACGCTCCCCATGGTATCTGTTTTTTCTGCAGGATGCACCTATCCTGCTATATAAAAGAGGGCCAGGGAGTAAATGCAAGCATTCATTCTTCTTAATTTTCAGCTTGTTCCCTGATTTTCTTTTGGCTTGTCTGAACTAGTAATCTAAGGCTAAACTAGAAGGAACAGCTCATTTCAGGGTCAGCTCCTGAACAGCAGCTTGGATGAGGCTGCGCAAGGTTTGGCTTTCTCTTTGCTTTGTAGGGACATGTTTCCTTACACTTTGGCAGCGCTGCTCAGTCCTCCAGGAGTCCTCCCAGAAGCCTCCCATCCCTCGTCTGCAGCATGTCTCTCCATCATGCTCGTGTTCATGCTACAAACCCCAACAATTTGGTGGACTGCAACACAGCTTTCTTACTGCTTCAGAGGCTTTGAGCTGACAAAATACGCAGAGGCATCACATGGACCAGTCACTAAATAACGCGGATATAGCTTGTCAAATTTTGACAGAGATACTCCCAAGCAATGCAGATAACAAGGCAGTCTGCTTGACAGCAACACAGGTGTACTCTTAAATGAGATAATTCTATCCTCATCCAACACCTGGCTAGAAATGCATTATCAAGTAACCCCTGCGTTTTCAAGCCTTTAGAGATATTCTACAATACCCAGAAATTATCAGAGGTGTCTGAATTCACATGTCCCACATAATCATAGGGACTATCCCACTATGAAATTTAAAATCCTCTTGTTTTTTACTCAAATGTAGCTCCTAACTAACCTATGTAGTCTACACAACTGTACTCTAGGGCTTATTGTTTTGTCAGCCTAGCAGTAACTGAGGAATAAGAGATTGTTGTACTTTTGAAAACAAACAGCTGCCCCATTCTACGCAGTCATAAACAATGAACAGCCGCTAAAAGGTCATCATTTCAGAGGCAGTATTTCTCTGTATTCGTCTCCCAGAGTGTTCATAAATGTTCATACTATGATCGCTGTTAGGGCTATGCAGAAGCTCTCAGAGATGCATATGCTGAGCAGAGGGTGTGTACCACAAGGAAGGTGGAATGCAACTCATCTCTACCACTTACTCTGGGCAGCACTTTCAATGTGCTAGGAAGGACAGATCACATTTTTGTCACACTTATTTAATGGAACATTTTTTCCTTGTACAGGATCTTTTGTTTTCTTAGTCTTAGAAATACAGATTCCTTCATTTTCCTACTTGTGATATTTCATTACGTCTCAATTTATATTGAAATAACCTTTGAATTGGAATTTCAGTTTGCAATTTCAGTAATATTTCCTTTTTGGTACACCCAAACCCTGACGTAACTCTGAAGCTCAGCAGCATGCCAATACTTAGGAAAGAAAAGGCCTTCAAGGAGAAAAGGACCACTGATATCTCTCTGAGTCTGCAGAGCTACAATAATAGGACATATCACAGACACCAATTCCAAAGATAGTTATTCATACCATCTATGAACAACTCTCACAAATGTTGCAGAGTTTGGGGCAAGTTTATCTTTATAAAGAATTCATGACATACCTCCTTTCAATCATCTCACATCCACCCACACTGACATTTCACAAACCAAACTTATCCATAATACCTCTCAGCACAAGGCTTTTTCTACACATTTGTTCAGGTCAGCACACAAATGTTCTCACTTTCCAGTCTTAAAAATAAAACAAAACAAAAACAACAACAAAACCCCACAAACTCCCACATCCTTACATAGAAGACTATTCAAGGTCAAGATCAAGCAAACACACCTTTGTCCTCTTTTGTCCTCCTCTTAGTTTCTGCGATACCTTCTTTGACATCGTGAGTTTTGTATTTGCCATCAGAACGTTGCAATTCTTGCAGCTTCTTTCTCCCTGGAATAACAAGATCAAACAGAAGCAAAATGGCAAATTTTGAACAGCTTTGTCTACTTCCATTGCAAAAATAAGGAGATATCGTCATAAAAACAAACACTGAAAAATTAAGTTATTAGAAAACCAAATGCAGTCCTCTATTCCTACAAGAAAAAAAAAAGAAAAAAGGAAAAAAGAAAAAGAAGAAAAAAAAAAAACCTAGAACTACCTATGTCAAAGAAATATATGTCTCAGTTGAAGACAAACTTGTATGTATGGTAATTATATATCATGAATGGCATTAAAAATATGAAAAGCACTCATAGAAAGTAAGCAGAAGGGTATTTATGGAAAAGAATAGTGCTAAATCATTAAGCATACAAAAATACATCTCTCTACATAGTTTAACATGACATAAAGGCAGAAAATGCCAATTCATATTTACTGGCTCACCAAGACAATTATTCTATGAAATTCCACAAGTAATACACATTATTATTCTCTGACTTACAGATCTTTGTTGCAGAAGTAGTCACTTGCTCATAGCTTGCTAGCATGTCATGGCACCAGCTGTATGAAAATGAATTTATTTCTAACCTCAAATAGCATAAATGAACTATTACTAACCACAACGAAGTAAGGATCCGTGACTGCAGTTGCAGATAAAATTCCCCATCAGCTTCTGAATTTTACTCATCTACCACTTTAGTGCAGTGCAGACTCATTCATGAAAACAGTTCTCAAAAAAATATAAGGACATTAAATGGGTTTCAGAGACTTTTCATTTATTTTTAATCTTTGTTCTGAAGTACAGAGCTGATGCCAATAAAATGGCCAGTAGAGCTTTATATTATTTTAGGAAAAGATAGTCACTTGTATGCCAGTGTTGCTCTCAGGTATAGCTGAAACGTTTCATCTTAGACTCCCCAAAAATGTCAGCTTCAGGCAATTCATCTCAAGTTAAAAATACCAGCTTTAGGACCGAACTGAAATAAAGCAAACGAAAAGGGCCTGGCAACTGGAAGTGTCAGTAAAACTTAACTACAGATGACACTGTTAGTTCCCCATGCAGTACAGGGTATTAAAATGTATGTATAGTAAATGGAGGGTTTTGTGATCTTGATGTACTTCTTAATGATATCCACCACTTTGCAAATGTCAGACATGATGTGGAAGTCTATTCACGTTACCGCTTTAGTGTATAATCCTGAATAATCACTATAATCTGGTCTTAGCAACTGTGGTCATGGTAAAGGATGTACATCTACTTCCGTAACTTTCTCATCAGAAATTGTTGCCTGATCCCGCATTAACTTAGGAGAGAAGAAAACAAGACTGAAACAAAAGAGAGCCAAACAAAATATAACCTTCAAAAAGATTCTACAATTCCATTAGGATTCATGATCTATTCTACCAAAGTGTTTAAACACATATACATGTTTTTAAAAACTTGAATAATTCCACTAGAAGAAGTAAAGCTGTTTATATGCATAAATGTTTTGAAGTACAGTATTGTTCTCACATGGTGATTTCATGAAATACAGTTGAAAATTATTGTAATTTTTGAATTACATAGAATAAGACACCCCCCAAAAAATAGCCAGACGTGAATAAAACGTACTGTTTTACAACTAAAATTTATTTAAGATGTAAATACATTGACCCCATTTAGATCTCAGTCAAAGAAACTAGTTAGATTCAGTTAGAGAACCTAGTTAGATTTTTTTTTAAGTATACTTTGGAGGAAGGTGCTTTGATGCATTTGGGGAGATGCTGCTCACATTTCATTGCTAAGTATCAGCCCAAGTACTACAGACTGCAGAATGACTGCTGTTGCTGAAAAAAGATCTCAAAAAGGGGTCATACAGGGAACAGGCAGCAGATTTGATTTAAGGACAAAACGTCCCCAAAATAACATGCCTGCATACAATATATCTGCAACCCAGAAGCAGAAGCAGACTACTATAATTAATGCAAATTGAAGTACCCAAAAATAGGATACTAGTAAGCTTGAAATTGACATATTAGAAACAAAAGAAAAAAAAAAAAGTTCAGTGGCACAGGCCACCGATATTTTAGACTTTTCTTCTGAGTATTTTACTAAGGATGGCAGTATTTACAACTTTGCCTTATAGATGAATGAATGAATTAATGGATTAATACATTTTCCTTAATTAATAGAATAAAATGTATTAATTTTAGGATTTAGTTTCTGAGCACAGGTTAGAATGAAGTTAAAACCCTCTTAATTGTTCAGAACAACCAAAATAATTTAATTAAGCTGAAATGGTCTTTATGGAATCAATTTATTTAATACAAATCTTGATTTTCTAGGGCCAAAATAGCCTATCGTAAATACTCATACATTTAAAGTTCCATAAAATGGCAGTATTTTGTTCCTTTTCCTATGCAAAAGAACGTTTCTAGTGAAGCCTGAAGTAGACCAGAACCAGTATCTTCCTCTTGACCATCACGGTAAAGGAGTTTGGCTGAACAGGCTGCACAGGAAGAAACACCAAAATCCAGCACAGCAGGATTTCTATGGATTATTTTTTTTCTGGAACGAAGTTATTCTCCCTGACAGCGAGGAGCAAGCAAACAGAAGGCTGTGACTGAGGCCGAGGCGGTCCCCGGCAGAGGCGCCGTGCCGCGGAGCGGGGGATCCAGGCCGCCTGAGGCCGCCGGGGAGCCGCCAGGCCGCGGCCGCCCTCCCGCGGGGCGCTGACGAGGCGGAGGCGGAGCCGGCAGCGGCGGGCGGCTCGCATCGGGCGGCGCCGCCATTTTGCAGCCCGTTCACCGAGGCCTGCGGGGCGGACGCGTTGTGCGGGCGGGCAGGGATTTTTTTTCCCGGCATCGAGGCAGCCGAAGGAGCCGCCGGGCTGGAGGCTGACGAGGCGTAAGCGGTGCCAGCAGCAGCGGCGAGCCGTTGCCAGCGGGCGCCGCCGCCATTTTGCAGCCCGTTCTACGGGCAGCTGGCAGAGGTTGCGGAATCGCCAGCGCTTGTTCTCGTGGGGGACTTCGACTTCCCAGACATATCCTGGCCATGCAGTGCAGCTCAGAGGGAGCAGTCCAGGAGGTTTCGGGAGAGAGTGGTAGAGTTCCTGACGCAGCTGGTTAGTGAGCCTACCAGGGCGGTGCCCCGCTAGGCCGTCTGTTCACTGAGAAGGACTGGGGGGAGATGAGGGGGTCGGGAGCTGCCTTGGGCAGTGGCCACGAAATGGTAGAGTTCTCTATTCTTGGCGAAGTCAGGAGGTGGAGCAGTAAAACTGCAGTCTTGGACTTCCAGAGGGCTGACTTTGAGCTGTTCAGGGCCCTGCTTGGCAGACTCCTTTGGGAGGCAGTTCTGAAGGGCAGAGGAGCCCAGGAAGGCCGGGCACTCCTCAAGAAGGAAATTGTAAAGGCTCAGCAGCGGTCTGTCCCCATGTGCCCAAAGACGAGCAGGCATGGAAGAACAGAGGCCTGGCTGAGCAGAGACTGTGGCTAGAGCTTAGAAAGAAAAATAGAAAAAGAGGGATTATGATCTTTGGAAAAGGAGGCAGGCCGCTCAGGGGGACTCTAAGGATGTTGTAAGGTTGTGCAGGGACAAAATTAGAAAGGGCAAAGCTCATCTGGAGCTCAGTCTGGCTGCTGCTGTTAACAGAAAATGTTGTTATAAATACGTAAACACGAAAAGGAGAACTAAGGAGAATCTCCATCCTTTACTGGATGTGGGGGGAAACTTAGTGATGAAAGATGACCAAAAGGCTGAGGTGCTTAATGCCTTCTTTGCCTTGGTTGTTAGCAGCAAGACCAGTTGTTCCCTGGATACCCAGTACCCTGAGCTGGTGGAAGGGGATGGGGAGCAGAATGTGGCCCTCACAATCCATGAGGAAATGGTGGGCGACCTGCTACAGCACTTAGATATGCTCAGGTTGATGGGGCCGGATGGGATCCACCCGAGGGTACGGAGAGAACTGGCAGAAGAGCTGGCCAAGCCGCTTTCCATCATTTATCGGCAGTGCTGGCTATTGGGGAGGTCCCAGTCGACTGGCGGCTGGCAAACGTGACGCCCATCTACAAGAAGGGCTGGAGGGTAGACCCGGGGAACTATCGGCCTGTTAGTTGGACCTCAGTGCCAGGGAAGCTCATGGAGCAGATTATCTTGGGTGTCATCATGCGGCACTTGAAGGGCAAGCAGGCGATCAGGCCCAGTCAGCATGGGGTTATGAAAGGCAGGTCCTGCTTGATTAACCTGATCTCCTTCTGTGACAAAGTGATGCGCTTGGTGGATGAGGGAAAGGCTGTGGACGTGGTCTACCTTGACTTCAGTAAGGCTTTTGAGACCGTTTCCCACAACATTCTCCTCCAGAAACTGGCTGCTCATGGCTTGGACTGGCGTAAGCTTTGTTGGGTTAGAAACTGGCTGGGTAGCCAGGCCCAGAGAGTTGTGGTGAATGGAGTTACATCCAGTTGGAGGCCGGTCACTGGTGGAGGCCCCCAGGGCTCGGTGCTGGGGCCAGTTCTCTTTAATATCTTCATTGATGATCTGGATGAGGGGATCGAGTGCACCCTCAGCAAGTTTGCAAATGACACCAAGTTAGGTGCGTGTGTCGATCTGCTCAAGGGTAGGAAGGCTCTGCAGGAGGATCTGGATAGGCTGCACCGATGGGCTGAGGTCAACTGCATGAAGTTCAACAAGGCCAAGTGCCGGGTCCTGCACCTGGGGCACAACAACCCCAAGCAGAGCTACAGGCTGGGAGATGTGTGGTTAGAAAGCTGCCTGGCAGAGAGGGACCTGGGAGTAGTGGTTGACAGTTGGCTGAATATGAGCCAGCAGTGTGCTCAGGCGGCCAAGAAGGCCAGCAGCATCCTGGCTTGTATCAGAAACAGCGTGGCCAGCAGGTCCAGGGAAGTGATTGTCCCCCTGCACTCGGCTCTGGTGAGGCCGCACCTCGAGTACTGTGTTCAGTTTTGGGCCCCTTGCTACAAGAAGGACATGGAGGTGCTTGAGCGGGTCCAGAGAAGGGCAATGAAGCTGGTGAGGGGTCTGGAGAACAAGGCTTACGAGGAGCGGCTGAGGGAGCTGGGGTTGTTCAGCCTGGAGAAGAGAAGGCAACCTTATCGTGCTCTATAGGTACCTGAAAGGAGGCTGCAGCGAGGTGGGGGTTGGTCTGTTCTCCCACGTGCCTGGTGACAGGATGATGGGGAATAGGCCAAAGTTGTGCCAGGGGAGGTTTAGGTTGGATATTAGGAAGAACTTCTTTACCGAAAGGATTGTTAGGCATTGGAATGGGCTGCCCAGGGAAGTGGTGGAGTTACCATCCCTGGAGGTCTTTAAAAGGTGTTTAGATGTAGAGCTTAGGGATATTGTGAAAAACTAAGTTGTGTTTTTGCAGTAGAACTTGTTTTTGAAGTAGTGTGTTTTTGCAGTAGAAAACTAACCTTCTGTATTCAAAGGTAGTTGTGTAGTCATAACAAAGAGAAATACTAAGTAGGTAAGTGGACAGTAGAAGGCTCTCTGTTCCAAAATAAGGTAGAAGACTGAGAAAAACAGGATGAGCAGTGTGAGAACAGTAAAAAAAAAAAAAAAAAGTGTTGATCAAAAAAAATTGTATATATATGGTCTAGAGGAGCGTCGAGTAGCTTGTGAACGTGTAGTACTCCTCCAGCGAGGAAACAGGAGGTGATCAGATGTTGGGTAATAGGGAATAAAAGGTTACGATTTGTTTACTAAAATGCACTCCTAACGGGTAGGACACCCACTGTTGCAATTGCGAATAAAATAGCTTCACAGAAGATCCTGTCTGAATAAAATTCTGCCAGCACTGACATACCACAGACGCAGCCCAGACACGGTACAGGCACAGGGATTACTGCTGATAACCCAGACCGGGAACTCCATGCACGGATCGAGGTAAGGCAAATTTTACAGTATCTTGTAAAAACAGATATTGTGTAATTGTCAGGCCCAAAAAGCCAATAAAAGGAATTTCAGGATTTTGGCCAAAATACAGGTCTGATGAAAATTCAGGCTTTAAACTTACATGTAAACAATAAGGTGGTTTTTGGAAGAACAATCAAGTTATGCTCCCTCTAATCCTAATATTGCACCGGAGGCAGTGGCAGCTGGTCCAGGAGGGGAGACAGGGACTGACTGCATTGACGCTGTCCCTGGAAAAGTCGCGCCGAGAGCGCAGAGTGGTGGCAGCCAAGGTGGGGGAGTCCCACTGGGGCCTCAGGGCCCTGCAGGGGTGACGCGGGGCTGGTGCCACTCCCCCCTTACCAGCACAGAGGTTAGAAGTTTTAAGAAGGAATTAAAGTCTTTAACTGAGGGCCCAGCAGAACAGTCAAATCCTTTCCTAAGGCCTAGTTTGTATTCCTGGGGGGGAAATGTCAATCCTGAGTATGTTACTCCCTGGAGAAGAATATTCGGGTGGGGAATGATGCGGCAGGCAGCTATGCAAGGATGGGAAAGAACTAACACCCCCTTACCATGAGTAATTCTGATAGAGCAGATGTACATGCTTATGAGAGGCTTGGGGTCAGAATTAGAAAGTACTCGGGGATGAATCCTGAGGACCTGGTAGCCCAAGGGCTCTTGAAAGTTCATTTTGTGATTAAAGCCTGGCCAGATAAGCAGAAAAAGCTACAGAAGGTGGGAGGATGGAGTGAACAGTGCGGGTAGTATGAAGGTGTATGCCAGGAGGGGGGATGAGAAGGAAAAGCAGAGAGCGAAACAAATGCTATTCACAGCAGACAGGGTAGTGAGGCAGAGGGGGAGACAGAGGGACTTTGGGGAGGAGTCGGGCACAGGCTGTAAAGGAGAGGAAGAGAGATGAAGGAATAGCAAAGGAAAGCTACCTGTGTTGCAGCCTAAATCCTAGCAGGGACAGGCTTTGAGAAGATGTTTGAAGCATGGCCAGGCCGGCCACTTCAAATAGGAGTATCCAGAGTGGAAGAAGGTGGAAAGACTGCTGTTACAAATTCAGAATAGGGGAGTCGGGGCTTCTCAGAAAGCTGGTTCCCTGATAAAGGAAAAAGTGTACCGCAAGGGCTCCTCAGGTGTACCTCAATGGGGATCACTCTACAGTTATCATTGCAGGCAAAACAGACTTAGCATAGGAAGATCAATTAAATTTATTACCTATTGCTGACAGGCTGGGGCAGTGAGAAACAAAGAAACAAGCTGGGGGCACCTTCCCCGTCCACTCTCTTCCACCTCTTCCCTGCCCTGGGTGGTGCAGAGGGTCGGGAGTGGGGGCTGCCGTCAGTCCGTAGTGCTTCGTTTCCACCGCTACTTCACGGTCGCTCTCCCCTGCTCTGGTGTGGGGTCCCTCACACCACGTGAACACCGGGGCAGCTAGGCCGGTAAACTGTCGGGGCTTAAATTAACTAATGAAACCCCACATGTGATGGGGGTAGAAGGGACTGGGATAACAGTGCCACCTCTGGGGGGCACCAAGCTGAGGATAGGGATAGAACGATCACTGGGCGATTACTGTAAGCACCCGAGGCAGGGGCTGACTTGTTGGGAAAAGATTTGATAATGAAATTGGGCGTTCAAATAGTGAATTGTTAGGCTGGAATAACAGTGTTATTAACGGGGTGCTCTCAGACCCTGGGAGCAAAGATATATTTGTGTTTGAGCGGAAAGACTCTGAAATGGGGCGGAAGCAGCAATACAGATGAACAATTTTATCTCGGGTTTATAGTGTCTGAGGGGGAACGAAGAATAAATCCAGAGAGGATTCAGTGAATTGGTGAGCTACCCCTACCAAAAACTAAAAAGAAGTAAAAAGTTTTAAGAGAAAGAGGTTTTTAAGGAATTAGGAGTCACGAAGTCGAAAGGAAAACAGATACTCCCTGATGGGAGAGAAATGCTGAATGAAGCGCTAATGAGGCAAATATTAACTGTTTTACATCAAGAGGGTCACTGGGGATTTCAAGCAACGTGTGACGCTGTGCTATGCCAATACGTCTGTGTAGGAATATATATATACTCTGGCTGAACAAGTACGCAGGAGTTGTGTAGTATGTCAAAAGGTAAATAGGGAAACTATCCGCAGTCAGCCCAAAGGGGGACGAGAACCAGGAATTCAATGCTTCCAAAATGTACCACTAGATTTTACAGAACTCCTTAGAGTAGGTAGATTTCAGTACTTATTAGTCTTGGTCAATCATTTGGCAGCTTTCCCTTCAGTATCTGCTACTGTGAACACAGTAACTAAAGTAATTCTAGAAAAAAGTAACTCCCAGGTATGGAATTGGTGAAAATACTGACTCTGATCAAGGAAATCCCTTGGTCAGAAATACGGCAAGGGCTAATGTGGACTCTAGGAATTAACTGGAAATTTCACACTCCTTGGCACCCTTCCTCTTCTGGAAGGGTGAAGCAGATCAGACAGTACAGAAGCAATTGACTAAGTTCTGGAAACTCAGCTTCCCCAGACGAAGTGCTTACCTTTGGCACTTCTCCGAATTCAGACTGCACCAAGAAAAGATGTGGGAGTTTCAGCATATGGAATATTATTTGGATTGCTGTACATGGACAAAGGGAATGAATTAGCTCAATTTGAGACAAAAGATGCTTTTCTTAAGAACTGTATACTTGGGCTGTCATCCTCTTTGTCATCTCTCAGGACCCATGGATCACTAGCTCAAACCCCACCCTTGGAAGCCCTGATCCATCCATTCCGAGCAGGAGGTTGTATTCTGATGTGAACATGGAGAGAATCGAAGCTGCAACCGAGTGGGTCGAACTGTTTCAAGTGCTCCTGACTACTGAGACAACAGTAAGAACAGCTGGAAAAGGGTGGACTCATAGCTGGGTAAAAGCACCAGTTAACTCTGACGCCTGAGAGACTGTATTAACAAAGACTTTTACAATAGATAGTTTCAACAGTTTTAACCTTAAACCTTTAACTTCTCCTTAGAAGAATTCTTAATGAATTAATGAGTAAAAGGGATTGAATTACACAGAATTTGTGTTTCCAGGGAACGCTCTCTGGAAGTGAGAGAAGGGGGGGGTATTTAATCCCCACCAGAAGAATCCCTATTAGTTTGTGATTTTTATTCTTTTTCTTAATTACTATAGGGTTTTGTGTGTGTGTGTGTATATATATATGATGTATTTTAAGTTTATCTTAGTAAGTTATCTTACCTATTCTGAATGGTTTAGTGATAGGGTAGAGGGAAAAACCAGCATTTCCAGTTAATCCAGAACATCTCTCAAGTTCTATCTCAAAATATTTGTTGCATTTGCACCCAGATGCCTAGAAAGACTGAAAAGGCCTTGTCTCTGATTGCTATTTCCAGCAGCAACTGTGTCTGGATTCTCTAAATTTCTAAAAATGACAGACCATACTCAGTCCCGGGAAGGAATAGATCTTGAAGTTGAGCTCCCCACGCATAATCCTGGCTGCAACGTACCATGTTATCAAAGGTGCCATTTAAACAACAATAATAGAATATCAGCGGGCAATACTACTGACCCTGGGTATGGAAATACTCTCCAGGAAATAGGGAATAATCCATACTGTGCCGAATATGGCAGCTACAGGACTGCTAATATACATAATGCACACCAGATACAATGTGAGAATCCTGTAACCAGATGGCCTGTCCCGAATGGCAAGGGGTGGTACTGGCTATGTGGCAATAAAGCCAGGAAGGTGTTGTCCATAGGATGGAAGGGAGCTTGCATCCTGGAGGCAATAATTCCAAATGTAACTATTATTGAAGACCCACAAAGGGGACCCTTGTGGTCCCCTTGAGACCACACGCAGAATTAAGCGGACTCCTGATAATCCTCTAGTAAAATCCTCTAGCATTTCACAGCTATGCAAGGTGTTTTTCACCTTGGTTAGAGGTGAGTGAATTAGAAAAAGCTATTGTAAATATCTCAGCTATAATTGAAAAACTAGAAAATAACACTCTGAAATAATACTCTGCATTGTAATTAATGCTAGTTGCTCTGTATGTAGATTAAATGAGATGAATTTGACTGATGTAAAAATATTTGGGGGAAAAAAAAAAAAAAACAACCAACAAGATCCTACATGTTGTGGCTCAGGATGACATTTCCTGGGGATTTAGAAACTTTTGGGAGAAACTAAGTTTGTGGTTACCTGAATGGAATTGGCTCAACCAACTATTTGTTCATATGATAGTAATAATGGCATTGTATATCTGTCATCCCCCGTGACATCTGAAGAAGAATATTGTGCCTTAATGTTGTAAAAACTCAAGACTTTGGTATTTGAAGAACAACAATTGAAGTAAGAAAAGAAGAGGGGGGAACTGTGAGAAATTAAGTTGTGTTTTTGCAGTACTTTTTTGAAGTATGGTGTTTTTGCAGTAGAAAACTAACCCGTATTGAAAGGTAGTTACGTAGTCATAATGAAGAGAAATGCTAAGCAGGTAAGTGGACAGTAGAAGGCCTCACTGTTCCAAAATAAGGTAGAAGACTGAGAAAAGCAGGATGAGCAGTGTGAGAACAGTAAAAAAAATAAAAAAAAATCACAAGTTCTCTAAACATAAAAAAGGAGGAAAGAAAGGAAAAAGGAGAAATTAAAGGGTTGATCAAAAAATTGTACAGATATGGTTTAGAGGAGCTTGCTAACCTGTAGTAGTCAGCCAGTGAGGAAACGGGAGGTGATCAGGTGTCAGGTAATAGGGAATAAAAGGTTACGATTTGTTTACTAAAACACACTCTTAATTGGTACACCCGCCATTGCAATCGCTAATAAAATAGCTTCACAGAAGATCCTGTCTGAAGAAAATGACTGAGATTTTTCTCACAATATGGTTTAGTGGAGGACTGTTAGTGTTAGGTCAGAGGTTGGACTGGATGATCTTGGAGGTCTCTTCCAACCTAGATGATTCTGTGATTCTGTAAGGGCAACAAATTTTAGACACAAAAAATAAATCCTGTAATAGACTAACAGTCCTCTAACGAGAAGCAACAACAGTTGAAAACATTGCTAATAGGACAATTTCAAGACAGGCTTTAGGATAGCAGGGCTACAGACTAGATTTAACAACAGTAAAGGCTACAGTAGAAAACAAAGTTTCACAGCGCATCTGACTTTTGATACCAGAATGTGAGACTGAACATTTGCTTATGAATGTACAGTGATCTAGTGAGCGAAAACAAAATAAATCATAAAAGAAAAGATGAAACTCAGCTTTTTTGTTCCAACAGGACAAAGATAACGTCACACGAACACAGAGTAAGAAAGGCCCTGGTGCATTTTGGTTCAAGTTCCAGTGCTCTTAACAGCAGGCTGTAGAAGTCAAGAATTCTGCCTCAGCTCAGGTTATAAAAAATGTCCCAGAAAACCTCACTTGAAGATGGGTACAACGTCAGTCATAATAAAATTACTTTTATCAGGTAATCACATGATGATACAGCCCCAAAAGCTGTTATCCTGTATCTTGCTGCGATGAACAACCACTAAATACTGTTGTATGGGTGCCAGACAGGACAGTGAGGAGACTACCACCACCCCTGAACACTGCTGATGCAGAAACTTTTCCTAAAGTTTTTGCTGAACCTTTGATTTCCTAGAAGTCAAGCTGATCATTTAATCAGGATTGTTGCTCCTCTCGAGGATACATTTTCCAAAGCATTTACATTTTCACAGAATTAATTTTTGCAAAATTATTGTGTTCAAAACTAATATCACATGTATACCAAAATAGTCATTTCCAAACAGAGTATCACTGTTCTGAAGACGGACTTCTGGGTATTAGAGAAAGACAAATATTCAAATAAATGAAATAAGCAATGTCTTTATTTTGTTCTTCTGTTTGCCAAGACACGAATCTCATGGTTTTCTATCGCAGAGCTTTTGCGTCTCTTTGCTAAAAGAACCAAAGTGTTCCTATAGTCTAATACGCCTTTTTCACTGACGAGCTAATGTACTCCTTTCCTGTTTTGTTTTTTGTTGTGGATAGACGTGACAAAAATCAATCTTACAATTTGCTAACAGTCATCTAACAGGATCAAAGGAGAGAAGAAAGTAGTGCTAACAAGACTGCCTTACGACCTGGATTTCAGGATGGCGAGACCTAACGCTTTACTGTTGAGTGTGGTGCCTACTACATACAGCAGGATTCCTACCGATAGCGACCTGTAACAATAAAAACTTCAGCTCCAGCCTCAAGGATGTAATCTCATCAGAGTATCTTTCCTCTCTTTTCCTTTCTGATCAATAGTTGCAGAATCTCTTTTGCCAAGCAGATGACACATCTCTGTCACAGTGCTGTACCTGAACAGTGCATCCTTTTATAACGCAGATATGGTAACTAAGTTTAATCGGTTCACTAAGACTGGGTACCTTTGCTACTCCTTATTTTAGAATGAAGTAGCTGTGTTGCACCTGTTCTTTGGGTGTTGATACCACTTTCATAGGCCTAGATAATATACCTCTATTGAACAAGGACTGAGGAGGAGACCAAAATTATTCCAATGTAGTTCTAAAAACATACAGTGAATTCCATGTCCTAATACCAACCAGGAAAAGCAGAAGACAGAAGCAAGCCATACAGGCAAATCTAATGCAGTTTCTCCCACATTGTCATGTGCCTTCAGCCCATTACAAGGGTAAATAAGTGCAAGGGAAGTCTAAAGGCTAAAACTTGTAACAATGAGATATTTGACTTTAAGGTTAGGGCAATGCAAAGAATTGAGGAGTGGTGTCCTCAGATGACCCCCAGAGGCTAATTGGTGACCTCAGATGACCCCA
>NC_048897.1:57397129-57397416 GCF_011077185.1 Oxyura jamaicensis | reverse complement strand
ACCCCAGAACCCAAAAAATTGAGGAGCGGTGACCTCAGATGACCCCATGGGCTAATTGGTGACCTCAGATGACCCCAGAACCCCAAAAATTGAGGAGCGGTGACCTCGGATGACCCCTGGAGGTTAATTGGTGACCTCAGATGACCCCAGAACCCAAAAAATTGAGGCGCGGTGACCTCAGATGACCCCTGGAAGCTAATTGGTGACCTCAGATGACCCCAAAACCCAAAAAATTGAGGCGCGGTGACCTCAGATGACCCCACGGGCTAATTGGTGACCTCAGATGA
>NC_048897.1:57396996-57397119 GCF_011077185.1 Oxyura jamaicensis | reverse complement strand
CCTCAGATGACCCCACGGGCTAATTGGTGACCTCAGATGACCCCAGATCCCCAAAAATTGAGGAGCGGTGACCTCGGATGACCCCTGGAGGCTAATTGGTGACCTCAGATGACCCCAAAACCC
>NC_048897.1:57396700-57396896 GCF_011077185.1 Oxyura jamaicensis | reverse complement strand
CCCCACGGGCTAATTGGTGACCTCAGATGACCCCAGAACCCAAAAAATTGAGGAGCGGTGACCTCAGATGACCCCATGGGCTAATTGGTGACCTCAGATGACCCCAGAACGCCAAAAATTGAGGCATGGTGACCTCGGATGACCCCACAGGCTAATTGGTGACCTCAGATGACCCCAGAACCCAAAAAATTGAGGA
>NC_048897.1:57152836-57396690 GCF_011077185.1 Oxyura jamaicensis | reverse complement strand
GATGACCCCTGGAGGCTAATTGGTGACCTCAGATGACCCCAAAACCCCAAAAATTGAGGAGCGGTGACCTCAGATTACCCCTGGAAGCTAATTGGTGACCTCAGATGACCCCAGAACCCAAAAAAATGAGGAGCGGTGACCTCAGATGACCCCTGGAAGCTAATTGGTGACCTCAGATGACCCTTGGATGAAATTTCAGGCTTCACTTGACCCCCAGCAACCCCCGAGTTTATTGAATGACCTCTGGCATTCCATAGCCAAACTTTCATATGCCCCCGAGTGTTTGGGTTACTTGGATTTCTCCACTCTGTCCTCAGTGGTGTTTATATTCCCTGTTGCATTCACCTGCTGTGGTCAGCTGGGCCCTCCTCAGCAGTGCAGAGCCTTCCTGTGTTTTCTTGCAATGCCCAAGGAGTCATTTCAGAGCTTCTGCGCTCTGGTTTCGTTTTAAAGCTGTTAGACTAGGATGAAACCCCTTTAAGGTTGTTTTCCAGCTTCAGCTTTCACACTCCAGCTAATTGAAGCTTTCAGGCAAGATGTTTTGAGTGTAGCATGTAATGAGAAAGAAGGGAGACTTGCATCAATCTTCCCTGATAATTCCCTCCACAGAAAGTACAGATAAACTATGGGTTAAGGTCAGAAATGGAAAACAGGCACCAGCCCATTTTTATTTCATGAAGGAACAACAAGAGGCTGCTTGTTTTACTAAGAAAATTATTATGAGGTACATATAAAACACCTTCCGTCTGCACGACCTCCTTACATTGTACAGAGTCTATCAAGCTTTTGCAGAGTATCAACCCCTGAATGATGCCGATTTCATCCCGTCCTTCAGCAACAGGCTGCAGGTCTCTCACCGCCTCACCTGTCTGCTCCAGGTGTGGTGATTGAGTCCATTCAGTGTCCCTTCTGTCAGCATTCACCTCTTGGGTTCGGTTGATAAAAACTGTTACTGTTCGCTCACCTCAAGCCAAGCAGGAAACTCTCTGCTTTGTAATTACCTTGGTGACACCGCCTTAAAATACAAGACAAATAAGGTTTCAGGCTAAGCCCTGCTTGGATGCAAAGTACATCACACCCAGCTGGGTTCTATTACTCCCGTATGCAATACTGCACCTGTGTTTGTCAGCTCAGATTAGCAAACTGACCAGCACACAGGGCAAAGGCTCCTTACTCACTAAGAGCTGCCTGTACGGAGGAAGCCAGAAAGGGAATACACTTCCTGATATTAAGGCATATTGCTGGAGGAGCAGCAACATCTGCTTGGAGGCTCTGTGCCTTTCACAAGCAGCTCAGTTCTTTAAAGTTGGATTCAGCATTGCTTCAAGTATTTTGAGATACACTGCACCAGCTCTCAATAAAAAAATAAAATAAAATAAAATAAAAGGACAAAGAAATCCAGTGAGGGGACTGGAAGGAAAAAAAAAATCCAAGAGGGGAGGAGAGATACTGGCTGTGAGGAAGAACAATGAGACAATGCACAGTCCAAATGTTCATTTCCAAACACCCAGGCATTTAACAGCACTAGCTGAAGCCAAAAGAGCTGTTTCCAGCTCCTCCGTCCTTGCTTTTCTGCGAGCCATGTCCTGATTAAGAATTATTCGTAATATAGGGAAAAAAAAAAAACTCAGAAGCCCAAGATGACCCAGTTTCTATTCAGGTACCAAAATCCAGATTCTTCCGTTTTGTGCAAACCTGTTGAGAAAAAATAGAACAAGCCCATCAGCATCCAGCAAACCCTCAGGGGTCTTGGGGGGTGGGGGATGTCCTGTGGGGCAGGGGGACTGGGGCAGCAGAGGGCACCCACCAGGCAAGTAAAGCAGGGCTGGGACAGCAACTTTTGAGATTTTGACATTAAGGATGGGGCAACACGGATGCCTCTGTTATAAATGTCTGTCGGTGAACATGATGCTATGTTAATCCCCCAGGATGGAAATATACAGGGGAAAATAACATGGTCCCCAGCTACTCCTGTCAAGTATTGATGGAGACATCTTCTCAAAGCAAATGAGTATTCCAAAACAATTAGAAGGAAATTATTAATGTATTAAACAAGGAAGATGAAATAGTTTGTCAATAAATAATAAATGCTGCATACATAAGTATGAAACAAAAGCGTTTAACATTGTGCTGGCTTACGCATTACACCAGCAATTACTTTTCTGCCTAACCCTTCAAAATTTACTTACGTGAATAATCCATTCTCTTGCCATTTGCTAAAAAGAACTACTCACAAGTGGTAACTTGTCCTTATGCTCCTCTGAGAAGTAGCACTCCCTGTTTGTCTGCACCAGTCTGTTCACAATTTTCTGCATTTGATAGGTCAGATCTTTGACTGGCTTCATAAAAAAGGTTGACCCAGCCGAGGATTTGCTAACCTACACAAGCTGAGGAGCCAGCTCCCCCCTTCACTAGAATACATTATCATAGAATATCCCGGGTTGGAAGGGACCCACGAGGATCACCGAGTCCAACTCCTGGCTCCACACAGGAACACCCAGAAATCAGACTGAGAGCACAACACTTCCAAACACTTCTTGAAGGCTCGGTGCTGTGATCACTTCCCTGGGGAGCCTGTTCCAGTACCTGACCACCCTCTCGGCAAAGAACCTTTTCCTAGCACCCAGCCTGACCCTCCCGCTGCAGCTCCATGCCATTCCCTCGGGTCCTGCTGCTGTCACCAGAGAGCAGAACTCTGCACCTGCCCCTTTTCTCCCCTCGTGAGGAAGCTGAATGTCTAGATAGATGTGAAAATATTACTTCTTTGGCATTTGACTTAAACGTATATTTGTGGAGGGTAAATTACTCAAGTAAGCTGTATTTGACTAGGTTTTAAGGAAGCTGTTGGAAGAACTGTTTGTCCTGAAAACATAAAAAGCTTAACAAAGCACTCTTAAGTCAGCAATGCTCTTCAAGGAAATGATAAATATGGCGTTAAGAAGCCTTAAATTTCCTTCCAGATAAAAATATATGCTATTTTCTCTCTTAGCTAGTAAGTCTCAGTAGGTGAGGTAGTTCTATGAACTTCAGTAAGACTTTTTTCCATTTTTGATGACCATCAGCTATAACGCAACTCCTGCGCTGGGATAATGGAGTTATACAAGTATTGCTGATGGTTTGCATTACAATACTAGCTGTCAAGAATACTTGAGAGAAAGGAAAACATCATCAGTGTGTCTAGACAGAGCAGGTAAAATTCAGAGAGAAAATATTCTTGGGTTCCAATGAGGTCTTGGTGCAAGATGCTGCATATTGCCACATCCAAATGGCGTACCAGGCAGAGACAGCAACTGAGTTTCAAAGGACGTGAATTATTTGACTGTTAAATCATTTCCAGCAATTTTAACAGCAGTGTTAATTTCCAAACTATTTTGCATCAGATTTGCGCAGAAAAGGTAAAAGGCTAAACACCGATACGAGATTGGCACTGCTCCATTCACATTTTTTCCCCACTTTATTGACATTTGATGGTTACTCTCCTAAGTCCAATACCTCCTTTTTACCGTTCCACTTTACAGTCTACTTTTGGATTTTTTCCTAGCAGTGATATCCAGAAAGGAGGAAAAGTAACAAATCAAGTCAGGAATCAAAACACGTTCAAACAGCTTGAATTGCCTGTGGTCAAAGTATTAAATTTTGCTCTTTTCTGTATCATGAGTTAACTCCTACACTTTTTGTAGATCAGACTCATCATGATCTTTGAGGCCATTCTGCTGTAACAATTACACAGGGTTCTGGTTACAGAATTATATTCATATATAGGGAGATTGTATTGAGAAAATCCATCGTCTTGCTCACTAGCACGATTCTCTCTTTCCTTATATATCTGTGAAGCATACAGCGTAATGAGACATGACTTACGATGGTATTCTGGAGC
The DNA here is from genome assembly GCF_011077185.1 of Oxyura jamaicensis. NCBI lineage: Eukaryota > Metazoa > Chordata > Aves > Anseriformes > Anatidae > Oxyura > Oxyura jamaicensis. The sequence continues at coordinate 57,392,813 of NC_048897.1, read as the reverse complement.
TATACTGTTATGTCCTTAAAATAATGAGGGTGGGGAAAAAAAAAACGACCCAACAAATCACTGTTCATATTACAACTTCCACACCATTCAAATTCAGCTGATGTAAGCGGACTGACTCTCCCCCAGACTACTTCAAAACAGAACTAAAATCGTTTTGCGCATGGTTTTTAACTTGCTTTGGATGGTATCAATGAATGAAAGGAGAATCAAGTCTGTTATTTCAAACTAGAAGGCATTAGCATCTGTGTATACGCACAACTTGCTGCTTCACAATTCTCTCCCTTTGCCCATCCCCTGCAGGTTAAATTGTTTATGCGAGAGGCCGGTGTCTGACACAGAGATACTCCGTTACTACAGAGATAAGGTATCAAAGCTCGGATTGAAATAAACACATGTAAAGCTGTGACAGACATGATTCAAGAAAAAATTAAGCTCACCAATTTCAGACTGGCAATAGGTCTTTGAGTTTTACCACTTCCACTCACTTACTAGCTGAGAGTGGGAGGAATGAATAGACAATGGAACTTCCTGCCTGCCTGCCTCCCTTTTAGCTTTATTTTCACCTCACGTAGGAAAGAACAGAACGGTGAAGATCCCCTGGCATCAGTTCCCTGAGTTATGGAACCCAAATCCTATTTGGTGTGGGATGCTGTGTCCCATCCCATCTAGGTCAGGATTGAGATTGTATCTATGGAAATGTCCAGAATGAGATCACGGTGCCAAAAACTTCTTACATGAGGTATGACGTACCAGTATCTGTACAGGATGAATTGAAGCAGTTTCTTCTCTACAGTTTTATCTAAGTTTATTTGGAAAACATTAACATGATAAGGAAGTATGTAAACCACGTGTAGCACATCCAAACCTACCAAAATAAATTATGTTTCCAGACACAGCCTACAAGCAATCTTTGGAGATATGACAGAAATAGAAGGCTAAAAAAGAAACCTTTACAATGCTCAACGCATAAACAGTGAATTGTTTTGGCTGTACTTTCCCAACGTTTCCTCCTCAGTTCCCTTCGGTTTACTGCCTGAGCAACATGTACAAGTTTCTGGCCTTAATGCAATCTATTAGGGCAAAAGACAAAGCTGGGCCAATGCACTTCATGTAGAATTCTTCTACCTTACCCAGTTCACCAAAACTGCTCATCAGAGACAATATATTCTGGCCTACCCACCACCAGTGATGCTTTGTTTGGAAAAGAGAGAGAGAGAGATTTCCTTTGGAACTGAGAAAATGCTCAAAACCCAGAAGAAACAGTTCAGTGGATTTGAACAGAATGTTTAACAGTCCCTGCAAACACAACTAAGTCTTTTGCTCAAAATCAAATTTGGAGAAATTGTTCTGCACTTACAATGGAAGGAGGTTTTCTCCATTTTAAATAGGACTTACTTGGAGCATTTTAGTAGCTTAACTAAATATTATTTCTCTTAATACAATTCTCCCATCTATCACCAAACATACAGGCTATTTCCCAGAAGATACAGAGCCCCAAAAGATAAGAATCAAACCTGCATTTCCATAGAAAATAGTTAAATTATCTCTATTTTTAAAGTTGTATCATACAACAGAATAAAAATATGTACAAGTGTAGGTGGCTTACTCTGGTTTTGGGATACAAAACTGAACTTTGCAAGATGAAAGAAAAATAATGAGCTAAATTCTACCTTTATTATTAGTCCTTTTAAACATGACCAGAACAGGTGGTTAAGTATTTAATGATATTTTTCATATACTTATATTTGAAATGCATTGTTCTATGCTTTAAAACTTTATTGCAATGAAAGTGACTTAAAACAAAGAGCGTGGGAGGCATATAACATCTACCCTACCCAGTATCAAAAAGAATACCAAATTATTGATCTGTAGACAGGAGGAAATTAAATATGGGAACTCCTTCTCTTTTAAAAGAAAATAACTTTGCAACAACTCCACAAAAGTTCCAGAAAGAAACAGATTAAAGATTTATGCATAAAATCAACTTCTGTCGTGAACATATCTGCTCCGGTACTTGTAGTTTCGGAACACGACAATCGGGATTCATTAGAAGAGTACAGACTTCATGAGTTGGCCACCACAGTCCATGTGGGTCCCTTCCAGTTTGGGACATACTACAGTTCTGTGATTAACTATCCTCACTGGCCTTAGCTCTTGTGCATGCAAAGTTAAAGAGATGCTTCACAGTTGTGACAGCCAAAATCCCTGTGTTATCTTAAAAACAGCATTATTTTCAGTAGCATACTGTCCCAATGTATTTTGATTCTACAAGTGTTTCTTAAGATTTCTTGAAAACATCTTTATATTTTATCAAAAGTCAGTCTACTAGATGGACAAAAATCAATTAATACTTCTTTCACAGGGAGTTACAAAATCATTTTGCACCTCTAAGGCCCAAGTTGCATTAATTTGGCATATTTTATCTCCATTAAACAATCATGGAAGTTCAATCCCAACTTGTCACTTAACTGTAAACCTGTGTAATTGTATTGCTAATTGCACTTTCTATCATTCCACATATGGTGTGGTCTATAAAAATAACAATAAATAATAAAAAAAAAAAGGAATGAGATAAGGGCTGGTTCTGTTCAAAAGTTTTGTTAACGCAGGTGTGAAACACATCCTTAGTAAATTCGCTGACGGTACTAAACTAGGAGGAACTGTTGACTCTCTGGGGGGAAGAGAGGCCTTGCAGATGGATCTAGACAGACTGGAGCACTGGGCAACCAGCAACAGCATGAAATTCAGCAAAGGTAAATGCTGAGTGCTGCCCCTGGGACAGAACGATGCCCGACAGGCACAGACTGGGAGCTGAGTGGCTGGAGAGCAGCCCTGCAGAAAGGGTGCTGGGGGTGCTGGCGCCAGCAGGAGCCAGCAGCGTGCCCTGGCTGCCAGAAGGCACGCTGCACGTTGGGGTGCATTAAGCACGGCACAGCCAGACGGTTAAAAGAGGTGATCCTCCTGCTAGATTTAGCGTTGGTGCAGCCTCACCTTCAATACCGCGTGCAGTTCTGGGCTCCACAACATAATGATGGTCCTCGAAAACATCCGGAGGAGGGCAAGAAAGCTGGCAAAAGCTTGGAGGCATGTCTGGGGAGAGAGGCTGAGGACACTTGGGTTGTCCAGTCTGGAGGAGGCTGAGAGGTGACCTCGCTGCTCTCTGCAGCTCCCTGAGGAGGGGAAGCAGAGAGGGAGCAGTAACAGGACACGTGGAATGGCACAAAGCTGCACCAGGGAGGTTCAGACTTGGAAAAAATTCTTTACCCTGAGGGAGGTCAAATACTGGATCAGACTTCCTAGCAAGGTGGTTGATGCCCCAGGGCCGTCAGTGTTCAGGAGGCATTTGGATAGTGCCCTCAATAACACGCTTGAATTTGGGTTAACCCTGGCGTGATAAACTAACTGAACTATTCTATTCAATAAAAGAGACAAGTGTCTTGCAGATGTCCAAATGTCATGGATTTCAAAGTTAGAGACTTGAGAGGGAATCATAAAGACTAGCTTTAGCTTAACACATCTAACTTCAGTACTCTCCATGTAGGGCTCCTCCAGAAAGCAGGATCCTTTCTCTCATTTCATCAGTGATAGATGGAATCAGTAAAAGTTTTCCTTTCCAAATATTTAATGTCCCTGTGTGATATAGGAAAGTGGCAATAGTACCATGGACACAGATCACCCCGCTCCTAGAACGCTGGTTCAGATACTCAGTTCACCACAAAAACACACTACAGCCTGTGTTCTAAGACCTACATCAATTGCTGTTTCCTTTAATGTTGTCATTTCCTGTTCTCAAATCTTGCGCATACTCATTTTCAAACAAACCAAATATTGACCACAGGATCTTAAAGGATAACCCTGTTTGTAAGGGACCTTGGTAGTTCGTCTAGTCCAACCTTCTGCGCAGAGCAAGGTCAGCTGTACGGTCAGACCATGTTGCTCCAGGCTTGAATGACTCAGGTCTTGGAAAATCTCTCAAGATGAAGAATACGAAACACTTCTGGGCACCTGTTCCACTATCCCAATGCCTTAAAGTGAAAAAGGTTTTCCTTGTATCGAAGCTACCTCTCATGTTTTAATTTATGTCTGTTGTCTCTTGTCCTCCCAGAACATTCACGCTACCCTGCACATGTACAAAGCAGATGCTTTTCTCCAACACGAACACAGTAGTTGACCTAAAGTGAAATATTTCAAGTGAAAGTACAGGAAAATGTGGGTTTGAGTTTGCAGATTCTTACAAGTAATTTTAAAAAATGAAATTCTAATGAAACAATAGAAAAAGTAAAGAAAAAAAATGACCGTGTTTCCATTTCCATCTCTCATATATGCTTATCTAGCTTCACATCCCTCTCACTGAGAGCGAAAGAAATGTGAAGAGAATAAAAATTAGAAATTAAATTGAAATATCTCAAAAGTTTAGAATGCCCACTTGAAAAACAAATGCAACTTCAGAACATTTTTTATATTTCGGTATTTTTCTACCCCAGTATAGCCCAAACTTCCTATTTCAACAAAATTTATCACAAACTAAACAAAACAATGCAAGTTCTGCATATGTAACATATTTACAAAGTTCTAGTCTTACCTAAGAAAGTTCTTGCATCTGCAGAATCGCCTGAAACTGTTACAACTCTTGCTGCTTCAGGAGGTCAGAAGCACTAAGAAAAAAGCTCTTGTACAATTTTCCTACCCACTTTTATTCCTAGCAAAGAAAAAGGAAAGAAAGAATTTCTGAAAATATACGAAATGAATGGAATACAGGACACTGCGTCAGTGTTGGTTCTGTTAACTGTGACAGATATTTGGACAGAATATTTTGCTAATTGAACAGATCTTACAGGGAATCATTTCTAGGCAAAGACTAACATTTTCAAATGTCAGTACCCAAAACCAGGCACATCAGAATCCGTCTCCAGACACACAATTAAACAAGACACGATTTTCAACTGTACATATGTGTAATTTTCACTTCTCTGGGAAAATCTCACGGCTCCCTGACAAGATTATCTTTGTACTGTGTTTATACATAGTGATGAGGTCTGAGAGGCTTCAGTTACTGAACGGAGGGATTCCAAGAGAGCCCTCCTTCTTCAGATAAATTCCCTGTTTGACCACAGACAATAAATTACTCTTGACTAGGTTTATGCCAATTTATGCTCTGCTGAGCTCCAAAAGTGGGAAGACAATAAATGTTTGAGAATTACTGAGAAATAAATGTATTAAAGAGATTATCAGAGGGTTAGTTTTTATATATGGTGGTTAACCTATTAGGGAAAGTAGGCTTGGCATATATATATAAAAATCATTTGTTTCAAATCATCTGTCCTCACAAAAAGTTATAAGGAGATAAAAAAGTTTGTTCTTCCTTATTTCTCCTACATAAAGTAGACGTTTTTGCTTTTCTGTTTTGTTTCCTCCTGTGTGGATCCAGGTAGCATTAGAAACATCGCTCAGACAGCTGGCAGCCCACAGTCTTGAACTTCATATTAAACTGTTTTACCTGTATACAATCATGTTCTGGACAACAACATTAAAGCACATTTTATCAGACATGCAGAAGTCCCTACTTTTACAAAAGGGAAAGAGAGATATTAACTGTACATCACAAATTTAGAAGTAAGCAGCTGGCTGGCAGATCTTTCGTCTGCTGCTTCTTGTCTTGTTAGCTTTTTGGTAAATCTCCCAAGAGTTCCTGTAGCTGTACCATGTGATATTTCACAACTGCTATTTTCTACTCTTGCAGCAAAACCTCGTATTTCATCGTAAACAAATAGTGTTAACACTTGTGATGCTTAATGTTTTGTCAGTTTGCTCAGCAAGTGTGAAGAAAATGCAAACACTTCCAAGCCTTTTTTCATGCTGTCAGACTTAACTAAGTCGAGATCTCCCAAATGGCTGCTCTTGTATGCTGCATTTAGATCGGTTGCTGAAAAATTAGGAGTTGAGACTCATGTGGTTCTTAAAATGGGCAATACCTGGTTAGTAAAAACCTTTCATTCCACCTGGAACAAGTAAATAATTTTCTTCACAAGAAGCTCATAGGGTGTGGACGTATTTTTTGAGTTACAGTAGACTTGCTTCCTAGAATGGCTTGCCTTCCTTACAGTTCTGTGAACAGCTTCCTACATAATCCCGTGCAAAATTCCTATATACATGCTTTATTTTATACTTCTATATAAAATTCCCCATTATACCTACCCAAGCAGATATACTTTTCTAAACCTTGTTTCTTTTCCCTGATTTATATATTTGACCTTTTTTTTTGGGGGGGGGGGGGGGGGGGGGGGGGGGGGGGGGTGTTAATAAACTGTATCAAAATGAAACATTTTTCAAAATAGGGATTATTTTTTTTCAGTTGGGTCTGTTCACACACTATTCTTAAAACAAGAAAGAGCTAGCTGTGTCACATAACCTGCTAATAACAGATACATTATCCAACTGCAATAACTTACATTAACTTTTATAAATGTGGGTTATCTCAGGAAAAGTTGACGTGCACAATTCCAGCTCTGCAGACTGACTCAATTCTAGGTGTTTATATAAAGTACTTAAAGAAGTAACTCTGATGCTTACCGTCCCTTTGACTTCAAAAGGTGTTTGAGGTGCATTAAAGCTTTGTAAACATAACGGTTTAACTTATTTAAGAGGTATTTAATGTCTCTTGACATGGCCTACGATATTTTCACTGGCCTCTAGCTGCTAGTCCAGAAGGTAATGGGTCTCCATAGATCCCATCTGTAAGCCCCATGCAGTTGTCTCCACTGCATCTCAAATGAGAAGTGATTGCTTTTGTAGTGGCTGGATTCGGTCGCTTAAAAATAACCATCTGACACATCTCTTATGTTCTAAGTAATCTAAAGCTGTAAACAAGACGTAAGGTACCGTATTGCTCTACTTAGTATGTCAGGCCTGAAGGAATGCTCCTTCGTGGAAATGTCCACCTGCTGCGTGGTTTCACAGAGCTCTGCCCTTGGGGTTTTTGTTTTGGTTGGCTGGTTTTGAGCAATTTTCCACATACTGCACAGCTATAGTCCAGTCAAAAGTATTGCAGATATGGTCTGAACTGTACTTGAAAAAAGCACATATGCAGTCTTCTTCCTTGAACTGCAGATCTACAAATGTCGTCAGCAGTATCCTTCGTGACACGATAATATTCAAGGCAGCCTTATCAGGACAACAGCCAATTGCTTTGGCATTGGTATATCAGAAACGGAAGATGTAGTTAATTCTTTTTTAACTAGATATTGATTTTCTTACAGATAATTTAAATTTTAAAAAGCTAAACAGCATTTAAACTGTCTTCTATTTTAACTATAGATTAACATGGTTAAAAACTCAGTTTATACAATGAATTCACAATACATCACAACTGCTTGAATATTTTATCCTGCAACACACAGAAGTAGTCTGGGAGGTGAGCATAGAGTGCTGGAGAAGACACCACTCCGTGCTCCATTACTGAGCTGTAAGTGAGGAGTTAAATAAATTGTTAGTACCAGTTAGCAACTCAACTTTATTCTCCCTATGCAGAACATGTGAAAGGTATTAAAAAAGAGAGGTGAAAAAGAAAGATTAGCCATTTAGTCTTACTTAGGATGCAACAGGGCCATGACAAGAAAGGAAGGACCTCCTCTTAGGAACCATCTAATTCCAGTGCAGATTTGTTGCCAGCATTACTATATTACATGCACGGTACCGGTTATTTTAACCAACGATTTCAATACCACCTTTGTTGTTTGTGATAAAACACACATTTTATCAGATGTGCCCAGTAAGCTGAAAACCAGAAATGAAGGTCATCTGGAATTTTAAATCATACTTGAGTGCACCAGCCAGGAATCCCTTCCCGACAAACAAGAACAACTCTAGTGGAAAACCCCCTGTTTAGCTCAGATTTGACTCTTTTTGGATGTAGCAAAACAAATGTAAGAAAAGGCTGACCTATGAGGTTTAAAGAAAATCTCTCATCCTAAAGACCTTACTTATAAAATGTTTCTACCAAGAATGTTTTATGCATGACTATGTTTTATACATCAGTTTATTTCTGGTTAAAGAGGTATATTATTTGCACCAGAAGAAATTAATTCCATCAGGCTAAAAACAACATACAAATTCCCTGCAGGACAAGAAGAGAAATGGAGAAAACACATCTGAGAAAACTAAGGAATCAATGTTAGCTAAAACATCGGACAAAAACAGTTGCAACATCTTCATTAAAAACAACAACAACAACACATTATTAATTTATTAATTTTTATTTCAAATTCTCCATTTCCTCATACATGTCACTCATTTAGGGCAACACAATTTTATTACCTGAGCTATGTAAAAATAAATTCTTCCAGTAACTTCCTTGAGTGAAAAATGGCTATCCCAACAGTACAGAAATAAGTGAAAATAGAAAATAAGGAAGTGTGTAAAAAACAAGGCTCCAAAAGGCGAAGTATGTGAAGTAAGCACTAATTCAACGTGCATGTAGAAGCCTTGTGCCGAGTTCTCTATCTTGGTTGAGTCTCAGAACATTACTGTGACCTAATGACAAATTTCTTTTCCTGAAGGAACTAATTCCAAAGCCAAGAACACAGCGCCATACCCGTAACTCACACAAAACCTTTCAAGCAGATCCTAGAATAACTTGGTGGGGAGAGGGAAATACACAATATCTATAGCAATGTAATTCCAGGCCATTTATCCATCCTGATGGCTACTAAGCTGGAAGCAGACCAACTCCTACTGGGCTTAGGACACAGCATTCAGCCTCTGAGGCCACCCAAACTCTTCAAACACCTATCGAAGCGTATTAATAGTTAGAAAACATCACAGAACAACAACAACCAAAAGCAATTACACCACACTTCCTTGTGATTAAGGCACGCCCTTTCCCATTTCTAATAAATTGCTACAACAGGAGTTGCCTAGTTGTATCAGACGTTTTGGTTCGTAGAATGTTTTTAAAAATAAAGATTAATAGTTTTCCAAGAGAAATAACAACAAGAGAAAAATGCACAAGCAAATTTAATTTCTAGCTTCCTGTTGGATTTTTGGTTTGTATGTTTTTGTTCCATTTCAAAATGATTTTTAAACAGGCTTGGACATCCCTTTACATAACAATGTCAGTTTGAACCAGATTTATTTGTCCAATGAAGTATGTTTTATCAGAACATTCATTACCCTTTTTGAGCATAGTGGAGTCAAGGATCAGAAAGCAATTTTCCTTCTTTCCTGTTCTCAAAAGTATGTTTTTTTTTTAGTGAGGTTAAGCAGTGCTTTTTCAAATTCCCTGTGCTTGATGTGTCATCTGTCGATGAGTCAAGCCTGTTATGCTGGAACTCTGAATATAAGAATGGTCCCTCGCTCTGAAAACTTTTAAAAAAGGAATTCTTTCTTGTTTCTGTAGGGTAATCTGAAATATGCTCTCCTTTTATTTGTAGATGTCATGGCCATACCCATTGATACGAGGTCTTAACTCTGTACTTAGACTCTTCAAATATTCCGTTCTAGCACGACTGCATTGCCTAACTAGTTCTATTTTCAAAGACTGAAACTACTACATCAACATGAACAGACTGGAATTTCTTTGCATTTTTAGAAACATCTGCTCTACATTTCACTATGTAATATATCTATATATTTACTGTAAAAGAAATTAAGGTGTTACTTTGGTGCCAAAAATTTAAGCATGTATAGGACGTTACTATTTTTGACACACTGCAGATGGAGTGTTTTAAAAAGGACAGTTCAGCCTTTGCAGCCACGTGTAATGGATGCATATCCAACCTCTAGATAAAAACAACTCTGTGATGTAAATGTTTAGTCTGCCCTTCTGCTTTTCACTGAATATTACTTCTAGCAGCTGCTTCCTAGTTCACATAAAACTACTGCTGATAGTTGAGAGAAGAGCTTCGGCAATAGCTTCTAAATCTTCACACACATTTTTATTACTGATCAGCTTACCCCTTCCTTCCTTAATTTAATGGAGTTCATTATGTAAAAAGAAATGTAATATTCACAGAAACAGAGGAAAAAAGCAGGAGTATGGCACCCCTTGTGGTGATTACTACCTTTAGCCACAGCATTTGTCCTTTCTAAATGTCCTTACATCCTTTACTACTTAAAGCTTAGAAGAACAGCAAAGAAAACTGGAAGACCTAAGGAAAATGTTCAAGCAAGGACATGCATTAGGAAACTTGGAGGGGGAAGAGGACAGGAGGAGGAGATCTGTCAGCCTCCCAAGGTACCGATTTCATTGTTGCAGGTGATGCAGCAGTGAAAATGAAGTATGTTTATTTTTGCCTGATCCACCTTTTAATTTGTCAAACTCTGCCTTTTCTCAGTGAACAGTCTTCAGGGTACATCACTGTTCTTGGGTGCTCCAGCTGCAAAAGGAAATACTGGTCCCATTCATACTTTATGCTACTATTTTTAATTACTCTGTTAAACTAGATGGTCACTCAAAAGAATACATATCCCTTATCACCATCTGAAAAGTTGAATTGATCCAAGGATAATCCACAATCTCTCTTTCAGCCAAAGCCTAATTCCGAAGTTTCAGAATATGTATGAAACCACCACCTTAGGTATTTCACAGTAAGTAGGTGAACACCTCCGTGACTGCTGCGCGGAGGAGAATGTCAGAATGAAAGGGTGATCTCTCAGCATGGAGATCCCGTGCTCATTTACTTTCATAGCTACATGTGGGAGCCAAACGATAATCCAGTTGTAAACATTCTTTTCCTAAAATTTTTTTCTGCAGCGTCCAGGTTCATGTTCGTGTCTGATATGTAGAAAGTAACACAGAAGGTCTACTTCTGTCAGCACAGGTTACAAGAATCCTTGTAACATCTATCTCTGACCATTCCCATTTACTGTGCTTTGGTTCACATCACGGAGCGGTCTCACCGATTGTGAACTGGGTTCTGTCTGGATGAAACTCCACGGGCAGACACGCTGCAGGAGCTCAAATACTGCACTCCAGCTGTGAAGTGGCAGGCAGCAGCCCATGGGGCTAGGCTGAAGTAAAACTGCTACACCGCAGGCATAATGGGGCTGCCAGGTCCTCGGCGCCAGCTGTTTTACTCTACAGATCCACTCCTGTTTATCTACCTGCTAACGTAGATGTAGCTCCACTGCCTGCCAACTGCATGCTCATCACCACGACTGGTATTTCTTGCATATGCTCATTCTTTCTTTTTGTCTGCCTCTCACAAAATCAGGCAGAGTGGCTGCTGCTAAATAGCACAAGGCATTCTCTCTCTTCAGTGCCTGAGCAATCTGTCTCTGTGGTCTTCCCAGCCTTTATAAGCCCAAGGATTTGGAAAATAAAACTCAGCTAAACCCAGCTAAATCATATTGTACAGAACAACGCAGAGACAGAACTTTGGCTGGACCTTACAGTTCAGAAATACAATACTGTGCTTACAACTCTGATATGTGAAAGAATAAATGCTTCTCTCAACTGACAATTTTTTTACTCTAGTTTTTCTTTCAATAAATAATACTGAGTTAGTGAAGATGCTTTTTCAGATGGAGAAGAATGAAGCAAAATTAAGTGGTATTGAACTTCAAAACATCACCTTAGCTAAGCAGCAGGATGTTAAATCCTTGCTGAAAGCTTACCTGAGCTACCGGAAGCTCCTTGACTCTGCAGAATCATGCAATACATTTTAAAGCAGGTAAAATATTAGGCACTTCAGCTGCCAGGAATATCCCATCAGCAAAGAGAGAGAATGGGGAGGAATTCCGTCATTTCAGGACCTAGAAGGGTGATGCTACAGGCACATGACAGTGGTACTGATGTTGCTTTATTTATATTTTCCTTCTACAAAATTTGATTATATATCACTAATGTTTCTCAATATAGGTAGCTTCTCTTCTTCTTTTTAATCAAAACATATGTCTATATTCAAAAGTATTCTGAAAATGCAGTTTTGTGCATGCTTTTGGAAATCGTTATGGACAATTATGTGTACAAAATATTTAATTGCCTGTAGACATGGATAATTTCCACCGTTTGCATATAAGCGCACATCCTTAATGTCTGAGGACAATCATAACGTTTGGACATCATTTATTAGACGGACAATTACACAACTTCTATATTTGTATTTTAAGTGCGTCCCGTATTTTTTCTACATTCTGTGTAATATTTGATCAACCGATTAAGAATCATGAAGATTAAAATTCAGGAGTTTCTGGAAGCATGCCTGTTACACTTAATTAGTGACTGCTGCAGAAAATGATCTGAGAAGCATCATACTGAATAATGGCACAGATCTACACAGCAATAAAAATGTTCTGCACAATGTTTAAATTCGATTCGCTGACAATGGTAAACAAACAGGTAAAGCAAAATGAAGTGTTTCGCATTCTGTCAGGGTTTAATTTTAGAGTTTTATTTACAAACACTACAACTCAATTAATGAAAAGAGTAAGTGTCATAGTAGGAAGGTGTAGTAATGCAGGTTTTTTACAGCCATGCTGTAATGGCTTCAGTGCATATTAAATATTTAAACACGTATACCATACATTAAAAAACTGACAGAGCAGCAGAGGATAAAAATGCAGCACTCTTGGAATAAAGATTTTAGATACAATACAGGGCATGAAAGCAAGGTAACTGAGTAACTGTGAATCATCCTGCTAAGATGCTGAAAATGTTCAAAGGGTTAAGGATGGCAAATCACATTTTGTTGCTATGTGCAGCAAGGATAAAAATCTCCCGGAACCCCCTTTAATAGGTGAAAGGTGGTCTGAGCCAAAACGCACATACTGACGTCCAACCCTTCCCCAGAGAATCAATGATGTTTTTTTGTGTGTGATCAATGTAATATTCCACAGCTAAATTTAGGGATTCTGCATCCTATGAAAATGGCACCTCTCTATGACTAATTAGCAATAAAAAATTGTGGTTTTCTACAGGTTTAATTATTTAATCTCCAAGGTTTTGATTAAGTTAAATCTTTTTAGTAAGGACAAAAAAGTATATGAAAAAAAAAATGCATTTCTAATGTTGTTTATTCAGAAGGGATTCTGTAATTTTCCCTAGTCAGCTTGTAAGATTACACCATCTTTGCTGTTAACTCCCCTAACCCAAGCAACATGCAGTGTGAGACAGACTGCTAATGAACCCGTTTTACTGTGTCTGCGCATTATTTGGCTAACTCATAACTATGCCCACATAACTTCTTCTGATTTTGCAATATTAAAGCATTTTTAGTAATAGAGAGATCGTAGCATTCAGTGTTTGATTTTGATGTGTTAGAAGAAAGCTGATAAGTTAAAAACAGGTGTCTTTAGCCACAGTGACAAAAGCTGTTTCGGGCGTATTTTATAATGCCAGCAGATCTTTACACCCAGGTCCACTCTCTTTGCAGTACTGGCACAGCAGCTGTGTGCTTACAAGTCACAGAGTGATCCGTGTCGCTTCCACCAAAGTCAGGGAGAGTTTTGTCTGCTATCAGTGGGGCCAGATTCCACTTTCAATAATTCATTTGGCACCCAGGCTGAAGTAGCTGCAGTGGGTGGGTATTGTGCAAAGGATGAAATAGGAAATAGACACTTTCACCATAGAAACTTCCATTGTAAACCCTGTTTTCTCCAAGCACTCTGAATATTCTTGTTTACAGGCTATTGCTTTACCCAAAAGCACATAACAGGAATCATTTAAATGAAGGCTTAAAGGAAGAAACTGTCCCAAATCTCAGGAATAGGAGTTTGATTCTCAGCTCTGCCACCATATGCAACACCCTTATGGCTCAAATTAGAAACATTAACAAGAGAAATTAGCAGACAAGGAGATTTTTGAGATTCTTGCATTTCGTGTTAGAGAGAGGAAAATCCTGTGAAAGTTAGCTAATGAAAACATAGTCTGCTCTCTTCCTCGTGTTTTCCTCTTAATCTTGTATCCCCCATTTGTAAAATGGAAAATGAAGACACAGTATGAAAATGAAATCTTTGATACTCTGTATTGTTCTCAGTAGTGGGAATATTTAATCTGTTTCTGTAAGATTTATTTTATCTAGCTGAAGTTCATTAGGGATGGACTTCATATAAAATAGAGGTCATTTTGAAATGGGTTTTATATTAAGCTTATATTCAAGTGCATTTTTGCAGGAAGCGTATTTGCTATGCTATAACAAATAAAACCCATTTCAAGAACCAAAAGAATTTTCTATGCAGGAAAAAAAAAATGACATTTTGTCCAAACACCTGTAGGAGTTCTAGCTGTATGGTTTCAGGGCGCCCTTGTGATTCAGGCAGACATTATCTCCCAGGGCAGAGAAGTGCCACAGCACAATCATTAAAAACATATTTGTCAGCAAGTCAGGCTTACTGTTCTCACTACTGGCGATTTAGCAACACATGGACAACTCAGCTAGAATGTCTCATACCCTAAACTAGTTGTTCCAAATAAATGCAAAAATCTGACTAGTGAGTAAAAGAGAGTGTATATGGACACCGAGACTCACAGTAAGTATAGCAGCTGTGCACTGATATTGCTATAGTTATGGGGCTACCAATAGTACCTGGTTCAACTACACTTATGGACCAAGTCCTGATACCACCATCCTACAGCGTAATAGATGCACATTCACTTCTCCATCTATCGCATGCACTCCTTTACGCACCAAAGATTTTTAAATGTTTATATGGTCAGAAAAAAAAAATGGACCTAGTGTTCTCATCAGGTAAACATAAATAAATAAATAATAAAACAGAAAACAAATAATGGCCCATTTTTTTCTGATTGAAATGGATATACAATGTCTTCTTAGTCATTTGGCTCTGCCTCACCAAGAGAAGGCAAGAGACTTAGCTGCCGGGCTGAGTGCAAGGCCATCTAACTACTTCTGAAAAGTGTGAGGGCTTGTTTTCACTAGGTTTCTCCAAGGTTCCCTTCACAGACAGGCTCTAGATGCCAACATTTCTCTAGAAATAAAATTGCAGGGCCATTTTATAAGTACATGGCTGCCTGGTGGAAAAACAGCCTTTAAAGTAATTCCCCTCATACAGGTGAATAAAAAAAAATAATTCTGGTTTGTTCCGTGGAGAAAGAATATTCACACAACTCTCTTTGGCCGCCTTCTCTAAAGCGCGTTTTCTGATAAACATGAAAACAAGCTGTAGCAACTGAAAGGCACGAAAGCCTCACTCCTTAGGGGAGAGCAACACCTGTGAATGCCTCTACTTACGAGGAGTTACTGAGCATTACAAACTCTTGATTATCAGACAGTAAAATAAAAGAACCCATCTTTTGTTTCAGTTGTACTTTTTTTTTTTTTTTTTTTAATCCTGTAAATTATCTCAGATGGGGCTATAGTTGGATACATGTAGGTGTGTCTAATTGCCACTGCAATTTTGCCTATCCAGTCAATGTGCCAAAAAAACAAACAAACAAATCAACCAACCCAACCGACACCAGCAAAAAACTAAAACCTTGCTGGGCCGTTACCCTAGCTCACAAGCCAGGGAAGTTATCCAATTCTCTAAAAAGTTAATAAAATGGAAAGAATGAAGGACAGAAGGAAAACTCATTTAGGAGATCTTCAGACATTTGAGAAACTAAGTGACAAGTTCAGCTGTATTCCAACAACCCAAGAAGGATGTGTGTGGCAGGCCTACCAGAACCGGTATGGTTCAAAGACTGGAAGACAACACATTTGTTTGATAATTTGCTGAAAGTTTCTATCTGGCTAGTTTCTAGGATCTGCAGCTGTAGTTGGTCAGCTCAAAGCTATATGCAATGATAAAGACTGAAATAATGAAAGCGGGATTAAGCAAACTACAAATATTGTGTGCAGTTTTTTCGTGTGCTTACTCATTTAATGCCCCTGAAGATCCAAATGCTAGCTTATTATTCCCCATTTCAAATCAGTGACACGGAGACAGAAAAAGGTTACTCAAACTATCCAGAACCTGGCTTTGGAACAAATTATTATTACATGCATTTAACATTTTAAGAAGCAAATAGTCCAGGCAGCTATATCTATTTATGCTTAACATTTTTGAAAAACTGCTGAACCCAATTGAAGGAACAAGTGACCGCACCAAAGAAGAAGAAAAAAAAAATAGGCATGACTGTAAGATACTTTTCAGATGATTCTGTAATGTTCCTGACAAAGAAAAGGTGGTTTTCAGGATATGCATTAGGTCTGTAGAGTGGGAAAGATTGTTGTCCATTGGAATCCTGCTTTACTTGAAACAAGAAGGAAATACACGGGCCGAAAATGGAAGAAATTGCAGAAGAGTGGAAAACTGAAGGACAAAGGATCAGGTAACTTCCAAGATCATATACAACGATCTCATGACAGAGGCAGAAGACTTTCTCTTTGGTCTCCCCTTTCCACAATATGGTTTCACTGAAGAACCAGCAGTATGTCACAAAATGTTCACGTAATATGAAAAAATATTAGTTTTGTCCTTACAGCTCAGCTTTTTGGCCCGTTGCAGTAGTGGGTTCATTGCTCTGTGCTGTGCTTCCACTCTGCTAATGGGAAAAATCAGTCATGAAAGCAGACCAGCTGTTGGAAGAAAACTAATTGCACTTCCACCCTTTTCATGGGTGATACAATCCACTCTTCCTTTTCCCACATTAGTTTCTCTAAATGCATTCCATTTCCATTTAACAGATTCAATGGAAAACTACATAAGCCTTACATAAACAATACTTCTAAACAGTCACAGACATGTCACATTTGTTTCTCCCTCAAGACAAATTCTTTCCCTATTGTGCACAGCATTTCTAGAAGATGGACTTCAGACTTGCTTTTAGGATCTCTTACATCAAAATGACACTTCTGAACATCAGGGATGGCTAGTCATGTGATTAGGAGTAGCCACAAAAATTCCATCGAACGGAGTGTTTCCTGACCCAGAGCCCAACTTACTATGTCCAAGAAGGTGAGCATGCAACACATCCAGAATTTAATACTGGCTCTACAGTTGTCAGGAATTTCCTTTCCCAGTGTGATTTAGAGCAGTCACCAGGCAGCTTGTGGCATCGACACAGCACCTCTGATATGCTGGTAATCTATTTTCAACCCTACCTCAAAATTTCCTTCCCAGAACCAGACTGAGTGGCAGGTGCAGACAGTACAGACTGGTGTCATCCTGGTACCCTTCACTCACCTTCAACGGAAGGGATTCTGCTAAACATTTTGGCCTTGGAGATGCAATGAGTCTGGCCCTGTACCTGTGTTGTTCTACTAAAGGAAAGAAGCACTGTCACCGGCCCTTTGTGGCTTGCAGTGCCTAAGTGCCGTTCCATGTTAACAACGCACAATTATTTGTTCCTGGCTTTGTTATCTGTTGGTACTAACAAAATACAGACTGACCAGTGTATCACAGCTCTGCCCTCTGAGGGCATCTGTGACCAGACTGTAAATAAGGAGAAATGCAAATGGAGATAAAAAAGCCATCAGTTTGTGAAAGACCGCTTCTAAATGTTCTGTTAGGACTTCTGTCACTGCAGGCAACCAGAGTGTGAAGCAGGTAAGAAGAGCAGAAGCTCTTGACGTAAGTAATTCCTCATTTGGAACAATTTTAAACAATCTTTGACTTATGTTCATGTGCTGATCATTGATTAAGCCACAGGGATGTTTCCTCCAGTGTTTCTTTGCCCTTATTACTATCAACAATATAGTACTTTTCCAAATCAGTTAGTTTCAGACTGCGTGTATGGCCTATTAATAAATGTACTTTTATATATATATTTGTTTTTCATTAATATCCATCAGATAGTTTATTCTCTGTCAAGCACTGGATCTCTGAAACACTCATCTTAGTTAGCAATAAGTTATGTGGATTTCTTAGTTGCACTTCAACATGGAATTTATGCAGAAAAAATAAATCATTCATTCAGCAGAATGATCAACTTTTGTATTTCTTCATGTAGTTACATATTAGTCACTTGGCATTTTCAATTAAAATGAATATGTTCACTTAAATAGTAAGGAAAAAACAATAGCAGGCATACAGACTTATTAGGCAAACAGCATGCGTACTGCTGTAACTAAGGGACTTTTGGTATTATGAGAAGCCACCGATGTCTGCTTTCATTCACATGACATACACGCTGATTTTAGGTAGAATTGTCTTTCAGTGTCGTATATTAAAAGCAAAGGAGAGCTCCAACTCAGAGATTAATAACCTGTGGGTTATTATTTCAGCTGTGTTCAGTAAATATTGCATGTGTGCCTGGATTTCATGTTTCATCATAGTATGAGGAGTAATTCCTGAGCTATCAGCTGCATCAACTGAGAGCGGAACAGTGCAGAGCACCGCACAACGACAAGCTAGCAGACTAGTAGTTACATGTTTCTTTGGTCAAGTCATACAGTAAAATGATTAGCCTGCTATTAGCTAGAACTGACCCTCTCAGCAGGATGTGAAGCACAGCAATGTTGATATTCAGTCATTTTCTTCTTTTGTTCGTTGTTTCTCAGCCATGTTCTCAGCTGTGATAAGAAGGAAACCCTGAAAGCTTCTTCACACATCTTTTTCAGCCTAAAAGGTGTTGAAGCGTTAAGTAACTACTACTAGGATGGTTCGGGAAGCTTTGTCATGTGATATAAGGTGTGTAAATTCCAGCCTACCAAATAAAAACAGGATCAAAGTCTAAGCTGACTTACTGAGCCAACACATCTGGGGAGGTATTCTGACACGGATCTTTATTTATTTTTAACTCAGTGAACCCACAAATACCAGTGGCTACCTAAGAAGCACGTTAGCAAGAGGTGTTCCTGAAAAAACTTGCGAGAGGATTACAGCCCTGTTCAATGCCATGTAAATTCAAATTTGACAGCATTGGGCATGTAGGCACCTGAATGCTGTTCCTTCCCTACCCTGTGCCCAACACATTCTCCAAAAATACTGTCATATGTACAGCCAAGAAAACAGTCACATTAAATTCAATGAAAGCATCAACAGAGGTTAAAAGAGAAACACTATTAACATGCAGTGCTACTCCTACACCAACAGCTGGTAAGCCCTCAGAAAAGCATAAACAAACTAATTAGACACAGAAAAATCTTCAGTATAATGATGTCCGTCCACGCATTGTACCATCCTCTTTGATAAGCAAGGGGAGAAGTGAATCAACACAATTTCACTTGCAGGGATATGACCTCTGCACCTGTGACCTTTATCTAACAGTAAGGGCACCTTTCACCTTTACGTACCTTTGTGCTGATTTACACAAGCGTGCCCCGCTATCCCAATAGCTGGATATAAATTCCATCAATTTCTCTGTGAACCCTTTTCAAGGAAACTTTTTTTTTTTTTTTTTTGCATTCATAAGAACTGCTGCAGTCTAAAAATTCCCAAAGGAACGTGTGGGAGCTTGTGTTACCTCTGTAATAACGGTGATTGTGAAGTTTTCAATACCTATAATGGAATAGCGAGGACAAGTCATTGTACAAAGCGAGAGCATCTATTAAAATTTAATTACAGTATTTCTGTTGTTTCCAAAAACCTGCAACGCTGTGTATATTTCCTGGCGTGCATGCAAGACTACTACTTTAAACTATAAGAGTAAAGTTTTTTCCTTAAAAATGTAATGTAGCAGACTGGGGAAGATGAGGGTAAAAAGGGGAAAGAATTCTACAAGTTCTGGAAGATGGCTGTTGTAAGATAGACAACTTTGTCAGCAACTGTGCATATGTGTATGAACCTGTGTCTGCTACAGGGAGTAGATTTAAGTCTGTTCAGATAGTGGTTAATTTCTTCCACCTGTTTCTTCCTTTTCCATTTCAATGATCATACCACAATACAGGTACAGCCCAAAGTTGGGAGTTTCATTAGATTTGCTGCTTTGTAAGGCTTATCACCGAACGATTTTATTCCTTCCCAAGTAACGTGTATTTGCTTTCCAACTCACAGGTACATGCATGAATTGCACACATTTATTTACAGAAGATTTGGTTTTCAAAATAGGACAGAACACCAAATCAGCCAGGAAGCATGGCAGCTGTCCTCAGTAAAGGCAGAACCAGAACCTAAATGCTGCAGATTTGATCCTGTGCTGTTGTACAGTGATGTAGCGCAGTTATAATCACCTTCTTAGCTGTGGTTTTAGTTTAGGGCAGGACGTCCTCTGACACAGATTTTAATGACATAAGAAGTATAGATCGTAGTATCAAGAACAGTTTTCCAAAATTTGTAGAAGTGAAGAAAATGAAGAAAGTGAATCTAAAGCAAACAAGAAATAGACTTGAGTGAATTTAATTGATGAAATAGTCAAGATTTTCTCCCGACCACAGGTCCTCCTGAACTTAGAGACCCACAAGGTCATATTTTCTTTTCTTTTTGTTCATTTAAGTATCTTGTCTATTCTCAGTAATGTATACAAACAACTTATTAATGACCTGCATATTTTCCATTGACTTTGGGACTCTTGCCACAATGCCAAAACCTACCCCAAGTGTTGTGCAGTCTCTTACTGCTCAATGACATTAAAACAAATGAAGGATTTTAAATTTCACAACACTTCATGCAGACATGATTTCAAAAACCTATGAAAGCTTTGACAGATTACAGCAAATAGTATTACAGGCAGGAGCTCTTTTCTGTACCCATTGTTAATGATTATAAAATGTGGAGGGAAAAGGGGTATGCTAGCCTTAAACTGCCTGCCATCAATGGCATAAATACCCCTCTAGCAGAGGAATAGTACTGGCTTGCACCAAACATTGGACCTCTCTCTACTCCTGAGGTATATTCTACCTTTCACTGGCAATAGTTGGAACATTCCCTTCATTTTAAAAGGGGAAAAAAAAAGTCTTAGGCACCCACTACTCTAATCTCTACATTTTAGTAACCCGCCAGCTTCTTCCTTTGTTTAAAGTAACGTCTGATTGTACATGGGATTTTAGGTCTCAGTTTGTATTTATCATCTGAAACAGTATTCTCCTACAGAAGGAAACTGAGAAAACACTATTTTGTAAGAATGCAAGTGAATTTTTTTATTTTTATTTTTAACTGCTGGGAGAACAATATTTAAAACAAAGGCAGTGACAAGCAGGCCTTGAAAAGAAAAAGTCAAATTCTATTTAACATCTTAATTTATATATTTGCTGTTGTGTTTCCATTAGTCAGAATTGTAAAATTTGCCCCGTGAGTTCCATCATTTAATATTTATCACTCAGTACTTCACTTTCATATTGAATATTTCCTCTAATACATAATTCCTGTAGGAATGTTATAGGATTATTTGAAAAAAGCCTCCGCCCTCCCCCCCCCCCCAAGTTTCTCAACAGGAAATGATGCTGCTAGTATTTGGATGATCTCCAGGAAAAGGAGTAGACTTAACAACATATATGCTGGATGAGAAAGGATTATAAGGAAAAAGATACTTCAAAAAGATATACGTGCAGTACACGTATAAAAAGATATCCATGCAATACATGTTTTTACTCCTGCTCCTGTTGCTTCTTGCTGCCCACTCTAATAAAGAAGTGATGCTCTTCACCTTCACGGATCCTACGTCACAACGGAGCTGTGCAAGGAATATATTAATCGCAGCAACATGTCACGCTAACAAAAGGCTTCATCCATACCCTACTTGTACTGTTACTCAGGGATTTAGCATGCCAGTGAATCTGTAGATTTAATTTACTGCAGACTTCTTCTCTTGTAAAAAGAGAGCATCAGATGTTTTCCTCATTCCAGTAGGTTACTCTTGTTCAGGTAGCTCATGTGAGAACCATCAAAACAATTTAAAAAATCCAAATTCGGATACTGCTAAAATATTGCAGTTTGGGGTAAATCAATGGTTCTCTCCCCCCTTTTCCATTTCCTGCTCTTAAAATGAATCAGCTTGCATGGCATTTACGCTGTTCCATGCTACCAGCTACTAGGAGGAAAAATAACTGTCCTAACTGAAACCAGGACACCATGGAGCAGGAGATCAAGGAGCTGGAGCCTAACTCATATGAGGATGCCTAGGAAGCTGAGATGCCTTAAAAGACAGCTTGGGGCAATGAAGAGAGCTCCACAGACTGGGCACAAAGTAGCTGTCATCTACCCCCATGGTCTGTGGTCAGGTTCATAGAGATTTGGGTTCTGCCCCCATAATCCTTTCACCTAGATAGGAGCAGAGACTCAGAAATCAGCACATTAACTTTCACCATGAAGATTTCACTCATCAAGAGAAAATGTAAATTTCCAGATGTACATCGTATATGATTGTGATTGTGTAGCCACAGAAGGATACCGGGGCAACAACAGAATAAATGACAATTCTTAAATTTAGAGTTTACTGCCTCAAAACTTAATTCTATGGCCTATAAAATGCACAAGGCAATTACCATATGCTATATTTCATTGTAGGCCAATTTGATCTTCCTAACAGGCAAGTAGGTACTCATACATACTTTACTATGTGACGTATCTAAATTTTGGGTCATATTTTGCTGAAGAATTTAAGGTGGTTTTGTTCGTCCAGCAAAAGTGAATATATCCCAAAAAACCCTGCTAACTCTATATTTTCATACTCCTAAATAAATTCTGTATACTTCGCTTCAGCATCCCTTGTTTGTCAGTGGAACTTACTAAAAACCCCACAGCGTGGTACCCAAAACTGAAGAGGCTAAATCTCAATTTAAACAACATCAAAGGAGACGAAAGAAAGACTGGGAATGTTTAAGCCAATGAGAGTGTGAGTCATTATTATATAACAAGCAAGTTGGGTAGGTTCTGATATTTTCAGTTGAAGAAGAGATAGGTTGAGAGGGGAAGAGAGCACAGAAGTGGGAGTCAACAGGGGAACTGAGGTAAAGTAAGTGGGTATTTAAAAGTTAAGGATCACTAATAGGAACTTACATGTTCTCTTAAATCTTGTTTTCCTACAGTTTCTCAAGCTCAGGTAAAGCTCTTAAAAATGTTAATTCTGTTTTCATCCCAGTGGAATACGTATCCATTTAAATCATATCGGTGTAATTAATTTTCACTAGGTAGTTATTAGGCAACTTGTAGGTAACTTTGACAAACTTCTTCCATTCATAGAAGACACAGCTGGGTAGAAATTAGTCTCTAAAAATACTTTCACACAACCTGCTTGTTTTCTAGTCACTGTCTTCTTATGTTATGCTCATTCCATCTGTCAATAGATATGAGTCACACATTCGACCTTTCAGTTTCACTTGCGCACATAAATTTCTTCCAATTTCCTGTGAAACAAACACTTTTAACTCTTCAGGAGCTTGCAGTTCACTCAGATCACATGCTAGAATGGCTAAGGTAGAAGCAAGCTCTTGTTACCTTCTGCTGATATGCTGAGCTTTCCAGCCTGCACTCTCTCCAAAGCAGACTGTCTCTTCATCTCACTGACCACCCTCCTTGCCCACCCTACTGCCAACTTTTCACTGAAAAACTAGCAAATGCGTGCAAGTCTGGTTTAAAAAAGACAGCCTTACTATATTTTCAAAGAAAACTAAATAGCAGAGAAGCAGAAACAAGTCACCGCTGACATTACCAGACGCGACCCGCAGATTCATTGAGGGAATGCTATCATTTTACCATTTTTAAATCTGCAGCAGGCAACATTTGGTTCAAAGCTAACTTAAAAATAAAGGCTCATGCTTGCCCAAATGCTACCCACTGACATAAATCATGATGCCTTTACCAACAGATCCTATTTTTTTTTCCTCCCCAAACACAATAAACGCCTCCAGTATGAGCAAAGGAGGAACGTGGCCCCAAAGAACATACTGAAATGTGAAAGAGCGTTATTCTGGGGTTTGGGAGTACATTGCCTTACTCTTCTTTCAGGCATAGTGCATAATTAAAGTTCCTAAAAGATTAAGTTCAAAGACAAGAGGAGAAATTGTATCAATTTTAATAAGAACCACAAACCTGGTCTACTGAAAAGGAGACCAAATACTGCCCAGTGCCCTGGGTAAAGAAGGACAGACACTCAACAAGTCCAGTTTCTTGGCAGAGCTCATCTGTGAGCTCATTTAACACACGGTTGGTTAAACAGCAGCTTAGCAGTGAGGTGCTTTAACACAACAGTAGACTCAGTCTGTTTCAATTCAGCATTAAAATAGCACACAAGGCAAGGCCTTGTTCTCTTCCAAATACACCAGACCTAGACCAACTGTAATATTGTCCCATCAAACCAACTTTATCTAAGCAATGCGCCTTTGCCAGTAGCGATTGAGCTTTCTCCATCCATAGCAACAAATGGATGCTTTTAATGGACAAAATAAGATGGCAGACCTGAAGTTCAAATGATCCCCTTCCGCTAAAATGACACTGGAACTGCTCAGGTTCCTATACCTGTGCACTAACGTGACTTCTCAAGAGACTTGTGGGATCTTATCACTATGATGTGAGTGAGGGTATTGCTTTAGATAACAGTCTACAATGTAGAAGCAAAGAAAAACTGCTATCAAGGTATAGATGAACTCTGAATATTTTACCTTTGGTCTTTATTACGTTAGTATTGAAGTAATAAAACAAAATGCATGGTCTGTTGATGTAATAGTGTTAAATTCTGCCCAAGCAAGTATCAGTGTGAAACCGGAACATCTCCCTTTCAATTTGAGAGACTTGCACATTTGAGCACAAATTTAAAGATATTTAATATCACACCCCAAACCAGTAACAAGACAAACTCAACCAATAAATGTATACATTTCATCAAGACAACCAAGGAACATCGGCATTTTTACTCAACAATACATGATTTTCATATCAATAAGAGCAATATAAACACTGGGGAATACGATCAGGGCTCCATGATTTGTGATCCAAGATGTCTTTCCACAGAATACCTATATCCAGGCATACCCTATAGATACTTTTTATATAAAAAATAGATACATTTCTTATTTAAAAATATATTTCTGGAATTTCAAAAGTTTCTGGAGTCAGCAGTATCTGAATCAATTGTTACCTTGCTTTGTCTATCAACTTTCCTATCGATGATGAAATCCTAACTCTCATACCTTACAGATGTATGCTCCTGGATGTTTATTTGGGTAAGACTGGTCAAGTAAATGAAGATGATGACATTGTAGTTACACACACGTGGTCTTTGTGTTGAAATTCATCTTCCTTACAGAAAACACACATTCAAGGCATTAATTTTACTTTACCTAACCTCACTGCCAACTAAAGCAAAAACAACTAAGGAAGAATGAGCTTGCTAGTGGTATTGAGATCACTGGTAAACAGCAGCTTGTACATTGGTTCCTGAGCTAAATGGAGAAAAAAAAAAAAAAGATCATATATGGAGAAGACCAAAAGCCAAGCCTAAAATTAGGCAATGTTAGTCAATGAGGGCTTTTTGTTTATTTTATAAAACGTAGGTTGCTTTGGTTTTTACATTGTGAAGTGTCATAAAAAACAAGCTGCATTTATCTGCTGATATTTTGGTCATTAGGTGCCTGTAGGCTAAATGAAAATTATAATTCTTCAGGTTATTCATCTTTATTAATTCAGATAAACACTTGCCATCAGCACACTGCTGATAGTAACACCTACAGTACTTAAAAAAAAAAATAAAAAAAGGAAAAGAAAAGAAAAGAAAAAGGAAAGAAAGTTGTGAAGTGATAGCTTTGATTTAGCAGGCAGCTTTTCTGTGTCAAACTTAGTCTTGCAAAAACATTATGATACATGGTCCATTTACAGATCTATGATACTGTCTACTGTTGCTTTTTGGGGGTTTCAAATCTCTCAGCATTTTTTCCTCAACTTCCAAAAGCTTAAACATCCCTTATTGCTCAAACCTCCTCCCGCTGAGGTCAACTGAGTTTAGAACAACTGTCAGAACACATGGATGACGACACAGCAACCTAGCCACAATGTTCTCAACTCAGTGCATGTTTGTTTCTATACAGAAAAACTGATCTTATTTTTGGCAAGACCACATTTTTATTTCTTAAATCAGGCAGAGAAAGGAAGAACAGAAGGATTTAATTACATTCATAGTGTAAAGAAAAGTTAATTCAAATAAATGTTTCAGAGGAAGTTATCATTAGTCAAATTTACCATGTGTTAAGTATGAAACTGTGACTTAAAATATAGACGGCTTTAATACTATTTTAAAATAAAATACTTTCCATGTTTCCAACTTGACCCCAAATCAGTTGAAGTCAGTAGCTTTTAGATTAAAATCAATTAAGAGTAAGTATTTAAGGCCCCTATTTGAATAGTTATTAGCAAAACCCAAGAAGAAGAATAAAAGTAGAGTGAATGAAAGAACGACAGTCTGCATTAAATTTCTCTTAAACTTTCACAAAAAGGCAAGTGGTACATAAACTGGTTACACTGACATTAAGAATGAGAAGTATTTTAAAGCTTCATTACCAGATTTGCATTTGCATCAGGTGACTTGCCACATATGATTTTACACCAAATCCGTAGAGGTCAATTGCATATGGTCTTCTTTTATTTTTATTTGATAACTCACAACTAAGGAAGGTAACATTTGGACTGCCTCAAATAAAAACTTCACTGTTAATAACACAATACAAACTCCACAACTGGGAGTTAGAAAGCTATTTTGCTATTAAAAGAAGCAGCATCCTATATTATTTTTCATGAAGTTTCTAAAAGGTTGAAGTCCAAAACCAATACAAAAACCCTACAGGATTGTGTGTTTATTTTTTCCTCGTAGTTTCGGACTAGTTTTATCTGTTAAGTAACTATCAATAATTATCCAAGATTTTTTTTTTTCCAGCTGTATTTTCCAGCTGCAAGGTACTAAGATATTTATTAATTGACTGAAAACAGGAAAGAAAGAACTTGATTTGGGTATCCAGACAGAAACAAATTTCACGCATTTCTTTCTGCAGGTTGTTCTTGAACCTTCACTTCAACCAAGTGATGTGGAATGGGAATAGACTGCTTATGATTTAGCATACCAATATGCCCAGACACCTTCATCTATATGCTGGCAGAGTTTTACAGCTAGAAGCTGCATTAAAATTGATGAAAGACAACATAACTTCTGTTGGATGATTCTATGCATCTTTGAGTTGACAAAACAATGCAGCAATCCCAATCTTTGTTCACAAGAAAGTCTCCCAAACATTTTCCTTGTTTTATTTAACGAGATGTCTTTGCTCTAAACAACTTGATTTCCTGTTTTGATGTTGTTTCATTATTTCCAATCTTAGTTCTTTACAATGCAACCACAGACCTAGTGATTAAGTCACCATTAATAGTAGGTTAATGATACACAATTACGTGCTAAAGTAAAAGGTCATAGAAAAAGTTTTAAATCCTTCATGTTGAATGATTTTGAAGTCCTAGAATCAGTGATGGTTTAAAGAGAAGTATACACTAAAATAAGCAAGTACCTGTAGCAACTGATTATTACATATACAAGACAATGTAAGATTTGCATGATTGCTATGCGTACAGGTGCAATGCAGAGTAGGAGGGTGATATGCACAATTCCACGGGAGGCTAGAAAGATTCTGGTTTGGGATGAGGGTGTTGGGGGGGTGGTGTCACAGTTATAACTGTGCTGGATGTTTCAGTACACAGCAAAGACAGTTGTTTTGTTAGTGCTAATTAAGCCTTGGCAAACACTCTTGTTGATGAAGTAGGAGAAAATTTGGATGAGGGCATGTGGTGGTTTTACTTGGGTGGGCGGCCGAGCTCCACCACAACTGCTCTCTCTCTCCCCCTCCTCAAAGGGAAAGGGGGAGAAAAATACGATGAAAAGGGCTCAAGGCTTTAGATAAGGACAGGGAGATTGCTCAACAATTAACGTGACGGGCAAAACACACTCAGAGTAGGGAGATAGTAAGATTTATTGCCTATTACTAACAAGCTAGAGAAGTGAGAAACAAAGGAAAGAAACTAAAAGCACCTTCCCCCCATCCACCCTCTTCCACCTCCTTCCCTGAGCAGCACAAAGGAATGGGGGAATGGGGGTTGTGGTCAGTCCATAGCACTTTGTCTCCGCCACTCCTCGGTCCCTCTCGTCCCCTGTGCTGTGGGGTCCCTCCCATGGGATGCAGTCCTTGCCGAACTGATCCGGCGTGGGCTGCCCATAGGCAGCAGCTCTTCAAGAACTGCTCCAGATATGGGACCATACCACAGGGCCCATCCTCAGGAGCAAACTGCTCCAACCTGGGTCCCCCATGGGCAGCAGCTCCTGCCAGGTCACCTGCTCCTGCGTGGGCTCCTCTCCACGGGCTGCAGCTCCGGCCTGGGGCCTGCTCCAGCAGGGCTCTTCCACAGGCTGCAGCCTCCGTCAGTGCAGGCTCACCTGCTCCACCATGGTCTCCTCCACGGGCTGCAGCGTGGAACCCTGCTCCACCGTGGTACTCCATGGGCTGCAGGGGGACAGCCTGCTTCACCATGGTCCTCACCACAGGCCGCAGGGGACTTCTGCTCCGGTGCCTGGAGCACCTCTCCCCATCCTTCTTCGCTGACCTTGGTGCCTGCAAGGCTGTTCCTCACTCCTCTCACTCTCCCAGCTGCTGGGTGGCAGTGTTTTTGTTTGTTTGTTTTCTTTCCCTTTCCTAAATCTGCTCTCACAGAGGCTCAAACAACATCACTTACTGGTTCAGCTCTGGTCAGCAGCAGGGCCCTTATAACACGGGGCAGCTTCTAGATTCTTCTCATAGAAACCACCCCTATGGCTCCCAGCTACCAAAACCATGCCACGTAAACCCTCCACAGAAGGAAGGAAAGAAGAATTTTATTGTTTGACTCCAAGTAGAAGCAGAAACTTTCAAGTTCTGAACTTCTGGGATTCCAGCACAGGAGCTAAATGACTGATCCTGCAAAGACTGAGAACCCCCCAGCTTTTCAAGGAGACTTACAGGGATTTGCAGCACCTTGCAGGATTCCTTTTAACATCAGCATATTACTACTTTAAAAGCATTTTAATTAACTTCCTTCTTTTATATAGCTGTACTACCACATAATATTCACCTGTCCGCGGGGGTCACATTGTGGAATTCAAGGCTGTATAGGCAAAGTACACCAAGTAATTGTTATTAATGACTACAGATTTTTTTTCTGTTCCTTCTTCAAACACTTGTAAACAAATGAAAGAACCATCATTCTTCCAGCAAAGACATTCCTGCCACAGGATTTGATTTCATTAATGACAGCCCTCCCAGCACCAGCACTGAAAGCTGTACCCTCCTACTGTCACGTGGGCTTGTATCAAAGATGGAGCGCTAGCACAGGTAATGTCTGTTTTTCACCTGAACACGAATTTAGGTGATGCCTGTTCTTTTTTCTAGGTCGTAGCTCAGAGAACTGAGAATAGATGAAAGGCAAACAAGATAAAAGAGACTGCTTGTTTCTTTGTTGACAGAAAAATCGGCAAGCTGCAAGGCTGCTTAAGGATCAGGGAAAAACTGGCAACAGTCCATTGCCAAAGGAAGGGGAGGGAAAGAAGAAAGGGGGGCGAGGGGGGAGCTGGAGGGAGGAAGGCAGGGTGCAGGGGAGAAGGTGTTTTCTAGACCAGCTGATTTAGAGCTGAGAGGGAAACAGTACAAGCAACTGTGAAATACAAACACTACTGACTTTGTTCTGGACTTGCAAGACATAAAAACAGAAGTACAGTGAATCATTTGAGGGCAGACAAGGGAGACGCAAGTATGCAGAGATTTCTGTGTTTGGACCAACTTTTTTTCTCGGATAGCGTTTTAGAGCACTGAAGATGAAAAGTATTCCCTTCCTCAGAAGCCCAAGAGTCTCAACACCTTATAATGCAGCAAAAGAAATAACAGCAGAAAGATAGTAAAGTTGGATTCTTTGCTGGGCACCACCAATGAAGCAGGTTTTACAAAATAAATAAATAAAATAGATAAATAAATAAATAAATAAAAGTCTTCCCGCCCCCCAGGCCCTTCTCCAAGCACAGATATCCCTCCCCATTTTGACAGTGACCTTTAGGTGGAAAAGAAAAGCTCAATACACATGCATGCATTTGACCAAATGCCACTCTCCGGTTAAGGTATCCACTTCCAGGATTCAGTGAGCTTTCCAACATTTATCTTTTTGCAAGTTTGCACAGATCTCCATTTCTCTTCATTACACTCTTTCCAACATCCATTATCTTTCTTCACCCTGCTCCCACTGCCGTCTCTGCTTTAAGTCTGTTTGCAGTTCTGACACCCCTCGAGCTTGCTCAGTCACGTTCTTCGCTCTCAATTTGCATTCCTAGGCACAGCTCCTGTACGTTCACCTTCTCCTCCCAGCTTCCTCCGGCTATCACAAACTGCAGCCACCTTTCCTTCAATCAGCTTCTCATCATTCCTTCAAAGAATGATGAAAGAAAGCAACCACCTTGGCTTGACAGCCTAAGGTTTTCTTCTCACAGGACAAAGGGCCACAGTAATCATTTGTACAGCTTGTTGGAGATTGTATTCTCCAAATTTGCTATTGAAGTAAGACCTGTCTTTTCTAACCCACAGCATCTACATTTGGAACTAAGAATAAAGAAAATGTAAAGTCATGGTTGTACTTGTTTAAATAACACCTACGATGTTTTGTTTTGCATTTCAGACATACCGCAAATAAATTTTAGAATTACCCAGAGATTAAGATGAAGGCTTTGAATCACTTAGGATGCGGGTTATGTCCCATGCAAGCAGAAGTTAATAGGCTATACAGTTTAAGATGCCAGTAAAGCTAAATCAAGGAATTTTTTAATCTACAATTTATATCACAGTGCTGGAAAGGCCACAGGTCTACAACAAGAATTTATGTTGGCAGAGGCCAGGATTAAGTTTGAGATAGGTAGTTTGTCAGTTTGTCTTAGAAAAAAAGCAGCGGCTTCCTTAGAAGATTTAAGGTATATACAAGACTGTAAACTCTTAAAAGTAATAATATAGTAGAGATAGGAGAGTGACATAAGGACCAAATATTTTGGTAGAAGACTTAGCAAGTGCAATACATCTCAGTAGCCACCCAAAAGATCAGTCCACGCTCAAGAGAAATTCAAATATGTGCACGTGTACAAGAATGGGAGTGAAAACATTCTTACTACCTCCACTTAACAGTGCTTGTTCTGCAAAGGCCTAATTCCCCATGAAAACACTTAGAAAGTGGGAAACATACAGAAATTATAACAGCACTGTTCAATTACAATCCAGAACTCAATGGGACTGGAGTTGTAGTTAAATCCCAGCTCTTGAACTCTGTGTTCCTTATGTGTAGGCCAATGACTAGAGAAACACTAAGATGTGAAAATCTTTGCACCTTTTCAGGTACCGTTTTTATCAAGATAAACATAAAAGAGTAAATAGTATTACAGACAAAAATAATGAGACCAGATTCTCCTTCTGTCTGGATGAGGGGAGGGGACTGGAAATAACGTAGCTAAAATTGGCAAAAGGTAACACTACAGACAAAATTATCTGTTGACTTTTAGTTTTTTTTTTTGTTTTTTTTTTTAAATCAAACTCAAGGAAGTAAAAACAGATTATTTTTTTTAAACAGTCAAATTTTCCTTGTTTCTAAAACCATTTATGGATTCTTCCCACTGCCTTCTTTATATACTTTTCCCCGTGTTTTATAACTCAATTTCACATAAGGATAAGGAAATTTAATTATCTTAATTGTATTAAAAACTATGCCACAAACTTGACCTTGTATTTAAGTCAACCCTAACAGAAAGAAAGAATTTAGAAATAATTGCTAGTTAAAAATAGATTATACAACTATGGTCAAATGCAGAAAAGATGTCATTAGTCCTCCAATTGTTTGGGCTCCAAATATAATTTTGAAATGTTTTACCGAGGAATGTTGCTGTAGAGAACTTATAAAGTCATAGCTTCATTGATTTGACAAGTTCTAGAATAAGCATCAAATAAGAATTTGCACCATTTCACGTCAAGTCTATAAAAACTAGATATTTAAAATGTTAAACCTTTAAAGACTGTATAATCAGGAAAACATATGGATTATTTTAAAGAAAGGAAGAAATAATTGGAGCTTCCCCAATACCACAGCAGGATACTTTTTCCATGTGAATACCCAATCCAAAAGTAAAGCACTTCCAACTTGTCATATATTGTCAGTCAGGTACTAGCTGTTTTAGTTCAGCTGGATGATACTGTAAACAACTACAAATTGTTTCTTCTATTCAGCCAGCCTTTCTATGGGAATCCATTTTGTTTACCTACATGGCACAGGTTTCAGTTACACAGGCTGCTGACAGTCATCATACCTGGTTTCAGCACAGGGGCAGGCTGTTTTGTGATGTTATGTTTTTGACCCAGAAATCTGCTGTCTTCATGGTGCTTTGTCCCCCACATCCCTGTTACTCCACCTACATCACATTTAAACAACTGATGAATCACTAGATACAATCACCCTATGGTTGGTGGCATCTTCCAGCACACTGCACAGCTGCAAGTGACTACTCAGACCCCAAACGAAGGAGAGTTCACACTATTTCCCATGGGCCAGGTTACAAGATGCAAAGACTAGAACAAAAATCATCCAGGCACAAAGTCTTCAAGGGAGTAGGAATCTGTAACTGCTCTAGCAGTAGACATAGGACATCCCAGACACTGCTTTTAGGAGGAAACAGCAAAGTGGCTTCACTTTCTTCTAGTCATCTGCAGAGGTTGGTAGAAAAACTAGCAGGGATGAGGAGCATGTGTCCCCTTGCACACACCTATCGTGAAGCAGGCAGCTCACTCAAGGGGAGCAGCAAGGGAAGGAAATGCAGAGGAAGTCCCATGTTGTATATTTTATGAACTGTTTTATTACGTTCCAGGAAGAAAAGAGGGAGGAAAGAGAAACAGGCTGACAGCTCTGCCTTTCTATATATATGAAGTTGAAGAGACACCGTGCTGCTTCTGTCAAGAGGGTAAGCCAGGCAATCTTGCCTTTCACTGCCCATGACAGAGCCTGGGCTGTTCATGGCCTTCCTCCGTTAACACCTGGCTATAGGACAGTCTGTGCAAGGGAAGGCAGCCTGATTAACATGCCATATTGATATTCATTTACTGCAGTGGGTATTGGACACCATTCCTAGTCAAGGAACATTAAAGCACAGAAAGTGACTGATTTCTCCTCTTCCCGCACCCCCAGTCAGCCATAGCCCTCTCTAAATAGCAAGTCAGAGGAGTGTTTTGTTATTTAAAGAGAAGAGGCTATAGTCTGTAGCTATTCAACAACAGTAACCACCCCAAGAACTTTTGCACAATGTTCCGCTTTTAAGCTTTGCTAGAAATAAACATTTGAGCACGAGTTCAGGCATTCGTACCATGGTACGTGAATGCCTGTGGTGCAACACTAATGTTACTGCTAGAGCTGATTAAAAGGGAAAAGAGCTAGGTATAAGAAGGTCAATAACTAAGCAAGTTCTCCAGGACTGACTCATTTACATGGAAGGTTTTTTCGCAACCCGGCAGTCAGTGCAGAAAATAGTGAAGTGGTTATGACTATACACTATGCTTACAGCTGCCTGAAAAACAATTCTTTCTTTAAAAATGGGTAGATTAACAGGACAGTTTGGATACTAAGGGTGAGGAACTAAGTTTGTGAAGATCAGGTTTAAGCCAGATTGGCACCTGTCTCCCTTCCGAGACAGATTTCTGTATGTTTTAACCATTGGTGTCCAACTCTGTATTATCTTATATTTTTTCGTCTTTTGACAGAGATGAATGAACTGGACATCATCCACTCTTAAACACTGTCTTGCTAGAAAGCCCACCAACCACTGAAGCTAGTACTGTTTAGTCCTGTTTTTAAGCACAGGGACTTGTTTCTGCATAGGACTGCATTTCAGTCTGCTTGACTCTATGAAATAACAGTTTATTACTTGACTAACACTTTAGCTAAGATAGAACAAGTCTTGAACATCTCAGAGTATTTCTTCAAGGAACTAATTGTTCATATTCCATGGTTTGTCTTGATTTTCAAAGTAGAAGGCCCCAGATTTGGAGGTACTACCACTCAAGTGAATTCTCAGAGCCAGAACCCCAATGTGAGCCACCTGCAATTATCCTCCTATCTGCAAACAGCAGGTTAAACAATAGCATGGTCACACACTGCAACAAGGTAGCACAGAGAATTCATCAAATCAGAAGAGACAGCCAAAGCCCTCTGACCCCACTGTTTTTGCAGTGCCAGACACCTCTCTTACTACTCTGTCTCTGAGGGAAACATTGCTGAAGAAGTCACTTCACACCTGCAGAAATGTCTTTGTTGAAAAATGGGGTGGGTAAAAGCATAAAATATTTTCATTGCTTAGGTTTCCTTACAGAACCACTATCTAGCTGCAGGGCACTTCCACCTCCAGATCAACATAAAAAAGATCCTGCTGTATATATGCTGTCCTCCCCCACTGGGCAGAAGTAATGGGAGAGGGGAATTCTTTAGTTACAACTCTGCCTAACTGGAAGACAGACATTCCCGTAAAATCGTGTGTGGGAGCATTTCACAGTGAAACCAAAACACTGTTAAAAGTAAATTCAGTGAACTACTTCTCATGCAGTGCTGCTATATGAAAAGATGAGGATATTTTATTATACATACACAAAGTGCCAGACACCAGCACCACCGCAGTGCCAGATTGCCACCAGAGGACTACACTCCAAGCCCCCAGGATCTCCTCTCTGAGGCTGTGGACCAAGTCATAGCTTCACATGACAGTCCCAAGTGATCCATTCCTTACTGACATGAGGAGTTGGAGGCAGAACATACCTCACCAATTTAGATTCTATGCAATTGTTTTATTCTAACTAAATTCTTGTTTGGGAATAATGCAGCCAACATGATTTGATGTGGCACCTCTGACTTATGATACCAGATTTATGCTGTTAGAACAAAAACAGTTGTTCCGTACTATGTAGCCATACAACTGATGAATATCTGTGCCAAAACTGCTCTATGTTAAAAACTCTCTGCACCATATTGCTGCATGCAGCATCAGTCCAAGGAGATACTGACATGAAAACAGGCTTTTACCATAACTATGATGCACCGTATTTTTATAGAGCTGAACTGTTAGGGTGCTTAGGCAACTGTGTGTCACCAAGAGCAACATACTGTTTTGTTTTGCAAGTTTTACCCTCACTATGACAAAATAACGAAGGCTTACTCTCTGCCTTAAACTCAGCCCAATTTGACAAAATTGAAATACTTAATGTTTAATACAATTGATTTTCCACCCACCAGGCACAATAGTTAAACACCAAAATCAATGCCGATCTCTCAAGTCTTACTTTAAAAAAAAAAAAAAAATCACATTTGGCTGTTGTGTAACAAATATTGAAAAGTACCAAAGTGAAGGAAAAAAGGTAGCAAAGAAACTCCTCTGGTCAAGATGATCAACCCCTCCCAAATGACTACACAGAGCAGCAAAGTATTGATGATAAAAATAACATTGTTTGGCAGTGAAGTCATGTTGGCTTTTTAGGACATATCCTGGAGTTGGACTACATTCCCACTTCTTACCAAAAGGAAAACAAAAATTTGCATCAATGCAATTTTGTGAATGTCAGTGGAACAGAATTAAGGCTTCATACTTGGCCTAATCAAGTCCAACTACTGCTTATGTACAATTTCTGGAACTGTAGATACCCCCGAAGACACACACCTTCCATTAAGCCTCAGTGGGACTTCATTGACTCAAATATTTACAACTACTCCCACTCATATTTTCTATGGTTTCTTGAAGACGTATAGATTAATACTTGCGGTAAATAGTTTATTATTTTTAAACTGTAGTACCATTAGCACAGTGCATTCTTAAGGCAATCTAGAGAATGATTGCTCTGTGCATTATGTATGCACTCAGCTATTGTTTGAGGGATGTTTATCTGCTGGGAGCCAGTTTCACAAGTTATATTTAAAGATGTCATTACAAAAGTAAAAATATTAAAGTAGCTACAGATGAGTATACCTATTAACACTGCAGCGATCCTCCAAAATACTAGTCCACACGACGTGACAAGCTTTGTGTAAGAAAACATCATACATTCTCTACCTGAGTGCACGCCACTGTTTCATGTAGCCAAACCAAAACATATTTCAGCTTCTACTATTTCACAGTTTTACAGGGTTATTTCTGTATAGAGATGTTCACTGATTCCACAAGGAAAGCTAATGCTTACGTCACACACTGGACACATTGGCCAAGAACTATTCCTGGATCCAGCATAACTAGTAAAAAAATCCTGACTTCTTTTTACATATTATCAGTATTGGATAAAGATTCTTTTCATTTATATCAAATGTTTCGGACTTCTTTATTAATTTGTAACTGGGCACAGTTAACTGACCTATTAACTGCTTGTTCCTCGTTGACTTGTGTATTAACCAACCATAAATAGTTTTTGTCTAACAGGAAAATAAATAAATAAAGAAATTCTCCCTCTTTAATCTTCATCTGGAATGCAGAAAGTTTTCTTTGTCCTTCAGAAAGATCTCCCCCCTCAAACAGGAAGCGCAGTTCTGATAAGATCACATTTAATCAGTTAGTATACTGCCATTATTTGTTCAAGAATCAGAAGCCAGTTTATAAAAGTATTCTTTCACACATTCAGGTGAACGTTGCTCAGCAGTGCACTGAAAAAAACAGTACTGCTTTGCATGCCACTTTCTTTTTTTCCCCCTCCCTCTCTCAGGCACTGCTAACAGCTGTAGGGTTTTGGTTTCTTAAACAGGAGAATCACAACTACATTAGGACAGAAATCACTCAAACTATTCCGTGCAGAGGAAGCTCCAACATCTAACAAAAAGTCCCCTTATATTTTACCAAAAATATTCTCACCATTCCATTTTCAAAAGCTGGAATAAAATTTAAGATTGACAAAAACCTGAATATGCAGGACAGACAGCTAGGGAAGGGAGCATCTTCACTTAGAAGTGGGAGGAATTCATGAGCTCACTTGGGTAAATGTGCTCCTCCCCAGCTAAAACTGTTGGTATTTTTCTTTGGCTAAGAGTAATTTGGTCATAATAATCCATCAACTGCCTTCTTCTTGCAGAAAGAGGATTAAATTGCATTTTATAAATCTCTCTAGGTGGCCACCCTATTCCTGGCGCACTGAAGTTTCCATTAAAGGCACCAAAATCAATAGCTACCTGCCTGACTGCAGCAACATTAAGTTTAACACAACAAATTCCTGTACGCACACAGTAGTGTTCTGCAGTGCACATAGTTTGTCCCTCTCACTTCATCACTGACGCTCATTTAGGTTTTTGCTCAATACTTCACTGGATTCAGTCATATATTGTCCCAAGAAAATACTAGAAACAAGACAGAGAAAAACCAAAACAAGGTAACTTGCTCCAGGAGTCCCCTGCATTCCAAGTCAGAGGAGCTCTGCCTCAGAATTTTCAGTCAAAACAACACCAACCTACAAATCAAACAGAATGTCACTGCCACAAACAAAACCACATAGAAACCAGCAGTATCTACAGACATCTCCATCAACTCTGTGCAAAGGGAGGAGAGGTTCTTTGACAATCACAGTGGGTTGCAGAACACGCAGGCATGCAACATGTATGTATAAACATAACACGTTACTAACACTTTACCATTACTAGTTCTACAAAATAGGTATGGATTCATCTCCTGTCTTCTAACAGTAATTTGGCTTAGCAGATAAAGTGAATTTTGTTTGACTTACTCTATGTCCAAATTATTGAAAAAGTTTTTCACAGGGCCCAATTCTTCTGTTTTCTCACCCAGACATAAATTATTCCTTCAAGTTAAACTGAACTACCGATGGACTGTGCAGCCAAGCTTCCACACTATTCTGTTTTCCAGAACTTTCATTCAGCCCACTTTTATGGAAGCCACCACACTGTTGGTGTTTTATTTTGCAGTGGGTAGCATTGTGCCAGTTACACTGCTGATTAGGCTCTGGGCAGTCATTTTTTAACTGGCTACAAGGATACTACAGGCACTCTACCTTCACTTCCACACCAGAACAAACATACAAAGCTAAGATCCATAGAAACATGTAACAATTCAGGTTGGAAGGGACCTTAAAGATCACCTAGTTTCAAGCTGCTGCCATGGGGAGGGACACCTCCCACCAGACCAGGTTGCCCAAGGCCCCATCCAGCATAGTGTTGAACACTTCCAGGGATGGGGCATCCACAGCTTCTCTGGGCAGCTTGTTCCAGGGCCGCACTGCCCTCATAGATATTAGGTTGAAATTCTTTCCTATCTTTTTTTTTTTTTTTTTTTTTAAGTTGAAAGCCATTTCAGTTTGAAGCCATATTCACATCCAGTCGAAATAGGACATTATCTTTATGCTGCTACTTAGACAGGAGTTGGATTTTTTTTGTGTGTGTGTGTGCATGATGTACACATATATAGTGATTAAATTATATTACAATTCCAAAGTTCGTACTCTGTGACCCACGCTGAACTCAGTGTGACACTGAAGTAGTACCAATTCATGTTGGAGCAGATTATAAATGAAAAATGCTGCTCAGAATAACTACTTTGTGTTATGGAAAACAAACAAACAAAAAACTTGCAATGCTGCAGAGATAGCGCCGTTCTACACCTTATTAAATAGATTTAGTTGGCACCATAACGAAACCTGTGCAAAGGTCTCTGGAATGGAGCACTTCCACCCTAAAGGTCTTACCGCTGAGAGCAACAGGATGGTCCATTCTGATATTTTCTCAATGCCAAGATCACCAAAGTCAGATCTCTCCACTGCGTTAGTGAAAGCTACAAACAAAGGCAATCTTTGAGCCTGGGAGCAGCACTCCCATTAGTCCACACAGGGAACTAGGTCAAAGAAGCCCCAAGGCCTCTCTGAACTACACATGCAAGCAGAGGCCCATAAAGGGGTACTGCTGCAGCTGCATATCCCTTATGCAAAGTACCAGCCAATTAATAGGCTCTTTTCAAGACACACCCATGCACTGGATGACAGGAGAAAGAACAATGTCCAAGTTACTCCTTAGTTCAAGAAACATCCTGTTGGCTCACTAAGCTAGTTTAGGGAGAGGGGGAAGTCAATACAAAAGAAATCCCGATGGATGCAAGAAGAGAGCTCCAGGCTACCCTTCACTGCCAACTGCAGCAATAGCCAAACGTTTTATCCACTGGGGACTGGAAGGAGACCAAACTCATCTCTCAGAATTGTCAGAGTCCAATTGCTGTTCAGTTGCAATGTACTACATCGAATTTTGAACAGCAGCTTGTAGTTAAAAGATTATCTAACTCACTGTCAAAGTCATGGGCCAGCTAGTAATCCCCAGCTATCTTTTCTTACAATAGGTTATAAGGAACTGGGAGCTTTTATCAGACAGTTGCTCAGAAGAAGAGAGAGAGAAGATAAAGTTTGTTTTGGATGCTATATAGAAATCACTTACTTAAATGCTCTTAATGGTAGGTAGCACAGCTGCTTTCTCTATGAGGTGTGTAGCAATCTACCGCTTTGAACAACCTTGATAGCTCACCCTAGAGATAACCCATGTAAAGTTAGTTTTTAACTGCGAATCTTCTGCTCAGCACTGTGGCAAAACAAGAGACCAGCAATCTAGAATCCACCTGGGAATGCTATGTTCACCTTTTAACTGGCATACAGCTCTGGAGGTTGCTCACCTAAAGCTGGCACCTTTTCGTCATGCTAGTTTCTTACTATCTCTCCTGTTTATCTGCCGGCAATATAGAACCACATGGAACGTTACAGTAGTCCCTGTAAGTGTTAAAAGTTAGCGTTACACCTTTAAAATAGTTTTAAAGAGCCTAGAGCAAAATGCACTCTCCCCCCAAAATAATGAATTTATTTAATAATCATGCTGTACAGTCTCATCAGCTACATAATTTTCCACAAAAATAATAACCTGCAGCCCAAAACATCATACTGTGCCACGTCGAGCAATTATCTACCAAGCCCAAACAAGTACAGGACTTCCCTATGCCTCATGTTGTTAGCTAGTACACAGTATCTGCCTCGGTTTGGGGACAAGGCGTAGAAAGAAATCAGGCTGCGGGAACAATCACAAATCAAGGACATTCTGAGAACCCTGCATACATTTTAATTGAACCCCAGCACCATTTTGACTGTGTGGAAAATAAACAGCCAACTTGTTCTCTTCAGCCTCCCTTCCCTCCAGTCTCATGTATCCCCCTTTCCACCATATTTATAGAAATGTTGTCCCCCCCATCACCTCAGCCAACTCCTAACCTCTGTCACACTATCCCTACTTGCAAGTTGTATTTTTTTTCCCCCTGGATTTTGGTGGAAGTTGCACCTGAATTTTGTTTTTACTTTTTTAGGTTAATCTCTTCAAGAAAGACATTTTCTTCTATTCTTCGCACGTACAGGGGACTCTAGTCTTGGATAATCCCTGGGTTCTACTTAACAGGGCATTTTAAGGGGTTAATTAATTGGAAAACTTCCTTATGCAACAGCTCTGTAAAGCTACAGAGAGGAATGTCAGTTACATAGGGCTAGTCTGACCACACAGACTGGTGGGCAATGGAGATTATTTCCTCATACGAGAGCTGGGGTGTGGGAAGAGAAGAGCAGAAATTGCATGCAGTTTTGATAGGCAATTTTGAAAGGTAGGTGGTATTGGTAGGCTACCCACAGAGAAGAAAGTGAGATATTCTAAATGGAGATTATTATATATGTGAGCTATGTTAGAATAAAACAAAATGAATGTTTTCTAAGTCTACAGGAATTGCGTAGTCAGAAAACTCCCAAGCCACCAAAGACAGCAGGACTCTCCCATCAGTACTGCCAATCCTATGTGGACTCAAGAATGAGCAAGTTAACACAAGACTCTTACAACGTTTTATTTTCAGGCATAATTTGAGCAGTAACTCCAAACAAGCAGCAACATTGCATATCACAGTAACTTCCTACATACCTGCAGAGCGCAAACAACAAGGATGAGGACTTAGCTAGCATACTGCATATAGTAGCAAGGAGAAGAGCTGCCTCATACGAAGGTATGTTAACCATAACGTGTTTTACAATGAACCATAGGAACAAGAGCAATAATCGCTGGGATCTAAGATATAAACCACAATAAGCAAAGGTAGCAACAGATTACTTACTTGCATTTTACCTCCTTCAGTTCCCCTGTGCTTTTTTTTTTTAAAAAAAAAAAAAAAAAAAAAAAAACACACTTCATACCTGCGGGTACATATCACAGAACAGCTCTCTGGCCATATCATCAAGTCCAGGTTTTTCAGGAAATAAAGCAATACTGCCCAAATTCCTCATTTATAAAACATCAAGGAAAAGAAAGGAAAAAAAAAAACACATCTGTTAAGACTGAACAGTACTAAAAAGAAGGGGAGGAAAAAAGTACTGCGTGTGCTCACATGCTCTGTAACCCGACCCAGGAGGTAAATTGGTCACAGGTGATCTTATCTGAGACCCTAATCAAAGGGACCTGCTGAGCTTTACAGATGCCTCATACTTGATGCTTTGGGGCTGATCTAAATTTCTATTCCTCCTTTTCTATTTTTGTCGTTGAAAATACCAAGTTTTGCTCTTTCTTGTTGTAAAAAAAAATCTAAATCTAATATCCAGTTTAATACATTTTTTAATTACAATACACTGAAATTCTTTAAAAAGCACTTGCTTACAGTTATGTCAAAGCTTAGAAAAACAAGTGTTGTTTTTGTCCCCCCCCCCTTTCTCTTTAACATTATAACCTTTAACTGTGACTATTGGCAATGTTCTCTCATTCCACCCAGTAAACACACTCAGGCCCTACGCACATTCATACTCCCTTGATTCAACTTACAAATAGATGAAGAGCTTGACAGATTCAATAGATTTTGTTCCTGGTCATAATCCTTCTGAAGTAATGCCTGAACTTTTTTTGCAGCTAGCATCTCAATAGTCTGTCTGTTTAGACTTTCCGTACTCTTACCACAGATTAAACAATCAGTATCTAGGAGCTCAAAACTCCAGCTCTGCACTTGCAAAACTGATGCCAGGGAGCGGTAATTATACTTCAATGACTTTATTGACTCCAAATGATTAAGCCAAGTATGACCGACAAAGCTTTACTGACCATTTCTATTTATAACACAGCACCATTCCATACACATTCAGAGTTAGTTACATGTGGTTCTTGCATGAAGCCTTGCTGCCTCTTAAGACTTGGGGGCTTTTACAATAAAGGGGAGTTATCCTTTCATAAGTGTTCATAAAGCCTTTTAGAAATTTTTCATAGCTTCTTGGATATCTTCCCCCCCCCCCCCCCCCCCCCCTCCAGGGGGTGGGAGGAAGCAGGGGAGAGAACTTTGTCATTGAAAAGCTGCAATTTGTTTTTAATTTTCTTGTTTTGGATTAACATATACTGCCATCATGTGGGCAGAAATAACAAGAAGTTATTCAGTGAAAGCCTCACCTTTATTTTAAAGCATTCTTATTGCTACCTATACCAGCAGTAGCTCATGATCACTGAAACGGGAGGAAAAACAGAAATCTGAATTTTTTGTTTGTGTTTATATTTCTGATGCCTCTTGAAGGAAGAGGTGCCAGTACTTGAGTACTCAGGGGAGGTACCATAAAGCTATGCTGCAGCTGGGCAGTATATTGACTAGCAGCTGGGCAGTATATTGACTAGTACAAGAGGCAAATATCCCAGCTTCAGGACATGGCTTTTCCTACTCTCTCTCAACTGTATGTCTAGACACAAGTCGCACTGAACAGATCAGAGTGACTAGAAAACAAAACACAAAACAGCACAAGCATAAGATAGGCCAAGATGTAGCAGTGTAAATGCATAGTCTGTATGCAAGGGCCAATATTGCCAGCTTTTCAACCCACGCACAAGACATGAGAAATCTGTCAGCCAAATGACCAGTTACTTTCTACTTGTCTCACTGATTATCTGTTGATTCACCCTCTTCCCTGGGCATTGCAAGAATCTATTTACCTCTTTTAGATTAGAACTTCACCTTCAGTGCTACTTCAAGATTTCCAGAGAATAAAGGATGAAAAAAAAAAGATTGACCACCCACAAGCACAAATACTCTGATTTTTACAAATGTCTTGAAAGCTAATCACTACAAAGTTTAAATATATCATAAATTTATAATTATTTTAAAGAGCCTTAGTATTGGAAAATAGTTAAATCTCGAATTTTGTGCAT
This sequence comes from Oxyura jamaicensis, assembly GCF_011077185.1. Taxonomy (NCBI): domain Eukaryota; kingdom Metazoa; phylum Chordata; class Aves; order Anseriformes; family Anatidae; genus Oxyura; species Oxyura jamaicensis. Next base: position 57,349,781 of record NC_048897.1, on the reverse strand, counting down.
TTGAATGGACTAATGCTATTTAAAAGGTATTTTAAAACCTGTATAATTTTTAAAAATAACAAGCATCAGTATTGCCAAATACCCCAGGCCCCACACTAAAATAAGAACATTCTTAAATTCAAGGAACTATTCTCGACATATTAGCAGGTTTCAAGTTTAAACACAGTACAAAAATTGGGGGAGGGGGGGAGAGGTTTAAAATCTATATATTAAATATAGGTCATCAAAAATAGTACTTAAATCTTCACTGAAGCACTAAAATGTCAAAGTTAAGGCTGATTTTGCTAGCTTCATGGCATAGCCATCATAAGCTGCTTTTCAAGCTCCATCACATGGAACCAATTAGTGGCATTGCCTTCACAATGAGTAGCACTGTATTCCAGAAGGGTCTCACTGAGTAACTTGCTACTCACACTGAGCTGAGTACATCAGGATCTAACAATTAGATAGTAAAATATAAATAATATATTGATTCCCCCATTTTAGCGGCTTCTCAAGATAAACGCCTCAATATCCATGAAATATGATTGCTATGCAAGGATTTTACCTATTGCAGAAAACAACTTTTAACTGAGAAAACCTCACCCAAGCTGCATGAGGTCTGAGCCTGTATGATACGATCACCGTATAAACAAACTTACATTGTCTAACATAATGACTTGCACAAAAATACGTATGGACTGCCAATAACATGAGCCACATGGGTGTTATTTGAGAAATCAGCTGTCACCAGCATGGCTGAAAGAATATTTCCACCCACATTTAGGTGCAATAGTTACTGTAGTTTGTTTTTGTTGTTGATGCTGTTTTTTAAGTTATTAAAAACTATTTTAAAACATTTTGTTAGTGAACATGGATTCTAGAATCTCGTTCAGTATTCACAGTTTCAGTATTAGAGTTTGATTATTTTGTATATGGAACAATTTTTTCATTCATTATGTGTACCACTTCCCTCTTGTATTAAAATCTGATCTGTTCCTACAGCAACTTTTTAATACAGTTTAGGTATTTCCAAACTTGTCATGCCATAGCTTGATATGTTACAAGTTACAGCAAGAGGTCACAGAGAACTGAATTTATTGTTACGTTAACAATTATACCTGAAACAATTATTTTGCTTTAATAGCATTTATTTAGATTAAGATCAGGTTACTTTTCATTAAAAGTAAGAGACTTGTTCTCTCATTTGTATTTAGACACAAGCTTGACAAACTAGACTAACGAAAAAGCAATTTTAAATAGATTAACATTAAAACAGAAGGACAGGATTGTTGCAAAAGCGTAACAGAATAGAGAAAAAAGGGAAAGGTGTGAGCAGTATGAGCAGATGGATGATTTATCAGTTTATTTGATGGAACCTTGCTCTGAGGCCCATCTCCAATACGTATTGTTTCGTAACATTTCCCTCACTGAGACCAACACTGAAGCTCGACAGAAAACTCAGAACTCTTCCCAGCTCATGGATCAAGCCTATGTATAATACAATGAAAAGAAATGGAAATAAAGAGAACAGCATTCATTTCAGCTGTTCACTTCATGGTCATTCGGTCTCAATACATTTCATCAGCCCCCTCGTATTCTCCACCAGAAAGTATCTTGATATAAATCAGTTTGAACACTGGTGTTGGAGGGAGTCTGAGACACATTGGTAGCTTACCACTAAGTTCACCAGCTTCAGTTGTAGCTCATCACCTTTCTCACCACTTCTACTGTAAGCAGAAGTAATTCTTAAGAAACAGTGTATGTAGTTCAAGGAAAACATACTAACCCAAATGTATCACATCCCTCTCCTCATGTAATTCCTACAGAGAAATTCAAATACACAAACTACAGAAAGTTAAGAAAGTCTCCTTACTTGCGCTGGAAGGAGCTCAAACTACAGATAAACACATTCTGCATTCTCAGACCCACAGACTTTTACCAGTTTAAGAAGGATTTACGTACTGATAGGACAGAGAGGGTGTTTCTAAAACACTTCAAATTCTTAACTGCCATTCTGCATTTACAGCTGAAAGACTACAGAAATTATTTTGTACTTTCAGCAAGATTCATTCTTTTCAGTTACTTGCAAGAAAAACATACAACAGGATAGCTTTTTACTTATGTAGCAGGTCCATCACAAAAGCTGCTATAATATCTGATGTCTGCCACATGATTTCGTAACATTTATGTCACTAAGACCTGCGCAAAAATTGCAGTGAATTACAAGCTCTCCACTGAGCTATGGACCAGAACAAAAAGCAACCTCAAAACAAAAGCGCTCTACCAGCATGCAGAGAAGCATCACGTGTTCTGTATTACTGAGAAAATTGCTAACCAGATCAAAGTAAGAAAACCTAACTCTACGGACCTTTTTTCTACATGTTATTAATAACTTTACATGAAATAGCAAACAGTCTGCAAGACACCAAAGGTTTGGTTCCAGTATCTTCTTATCCTGCCTAGTACTCTGAAATTAATCTTAACTTGCAATAGTGTTTTTAAGAGTCATTAAAAAAGCATTTATTTCCTTCAAAATCAGACCACAACACACAACAGTGGTGGAATAAAATTACAATGTTGGCTACTCAAAATTTAATATATTTTCCCTTCTTCCCCAAAATAAATAAGTTTCTGTCCCTTAGCCCTCCTAGATCTGGCCTGTATTTCACAGTGTTGCTCAGGGCTGTCTGGCCAGTTGCAGTTAATGAACAGACCTGGCTGAAAAACAGGCAAAAGCTCAGCAAATGCAAGAGGTTTCATTGCAGTCCTGGGAACAACAAAAGCATTTCAGCTGAAGCACCAGCCGCAGTGGCTGTTCAATTTAGGCTGAGGCTGCACCTGCTCTATAGCCCACAGCTGAATCACTGAAGCACATTTTTTTCCACACTTACTGGAAAGCTGGGAGTTAAGGTTTTATAATCTTTACATACCTTAACTCCGACCCACAGAATGTGGAAGCTTGCCAAGTGACCGCTTACTCAGATTTAACAGAAATATAGGGTGTTCTGTGGGGCAGAATTTAGACCAAAAGCTCAAACAAACAATGTTGGCCAACCTCAGAGGGGAACAAGCATTATGATAAAGGCAGGTAGATTTGACAGCTTAAATGTTTAAAAAGCATAAAATTAGACACTGATGTTCTTACCATACATTTCAGGGATGTTTCAAGGATTAGCAGGTGTATCCACGTCTGAAACTTTCTGCAGTAAAACGAATCCTCTGAAACCTTAGAGAGTCACATCCTGGAGCAGTGGTACACTCTTGCATATGCACAAAGTGTTGCAAAGATACAAAACTATGGCTGTTAATAAAAATGCAAGTTCACTCTCTACTCTCAGTTTCTCCAGAACCCTGTACTTAACACCCTGGCACTCCCAACCAAGTTGAGTCTAATTGATTAATCTGTTTCCTAGGGTGATGGCCAAGAATCACGGGTGCTTATACTACAAACAATTAAGAACCATTAAGAAATATACTGAGCTACACACACATGAGGGTAAAACTAAGAGGACTGATGAAGAAACCATTTTTCACAAGGTTTCTGAAATAACAATAAAAAAAATCTGAAAAATTCTGAAAGGTTAATTCTAAGAGGACATGCCATACCAGGTCTTCATTTAAATCAGATTTACCCAATTGTAGCCAACAATTAACTTTTGAAAATCTGTCATTTGTTATTGTTGCTCTTGTTATTAGTCTGCTAGAAGTCAAGATGTAAGGATGATTAACAAAACATGAGCCAAAACCATTGTGTGCACTTGAACACATGCAATAAACACACTGATAGAAAGGCTATTCAAAAAACAGATCTGAACAAAACCTTGAAATCTGCAGCATACCACTAGAGGGTGCACAAGGCTATTCCATTATATCTGCTCTGTCTGTATGTATTTATTCTCACAAGGCTCCAAGTACACTTCTAAGCGGAGTTAATGAAATCTTAAAACCTGCACTCCAGAAGAAGCAGATTGCTCAAATTTGTATTGACAGCGCTAGTTCAGAATCAGACATAAAGTCAGATTTGGCTTTCTGATCAGAATATCCAATATGCTACGAGTTAAGTTTTGCCTGTGGCCACTGTTTTGTGAAAGTTTTGGCTTTTATGCTTTCTCTGCGTCTAGTGAAGAAGCCATCCAAGGTATTGCTTTTTAATAAACATAATCCTTAGCAAAAAAAAATAATAATAATAATGTAAAGTATTAAAAAGTATCAAAAGTATTTTTAGTGCATCTGCAATAGAGCACATAAGTCATAGCAGGGTGTGAAGAAATTCTCTTTGCATGAAAACATGGGACTTTCCTTTTTGTCCTTTCCCTGCTTTGACTTGCATTGCATAATGCTGGGGTCATGCTGCTTTCCTACACAGGCTATGAAAACCCAAGACTCTATGCCACTGAAAGTACAGCGGCTCTAAGATTATTTTTCAGGACTCTGGAAAAGTCCTTTTTTCTGCTTCTGCATAGCCAAATTATTCAGTCTCCCTACCAGACAGGGAGTGCCAGGAAACAACGGGATACTGAAAAAGCATCAGGGTGGCTAGGCCATGGGTAGGGCTGAGCACCTGATGTTGCTGGCTTGGGATCTGACCTAAGGATAGACAAGGTTAGGGGCACCCAGCTACCACAGATTGTGTGGAAGCTCTCTCTTCTTTGGTGAGGAACTGTATCAAGTTTCCACGAGGTATCTGTGGTCACTGCTATTTATCCATACTCACATGCTCCCTGATTGCTTCAAAAAAAAATCTAACAGATTTTGAAGGTAAGATTTTTCTCTACAGAAGTTTTGTTTTTCCCTACTAAGACACTGTTAGTTAAGTATCTACTAGTTAACTCCATTTTTATCATAGCTTCCTTTCTTTTTACCCTGTATAGATCTGCCTTTTCTTAAATCAGTTGTTTTCCTCTTGTTCTTCAAATCCTTGTTAAAAGTTAGCATAATCATTTCACTAATATGCTAATACCTAATCCTTTAAGCACCCTTGAAGAATAACAACCACACAAATGGAAGAAGTAATTTTATATTTGGTTACCTTGGCAGTCTAGTGTGTAAATCGTCGGTCCTGCCAATTTGTTAGCAGTCATTTTATCAGTTTGTCCTAGGACATCTCCAACTGATCCTTCAAGTGATAACTGTTCCTGAGACTCATGTCTGTAAATTATGGTTCTAATGAGGAGAATATCCTTATACTTTTCACTGCTTTTATCTGGAAGGTTATGCAGATAAGCTGTGTTAGTTTTTGCAAGACTTATCTTCCTTGAGACCTCTCTTTGCAATTCCTTCACAATAAAGCAACTCTTTCTCACTAAACATAACTGATTTGTGCCCTCAGTTTGACAAAGCAGATTTAAGACGGTTCAATGACCTTCTGCAATCAAACCAACAATTTGAGATTTTTCATGGGGTTAAGGTTCACAACCATCCAAAACATGCCCTTTTCTTTTTCGTGGCTGACTTCTTTCAAAGCCCTACTATCACCACCCAGTTTGTTATTCCTGGGAGTGACAACAGCTTGCTGTAAGATCAAATATACTAACCTTCTCTTTTGCAGCTCGTAATAGATACTTTTAAGTCATCTGGCAGATATTTTAGCTTTCTTTCTTGTCTCCCCCCCCCCCCTTTTTTTTTTAACAAGTGCATTGGCTCATGTCCTGGGCAATTAATTTCTGTAATCACCCTCACCCTTTGGTCCAGCTGTTCACAGAGCTCTGCTCAGTTATAGTACTTATTTAGTGTTTATAGAATAAAACATCACTCTCACTATAACTTTCACTCCTTTGTTTTTCTGGACATTATTACAAGACATAAACCCTAAAAAGAAGGAGAGGTCTTTAAGTACCTTAAGCCTCCAGCTATTGTGAGTTGCTGTTTAACTCCCTTACAGCTTGGCACTACAGTGGTCAGGTGTATCTCCTAGCTGTTTTCCAGTTGGTCTACTCCACCTTCTCCTCAAGTCTTGTAGGTTTGAACAGGCACATGGTCGCTCCTCACACTGCCCAACCACTGCCTCGATCCTGTTGTTAGTACTCAGGTTCTTAGGCACAGTCTGTTATAGCTAACTTCTTTGCAGTTATTATTGCATAGGATTTGTATCCTTCATCACAACATGTCTTTACTACACTTTTAGACCACATAATTCCATAGATACTGTGCTCCAAGAGAAGCAGCACTCCCTCTTGCACAAAACCCTTCAGGATCATATGAAGAATTGCCCCACAGGCAGTCATGAGTTCTGCTAAGATCCTCAGCCAATATTCATTCCCTCTGCAGTAGCACCAGAAACACTGAGCAAAAATCTTTGCCTCCAGATATGGAAGAGCCCAAGTTCCATTGGTACTGGATTTCTCCTGTGTTTTTGTTTTGTTTTGTTTTGTTTTGTTTTGTTTTGTTTTGTTTCCTATGAAAAGTCATGTCTTACACGTCTTACTTCTCAGAATACAAATCTGTTATCCACCTCAGCTTTTTCTTTTCTTTCCATGGACCAGTGATCACTTCGGCCTCTACCAAATACTTAAACCAATATCTTTTGACATCCTAGCTTTTGTTGTTGCTAGAAACACAGTAATTTTTGCATTAATTATGATCACATAACAAAATAACTACTGATGGCAGCCTAGACCCGTAGGGGACTTCCACTTGGGCACTTCTGTCTCGAGTGACCTTTTTCTTCCATACTGCTCACAAATTTGTTTATCCTGGGAATAAGTTTGGAAATAGCATCTCCATATACATACTGACAATAATTCTTTATTAGCGTACATTTTTTGCAATCATTTACGGAGGCAGTGTACCTGATGTAAAGGAAGTGTCTTCATCAACCTGCCTTTAGGTATTTCCCTTGCAAAATTTATTAGGAAAAGTGCAACCATTCTATTAAGTGACTGAGATGCAGTTTGTTTTATTATTTTCAGTTTTACATTGCAGTCTGAGAAGGATGAGGCAAAGAAACATAATTATATATCAACTGGTGAAACATGAGATTCTCAAAATAAAACATACTATACTTCCAGGTTTTAAAAACAACTATTTTCTATATTAATTCCTGTCCTTAATATTGGATAGTTATCCCTTAGGCAGAGAGCAAGAGACGAGTACTTAACATGACAGAATGGCACAATGAGTTCCAGAAAGAAATTTCCACAGAAATATGAATACAACATTTTATGCATGATGAAGGAAGGATATTATCTAATATGTTGCAAATAAAAAAAAAATAATAAAAAAAATGGTTGTCATTAAGTATAATTACATCCTACTAGGACTATTTAAAGTAAAGGAAAAAAGTGTTTTCTTGACAATATATGTCTGTAGTAACTTTTCTGAAGGCTGTAAGCCCATGCCAAAGTGAAGTCTTCACAAAATATGAGTCATTTATGCCTACCTGTAGGAGAAGTTTAACCCTTCATGTCTCTATTTAGAAGGGAAAAAAACCTGTAAAATATGAACTTTTGAAAATACACTGAACAAATGACTGATGTTGAACTAATTCAAATATTTAAAATACTGTAATGAATTGAGATCTCAAAAGAATGGTCAGGCAAATCAAGGCAACTAATTCAGTATGGTTGAGAATGCAGACTAGATAGTGACAGGTCAACATGAAAACAACGATGTAAAAGAGCTTGTGACAAATTTGTAGGGAAGCAGAAACAGTAAATATAGATGGTGGACAAAAGAATTATTACATGAGAGCAACTGAGTTCAATTGGAACACCATGTCCTTGCTTGAGTCACAGTTTCCCTTGTAGTCTCTCAGAACAATTACTGTTTTATCACCACAGGGATTAAGATAAGAGCTTCAGAGTTGTATATGCTTAATTGAGCTGATATACAGCTTGTACCATAATGTTTTTTCATGGAAAAAAACTCCGTTTTCTGATGCATCTCTTTAATTGGTCATGAAATAAAATACTTATTTAAAAATTAAGTATTTATCAAGGTCATAAAACACAACAGCATGCAGGCTAAAGTCTAGTTAAGAATGGAAATACTTTCAAAATTTGGTTTTACATCATGATGCCTTCCCCTCACAATATACCAATACATATATTGCTGCTTCTCTATTACGAATGAAACATATAATTTCACACTCAACACTCACACAGTCCCAACAAAATGCTTGCAGATTTACCTCACAGAATTTTTTGTATCTGTGACCTTGCCCATGGAGCTGGCCAGAGAGTAAATTCATGAAAATCATTTTTCGGGGGAAATTAAAAATTTTAAGAATTAAGGGTAAAATTGTTAATCAGCTTTGACCAAATAAGTAGAAAGAAGTTTTGAAAGTATTGAGCAAATTCAACTTGTTGAGTAGTAGGAAGTTTTGTACCCCCTAGATACAATGCTTCATGTTGACAGTAACACAACATTTTTTATATATATAAAACTATGTTTTCATTTGATCTAAAACATAATTTTATGTTTTGTTGTTGTTTTTGTTTTTATTTACAGGGGAAGAGCTGACTTATTTCAATGAGAAAATAAAGTTTTCTCTCCTTTGTTTCTCATCACATGTATTTCTGTTGGAAGCACAGAGAAATCTGACATATAGTTAAGGTTGCTAAACTTCCTATTATAAGAGCTTATTTTTAATGACTTATACTTTGACATTCTATGACCGTAGCCCCCAGAATGCTTGAGACTTGTTTGCATCTTACACTGCTTTGTGGGCACTGAGAAAAAGCATCAGCAGAAGAAAAGCTGAAGAAGAAACAATTTCGGCAGATAGAATTTGGGATACGTTGAAGTAAAGACTGACAGGGAGAAGCGAAAAGGAGTAGAAGAGTGGCCAAAGAGAGAGAACAACTCCTACAGAGTCAGGAGCAAGAGAAAAACATCTGAAAAGCATAAGACATGCACAGACTTGGAGGACGAACTTGGCAGAAACAAAGAGGCCATGAAACAGAGTTTAAAAACTAAGACGGAGGTGGAAAGATGAAAGCTGGGAAGAAAGGGTGTTTAGCCTTTTCCATACTTCTGCATGCTGTTAATTCACTGTAAAGGGTGAAATATGGACTTCCTGTTTCAGTCGTATGACCTGCTGTACAAGTAATCACAACCATCAGAAACGTGATGCTGCTTTGATAAGAGACAACACCAACAAAAAACAACAACAAAAGTCCAAGAAGTAAGGTCAGCCCAAAGCAGAAAAAGCATTTATCTGGTTTTCCCTGCCACTCCCCATTCGGTGAAATACTTCATCCAGGAAAAAAAAGAATATGGCAGCATTTGTGCCTTGATTGAAAGACACAGATCGACTCTAGAAAAGGAGAAATTGGTGGAGACAGGGTAAGTATAGTTCACCTAGAGCAGAAAAGATGTGAAAAGTGAAGATAAAAGAAGAAAACCTAGTTCAAAAGAACACACACATTACAAAATCAAGTAAAGGAAATATCAGGTGCAAAGTTTCTAATGTGCTCTTAGTTTGATTAGCTCCATACAGGCCAAAACTGCTTTTATGCTTACTTTATTTTTCAATTGGAGTTCATGTGTTAGAGTTCAAGCCCTTCTTTGCTATCTTGTCTATAATTAAACCCAAACTGACAACCCAACAGTGAACAGTATTTCAAAATTTGCTTTTGTGGGGTAACAGAAGCATGAAGATGATTTTGTTCCCTCTAGACTACTGAGTGATAAATAATTGCTCCCAATCAATGAGACTCATTTGAATGTGGAGTAAATATTTATATCTGAATGATGAATCTCTGAAAAACAGTTCTATTATGGAACACATTATAAACTGCTAATTGCAGCATCGTTGAAGTTGCCATAGAAGTAACATAAATTACACAAATGTAAATTATTACTTTCAAAGTGAAAGGACAGACATTTTGGATGCTTCTTTCAGATTAGTTTACAATTAACGTCAAAGTTCTCTGACAGTTAAGTCACACAGACTGTGATGAACTGTGATGGATATGATCAAAGTCATGCTCCTTGCTAATGAAATGAACAGTTAGCATTTATAAACAAGCCTTTTTCTTTCCTCCTAAAATGGAGAAAGATGGGCCTAAAAATGATCTCAGCTGATCAAATGTCCTATTAACTGTGCATATTCTTACTTCACATTTTTTCTTCCACCTGGTAGAATGGTTTAAACTTTACTTTCAACAGTTTTTATTCACTGAACTTCTTGTTTTATCTTGACCCCTACATTAACCACAAACAGTTAATGTACCTACCCATGAAATATAGATGGGGTTAATGCTTGCACCTGCCAGAGATCAGAGAGACATTAATAATCCACTCTGAAGAGCATGGTATTGGGATGACTTTGCCTATATCTGAAGGATGACATAACACAGATACTAAAAAATTAGGAGAAAACAGCCCATTGCTTTTCTTTTGTCCCAGAATTTGCAAATGATTCTGATTACTGACTGCATGTTTATCTTTTTTTTTTTTTTTTTCCAATTCAAATGTGCTTTAAATACAGCATATTACAGCACTTAAAAAGTATTTTGAAAATTCAGACTTTGAGACTAGTGAAAATTTTGTCTTAAAAACTACTTGATACTCCAGAGAATTCTGGCATTAATCCTTAGTCATTTTAACTTGCTCATGGTAAACAAGATAGAACAATAACTTTTATTACAAGTTTTAATGAACTACAGATTTTTTTTTCATCTCATAAAAAAAAACAACGGTCTTTGAACTTTAGTGACTACTTAAACAATGATCGTGAATATCATTATGGAATGGTACACCAGACGATTTCAGAGTTTTGGAGTTCAAGCAAAGATTTGGAAGTGGAAGGGGCTATGTTTGCATTTTCCTATTGTTAATAGAAACTTGCGAAGATCGGTAGTATCTAACAGTACAGCTTGAGAGCAAAAAGTGCCTCTAAAATGTTTTTGTATTTATAACGTCATTTCTATAATATTATATACAGCAATCTCATTAGCATCAGAATTTAGGATATATGATGTGAAATATTTACATATATGAAGTGGGTTGACCCCAGCCAACAGCCAGACACCCACACAGTTGCTTGCTCACTCGTCTCTCCTGCACGATGTGGAGAAAGAAGAAGGAAGGCAAGAAAACTCATGGATAGAGATAATGACAGTTTAACAGGTGAAATACAAGCTGTGCACACAAGCAAAGCACAAAAAAAGCGTTTATTCAGTACTTCACAATGGCAGGTAGAAGTTTAACTACTTCCTGGAAAGCAGGACCTCAGCAGACATAACTGCTACTTGGGAAGACAAACACCTCCTTTCCCTGAAAGGAAGCATGCTGAGTATGATGGCATACAGCATTGGAATATCCTTTTGGGCAGTTTGGGTCAGCTGTACTTGCTGGGTCCCCTCTCAACTGCTTGCCTACCCCCAGCCTCCTCACTGGTGGTAAAGTGGAGTAGGGAAGAGGAAAAACCTTGATGCTGCACAAGCGATGTTCAGCAACAGCCACAATGCCTTGTGTTATCAATACTAGAAACTGACTAGAAAATTTTAGCTAGAAATTCAAAACACAGCACCCACCATACAAGCTGCCATGAAGAAAGTTAACTCCAGATCTAGTACAATGTATTCACAACCACAACTGTACCTGTTGATGTTCCATCCTTGCTAATTTAAGCTTTTTTTTTTTCTTTTTTTTTTCTTTTTTTTTTTTATTTCTAACAGGTTTTGCAGGAAGCTTTCTCCTTTTGCACTTCTTTCAGAGCCTGTCTCTTTCTATCTCTCTGCCCCTACCCTCACCCCATCCTACATAACAAGTTTTTCTCTTCAAATAATGGGTAAAGACATTTGTATAACCTTTTTGACCACTGCTCTCCAGGAAGAAAAAGGAGAAATGGAAAGTTAGCTGTTTTGAAGAGAAATCTTTGGCAATCAAGAGGATACACTACTCAGTTACAAAGATGCAAAACACCAAGCATTCATAAGGTGGTTGTTTCCTAACACCTAGTCCTTCCTGAGGCTAGCACCTTGCCAAACTGGGATGGATCCTCAGCCTCTAAGACGTCAGAGAAGTGTTTATATTAAATGCTTATGGCAGATGGTAGTTCTCATTTTGATGGTTTTCCAACAGGCTTTTCTACGGTTGCTCCATGTGCATATTCCTCATTAAATAATGTAATAACTTAGATCATTATGTCAATACCAAATAAAGCTAATCAACATCTCACTTTAGGGTCTTCTGTGTTTTTTTTTTCTTTCTTTTTTTTTTCTTCCTCTCTTTCTTTCTTTCTTTCTTTCTTTCTTTTTTGTTTTGTTTTTGTTGGTTTTGTTTTTTTTGACTGAAACTGCACCATAGTGAATTTCATATAGGCTTTGTTTCCAGTTTGCATGTGAAATTTTAGCATGAAAGCTATGTCAAATACCTTATTAAGAAAAAGATACCCACCTAAAATTCCCAACTGTTTTTTTTTTCCACTTCTTAAAGCTACTACTGTTGACCTTCTCCAGCTGATTAGTCTCTCATGAACCTCAACAAGTTCTTAATGAAAATTATTAGTGTTCCTGGTATTTCAACAGCCTTTTTTTTTCTTAAATTATTTTTTGTAAGTACTCTAAAGCAAAAGATAAATGCTAAATACTTATAAATATATCCCTACCAGTGACATACAGATGTTCAGATGGAATTGCAAAACAGCAGAAACATAAATAAAATATAATGTAGAATATTTAATGCATGAAGACTCACAGAGAAATGGATGATTCTTTATTGGGCAGGTTTTGATGGTTACTTCTGGGTTGTGCACCAAACCATCATAAACTCTAGAGCTTCCATCCTAAATGCAAGAGAAAAAAAAAAAAAAAGAGAGAGAACAACTGAAAATGTGCAATTTCTTTCTTTGGTGAGAAAAAGGAATTATACTGCACATAATATTTAATGCAGTCACTAGTTATCACAGTGAAAAAATATTGAAGAAAAAGAAAATGTGAAACTGAAAAGAACAGAACAGAGGAGCATTCAGTTCTATGAAATAACAGTGAAAATGAAAGGAGAAAAGAACACTGAATTCTCTTCCATGGAACAGTCTGAGATGGAAGAATAACTAGGATAACAGCAAATATGGGTGTACTCTAATATGAGTACCAAAAGCCTAAATTTCTCATACACAATTTGAAAATTCTTGTAATTCCTACAGAACTGTGATCAGAAACAGTTTAGCTTTGATTTAATGTATTTCACCATGAATACTGATAGATTGCATCAAGAAGTTTTCAACGGAGAGGTTACAATGTGAACAAGCAATAAGCAATGTTAAGTAGCATTTCAATGAATTTCATTAATGGATTGTAAAATGTGTATCTTAGCTCTAAGCTATGCCTTTGGGCTCAGAAACCGAACCGTAAGGTTGGGTGAATTCAGGGTTAGAGCCAGGGACACTCATGGATGGCAAAAGGCAGAGAAAAGGAGAGGGGTTCTGTTCTGTTTAGTGAATTTCATGATGACACCAAAAGCAGATCTAAGTAAAAGATGAATGTTGGGACAGATTTCATTTACAGACAGATATATATTGCTTAGCTGTTTAATACAGTACTAAATAAACTATTTGGAAGAAAAAAAGGTATAACACTCGTCTTTAGCCCTGAGATCAGCCTTCTGGATTCTGATTATCACATTTTCATCTGGTTTGAGAACTACAAAGCTTCAGTTCACTCATGTCTATGCTAACTTTGAAGTCAGAAATGCTGTTTAAATTTTTTTTTTTGAAAAAAAAAAAAAAAAGGTGCCATATTCAATTTTCTGACCTTTTTCTCAATCAGATTACAGAAGGCTGTATCCAATGAATACCATAAATACATTTCTAATCTACTTCTAATTTGACTATTTGTATACTACTTCTGAGTTGAAATACAGGGAAACAAAATGTGAGGAAGAACAGAATTTCAGAGAAGCTTGTACAGAGCAGAAGATAGCAGTTCTGGAAAAATAGCTATTATCTGCGGAAATAAATAATTCTGGCTCTAAGAGAAGTACTGTGAGAGTATTACTGTTTCTAAATGTTAAGCTTCTAGTGAAGTGTAAGAGAAAGAAAAGATGAAATGTACAAGAAACCTTTAAAAAGGTGGATTTGTTTCTGCTTGTCTGGATATACTAAGCCTGGTTAACTTTTCCTGATCTTGCCATGTATTAGAGTAAATAGTGCAACAGTTATGTCCCAGTACCAGTTGCTCTTTACGTGAATGAGCAAATAAAAATGTTTCATTTTGCTCCTTGCTTACCATTTCTTACTGACATTCCATGAAGTCGTATAATTTTAACAGCTAATGCAAGAGCATGGCGGTGTTTTTAAATTCTCCCTTGGATAGGCTACTGGTTTATCTTGGACACTTGGGACCATAAGCTACTGCTGATTTAATTTTTCTTGCATTTTTGTGAATACGAAATCATTTAAATCAATCTGGCAACAAATGAGATAAAAGGAGAAAAATCCTTTCACTTTTAGTTCACATAAAAGCACCTAGGCCTTGACACAACAGTAACCACAGATTTCCTTGGTATGTTTGTGACCGTAGATTCAAAGGGTAGTAAAAAGAACAAAGCTGCTTATATTCTGTGAAAGCCAGAATTATTAGGACATAGCGTTTGTTTAGAACCTACAGTAAAATGAAACATAGGAAGGTGATGAGACAAACAGATATGCTGTCTGTGGATCACAATGGAACTGGGATTGTTCAATTCTGACAACATTCATAAATACTGCAGTGAAACAAAAATGGATGGATACAGTGGAGCAGTGTTGAGGAGACTCCTCAAAACCTCCATCATATGCAGAATAAGAGAGGAGCTGATGCAATCATATGCAGAGTAAGAGAGGAGTTGATGCTGACCAGATTTATTCAAGTACCCTGAACTTCTTGGTGCCCATACAGTTCAAAGTTTTATGAAGAAGAACTAGCATGCAGACCTTTTCTTTCCAGGCTGCAGCCCCCTCCAGGAATGTGATGCTGTCCTTTCATCTGTCTCTCAGAGATGACAGTAGAATATCAGCGATCTCGCCACCACGGCCCAAATAAGGACTCCCACACTGAAGCCTTATTTCTGTTTGTGCTTCCTTCCTAAGGAGACAACCTCGTTGCCTCCTTCCTAATTCATGTTCCTACTGTAGGTTTTGCACAGTGTTCAGCACTGGCTTATGTTTGGGGTAGGATAGGGAGAGAATATAAACTTTTTCCTGGCTATGGCAACAACCAGAAATCCAGTCTTCTGGATCTCTTTTCAGACACAGGACCAACTTTCAGATGAAGAAAGATATTGCTGACTTCATGAGCTGAAGCTGATCTGCAGCCATGACTCTCCTATGCTCTTATGACATCTTGGAGCCCATTCCAGGATCCAAGATAGTGCTTATTACTTCATAGTGGTTATTACTTCATGCCCTGCAACTCGTACCAGGCAGTGGCAATTCTTAGGTCTGAGCAAGTCTGCCAATGGCACAAATAAGGTCTCTGAGGTCAATCTTCAAATGCCTGTCATTCAGATAGTACAAGTTGAAAATATTCATGAAACTGTGAAGCCTTTTACTGTCACACAGAACATCTGGTAAAGCCTGAACCCTGCTTGCTTCCCAGTGCCAGTAGTCCATTCACTACTACACAAAGAAAGAAGGCACATGTCTCACTAGGGCAGAGCAACAGTCCACTGAACACAGGACATTAGATAACCAGAATTCCATCACAGGCTATCAGAAAATCACAGAAATTCCTCCACATGTTCTATCATGCAATTTTGTATCTTTGAGAAGAACAGGCCGTTGGACAAGAGTCATGAAGGGAGCAGAGATATGGCAGAGAAGATTTTTTTCCAGGGTCATCAAGTTGGTATTGAGCTTATGGCACAAAAGCACAAAAGTTACTAATGAAAAAACAAAACAAAACAAAACAAACAAACAAAAAAAAAGGTAGGGAAACATTAATTAAGAATTACATCTAAAACTTACATTAAGACATTATTTTTATATAACTATAGAAATTCTATAATTTTGGATATTTGGAGCCTTCTGCAGAACACCGTGGGAATTGTAGGTTAAGAGCTTTCAATGGTCAAGAAAAAAATTGTCAAAAAGTATGTAAATGATAATTTGCCTCCTTTCCCTTAAAAGCATGGAAGGGAATTTATGGCTACATTTATCTGTACGTTGAGATGAGAAAGCAGCTCAAATGATTTTTGAAAAAATGAAAAAAAAAAAAAAAAGATGGAAAATTAAATTCTGGAATAGAAAGATGAACAATTCTAAGGTTAGAATTGCAAATTTTATCTTTTTTATATAGTTTCATAAAGCACAGTAGGGAGCCTTCTGATCAGAATGAGCTGCCAGATCAAGCCTACTGTGTTTCCAGAACGATGTACCAATTGCTTACAAGGGCCAACTTTATTTTTCAGGCTGAAAAGACATGCTCATGTTGCTTTTTCTTAAACACAGTTATTTAAGTTATCCCAATAAGCAGTTGCTAACAGAAGTTAAGGGTGACAATACAGTACCTTTATAATGCAGTTTGAGTTCAAACTCTTTTTTCACTGCTATGCCTAATAGAGCCAGAGGAAGGCAGAAGTTGAACGTATTTTCTTTACCAAATTGTAATAGAAGCATTTATGACTACTTCACAAACAGTCTGTGAATTGATCAATAAATAGTGTCTCTTACCACTAAGAATTATATTTAAATTCTGAATTTCAGCCTTGAAAGGGGTAGACGTTTCAAAATGACCACTGCAGAGAAAAAAAAAGAAGAATCACACATGAAAAAATAAAGGCACTCTGTTGAATTAATGGCTATCAAACTTCAGGGCACACACCTGCATAGAGAAGTCAACTCTTTGGCCTACGTACAGTGGTGTAACAGCTTACAAAATGACAGGATATCACAAGTGTGGAGGCCTTACTATGAAGAAAAACTTGTGGGACCAACAGTCTGGTCACTATGTTATTTTTTATCTTATTGACTGGACACGAGTGGGAAAAATACATTTGCAGTTACAGGATTGGCTTATATTTGACAATAACACACTTCAGTTTCTACTTTTGATACAGAACAGCTATGGGACTTAATCCCTATAAACTCAGTATAAACTCTTCACAGATTGTTCGACATTTTACAAAAATGTTTAGGAATCTGATGCTTTGATAGTACAACCAAGAACCACAGCTGAGGTCTTAATTGCAAAGAAAAGAAAAACTAACCAACCACCAACACCAAAAACAACCTTCAAAACTAATTTAAAACTAGTTTCTGAAAGGGCTTGCCACATTTGATTCCCATGCTTGATTTCCACCTCCAGTTATTAGAAGATGGTTAAGTGGGGTTGCACTAAGTCTCTTTAGCATGGATGATCTCAAAGGAATCACCTGCTCCAGACAGTACGCGATACTCAGCGGAGAGCATTATTTTTATATGTTAGTCTGAAGTCAACATGACTTAGGTTAAAGATGGAGGGAATGTGAAGTATGGGTTGTTAAACTGACCAGGCTGTGGTATAATAAGTAAAATACTGTGGGCTACAGTGAATCTGTGTTGCATTTCCATGTATATATGGCCACCATCCTTTGAAGGGAATAACTTATTCTTTCAATACTTGTAGCTGTGCTTGCTATAAGCTCTTCACTAAGACCCAGTGCTGGATGAGCAGAGAGCGAGGAGAACTGAAAATTGTCTGTACAGCTGCACCCAATGGGTAGTAATCGGTGGGACAAATTCTAGTTGAAAGCCATTAACTATCCCAGGGGCCAATGCTGGGTCCAGTCACATCCAACATTTCCATTAGTGATCTGGATGGTGGGGGCAGAGTGTACGCTTAGCAAGTTTGCTGATGACAAAAATCTGGAGGAGTGGCTGATAAATGAGAGGGTTGTGCAGCCATCCGGAGTACCCTGGATGGACTGGAGATAGGAGCCAACAGGAACTTCATGACGTTCAGCAAAGAGAATTGCAAAGCTCCGCACCTGGGAAGAAATACTCAGGATGCGCTGGGAGCCAATCCATTGGAAAGCAGTCGGTCTGAGAAGAAGCTAGGGGTCCCCGTGAACTCCACTGAATATGAGCCAGCAATGTGCCCTTGTGGCAAAGCAGGCTAATGGTGTCCTGGGCTGCATTAGGAAGAGCATTGACAGCACGTCAAGGGATCTGATCTACACTGCACTAGTGAGGCCGCACCTGCAGTGCTGTGTTCAGTTCGGGACTCTTCAGTACAGAGAGAGACACCGATTTTAAGATTATGGAAAAATACATTTTGCAATGACAGATAACATGCCCTTTACTTTAGCATCAAATCTGGTGCACCAAATAGAGCTACTAAGACAGTATTCTTATCCTCTTGCCTCTCTTTGCAGTTTCCAGAGCATCCTATGCAGCTAAACCTAATGCATAAATCCCACAGGGCTGCATTTCTGCCAAAAAATTGTGCCGTGTATTTCCTGGCTAAGAGGTAGCAGCATCTTGCTAAAACCCTACTATGTTGTTTCTGGTTTTGTTTTCCAACTGACAAATGAAATAAAAAAGACTACATTTTTGATTAATAAACTTTGAAACATAAGGACGACAGTTTCTGTTACATCATCACCTAATAAATACTGGAGACATTGCTCATATAATGTGCTACGGTAACAGCCTTGCAGTTATGAATGCTTAGATTAACTGCTTCCTCTACCAAGGAACTTGCGATATTTGTTCCTAAACCTTTAAATGGGTATACAGGTGAGCAGCATTCCTCATGGCACTGAACTGCCTAAATTCTATTTGATGTACCTGTAAGTCATGCATACACTCTCAAGGTAAGGGTCTAAAAATATCTGAGGATAAAACAAAGCAACCTCCTCCCATCACCAAAATGAAACAAACAAACAAAAAATAAAAAGAAAAATAAAAAATTGAGCTGTAAATAGCTACAATATATAACAAAGGTCTCTGTCACAGGCCTAGCTGGTTTTGTTGTCCTGGGAAACTGTCCTCAGGAATCACTGTATCATCTGTAGGTATTTTAAAGTTATATTCATCTCAAGGCATTCATCTTATTCCCCACCCTTTACCCCTTTCTCAGTTTCATGATTAATACATTTCTCTTCTCTTTGAAGATGCTTCGTTATTTTCAACTTACATTAGTCATTCTTGTTGGGGTGACTAAATCTCATGACTAAGAGAACTCAGATTAGGCTAAAAATAATAAAATACAACAGTAATTACTAGGAAAGTAACATTTACAGATTTTTCACTCATCCTTTTTACATTCTCTATAATTTGCTCAGCTTCAGCAAATCCAAATGCACTCAGGACAGTTCTAGAATGTTTACTTCCAAGAAAAATAATGTATTCCTGTAGTGCACTGTAGTGCACAGGACTGGGAATATTCATTGTATCGGTTTTATCCTAAAGAAAAATAGAACTATAGTAATAAGAAGCTGAATAAAAATACGATTTTGCAGTAGGGACATTATTTACTTTTTTTTTTTTTTTTTCTTTTTGTAATGAAAAATACCATAATCTTCAACAAGAGGTATTGCACTTTCCATGAAATAAATGGATATATGTATTTATATGGAAAAGGTTTAGGTGGGTTTAATATCCAGTATTAGAAATCTGTCCTTGAGTCCTTTCCAGGCCTAAATATACACTGAACAGATTTGATTCCTTGTCTAGTACAGGGAGGGTTACAATATTAGTGAAAAGGGTTGCAACGATAGTGCAAATTCAAGATAATATTGCTGAGCTAGTGCAATGGTTAATATGTACTCTTGTAGTTGAACGTAAGAGGAACTTGCTATTTCACATTGTCAATCAGGGTTGGATTCAAGATAAGTGACAAGATGACACAAAGATTTGGTGCTGTTAGAATTAAGCTCTGAACAGCTGAGTTCACTAATACATCCTGAATGAAGGAAAAAAACTGAAATCAGCGTAAGTATTGTTTGTAGTTTCATTAGCATTTTCTATTAATTTGTCTATAGAAATATATAGTTGTTCGTGGTGAAATTATGTGTAGTATAATTATCACTGTATTAATTAATGCAATTATGTTATACAATACAATAAAATAATTTATTAATATAATTATGCTCTTATTTGTCTTATTTTAACCAAAGATAGCTAAATTAGTATCATAATAGTGCTTCAGGCATCATTCCAAAATAAGAACCACATGGAACAATGTGATGTATAAAAGGAGAGATGGTGCTGATCCTAGCGAAACAGACCAAGAAGGAAGAACATTCACAGCAAAACTAAACGATGAGAAAGATATGGCTGATCAAACAAGCAATATTCCAAGAACCTCATGCACCAGCCACCTGCAATTTCATGTATCGCTCAGAGTAACAGAAATAAGGGGAGGAGAAAAATGAACTAGCTTGACTGCGTAGTACCCAGTAGATTTTCCCAAGTGAGGGAACTGAGGCCAAGAGAACTGATGAAGGACAAAGACCTCAGCTGACACAGTAAATGTAGTAGAGTAACTATCTCCTTTGTCTTCTTTTGTCAGTAATTCAGCTCCACCTAAAGTAAATGTCAAGACAGACGGTGATAGGAGAGGAAACTATAATTATTTAGTGAGCATCTCAAATGCCTAGAACATAATCTTGCCATGTTCTACTATCTCTCCTTCAAGTGAAGGAGTAAGTGATGAGGAAAATGCATACTTCTTTACTCATAACATCAACACCTGTAACATAACAAAAGATTTTAAGTCCAACATGTAAGAGCATGAAGGAAAAAATCCCATAGTAGTAAATGTTGTAGGAACAATATTGTCTTTTTTTTTTTTTTTAACATGTAAATACCAAAGACCTTTTCACACCTCTTTTTTCCTAGCATAATGCAATTTCCTGCCAAAGATTTCTTTATTTTTAACTGCATTAAACCTCATGAAAACCTTTTCATCATTCTTCTTCTTCTTCTTTTTTTTTTTTTTTAAAAAAAAAAAACAACTGACAGCTAACATTTCCCCCAATTTTAGGGCTTGCCAGGTCAGTCACAGACTTTCAGCCTTTCATAACCATGATGAATTATGTTTAATTAATGAAGGCAATAAATAGGATAGCAACTGTATATAAATGAAATCATTACTGTTATTTAATTTTAAAAGCCCAAAATAAAACATCTTTGAGATCAGAAAAAGACAATAACACTGATTGAATAATAGATCTATTTCTATTCCTTTTTTCTTTTTTTTTTTTTCTTTTTTCTTTTTTCCCTATTTTGAATGTGTATGAGGTTTTAAAACTAAAGTGACTAAAGTGCCCTTCCAAGGCTGGGCTCTTAATAGCCTGTACACTGAAGCATGTGCCAGAAGACTGAAATTATATTGAAAAGCTTGAGTAAATAAAATAAAATAAATAAATGGTTGAAATAATCATCTAGTTTGTATTTTTACTCCTACAGAACAATATCATCAGACATTGTTTTCTTCGTTTTTGTCAAAGCAAATGCAACCACTATTTCTTGCACCTCCTAAGCACAGATGGTTATCAGTGTGGTACCCATGCTCTGTACTGAGACTCCCTAACCCTCCTATACTGTCCAAAATTTCCATAAAAGCTTTTTAACTTATCTTCTCTATATCCTAGTTACCTTTTCCTACATGTCTAACTGGGAATTTGAAATTAGTGTGCTTGGGTGAGTTAACTTACTTTTTTGTGATCTCAAAGATACTAGAATTAATTCCCTGTACTAATTTAGGAAAAGCTGGACATTTAGGGTAAGTGCAAAGCTTATATGCTTACTCAAAGTATCCCTAAAGAGACAGACCTGGCAAGTGGAAACCGAGTTCAAGGACCCTTATTCTTTGCACTAGTTGAGCTGTAGTTTAGAAAAAGAATGGAACCATTGATCCAATTCTCCACTAATCATGGACAGCAACACTGTGAACGTTACATTCTCAGAGATCCACTGAACACAGGCTCAACAAGCCAACTTACCCCAGAGATGACAAAAAAACTTATCAATGCCTTGTGGCAATTGCAAGACAGGTAGGAAAGGATCAAAATCCACAAATATACAAAGGGCAGGGAAAATCAAGGATTGAGGATTGTCTTTATTATAACCATGTCTACAGACAAGTATGTAGTAAGCTATACATACAGAGGAAAAAGGCAGAAATGAAAGGCCAAATAGTAATCTCGCTATGCAGGATTAATAAACAAAGAGTGTAGCGTACAGAATACTGTAAACAGTATTGCACTCGAGTTCCAAAGGAATACACCTCTGAGAAGCACTGAAGTGGGCATCTCAACAAGTCACTACAAAACAACTTGAGGGTATTTTATTTCCCTGGTATCTTAGCATTCTGACTTCTTATCTCAACTATAGACAAGAGACCTTTTGAAATTTTGATAGAA
The DNA here is from genome assembly GCF_011077185.1 of Oxyura jamaicensis. NCBI lineage: Eukaryota > Metazoa > Chordata > Aves > Anseriformes > Anatidae > Oxyura > Oxyura jamaicensis. The sequence goes on along the minus strand of NC_048897.1, from coordinate 57,327,524 downwards.
TTCAAATTTTTGAAAAATTCTTCTGGTGACAGAATCACTAGATACCTTAGCCCCCTTTGAAATTGCACCAACAGTGACTGAAACAAGTTGCATAGAGACAGCAAGTTTTTGTCTCTCGCAGGCACAACTGCAGAACCTCAACTGTTTTAGTAAAGTCTGCTACTTCGGTCCAAGACGAAGAATCCCAGATTTAAGTTGACACTAGTCATTGTAGGGGCTAGGTAGGATGTGAAAGAAAGCACTTGTACTTGCAGTTAGTCAGGACACTTGAGAAAATTACTGGAGCAATGTTTTTTTCTAAAGGAAACCCCTTTTACTACTAAGCTTCAAATTCACACTTAAATGTTATTTCCAAGAAAGTTGTCAAAATGTTTCTTTGAGCAGTTATTGAATCTGATTTATCTGATTTTACAGTAGCATAACCTAATGCTGAGGCTGTACTGGTGACAATTATTATCTTTTCAGCTGTCATGAGATTACACAGCCACTGCACAAAATCCAGCGCAGGCTTATGGCAAAGGGGAAGTTCCGTATGCCTGGAACAGTGGTAACTGCAGCACTGATGCCTCTTCATGTCTGAGAGAAGGTGAGGTGGGGGTAGCCAACCCTACAGCAATTTTTTAAAACTAGGAAAAACTCAGGGTGGGATTCAATTGCAAGAGTGTTTTAACTAACATGTCCACAATGAGAATGTACTATCTTATCTCCCTTGTTTTTCATTAAATTGCTACTTGATTAAAAAGTTGCTAAAAGCTTTAAAAAATGCATAATATACAGAGTGTGAAGGGCACCACAAAATCACTAACTGGTATTACATACTCCATAACCCCTCTCAACCTTTAGATTAAATTCGCAGTTGTGGTCAAACACATCGGTGCCATCAAGTGGTTATTATGACTTATTCCACTGTGGTTGTTACAGCTTCGATAAAATCACCTCCACATCCCTGCCAAAAGGAATGACACTCATTCCCTATGCCATGCATTTCTCAATGTTTCTGCACCGATGGTAATGAAATTATTTGATGATATAGACAATAAATGGGATGTAACAACTTAGAAGTTAGAGAGCTACTATTTATATATGATGGGAGCCCTTTAAATAGCACTGAAGGCTTTTTCTTCTAAAGTAAGGGAAACCCAGCAAAGCAGTAATGTGCATGCGTAATGGGAGTATTACAGACAGTCATCATAGGTCTTTGAGGACCCATGGACCTTCATGATTTTATCCTCTTCTTAACATCAGGTGGAAAGCATTGAGGGCAGGATCCAAATGTGGAAGAAAACAGTGTGGAACAGTCATCCCAGAGGTATAAGAAAAGTGAAATCAAAATTTAAATTTATTCAAGGCATATGTTGCAGTAGTAGAAGCACAGCATATGATCATGTGAAATACTGATGTAAGTTTAGTTCAGTGCAAATATGAAAGCTAACGACTGTTGTTTTCACAAAGACAGTTCCTGAACAGACTGCAAGTGACAACAGAGCTCATTCCCATCCAGAAAGTTCCCCTACTTTCTCGGAACAAACACTACCAGACAAGTCAAATCAGATACTACTATTTTTTTTTCAAAAAAAAAAAAAAATAAGAAAAGGCATTCAATCTGTTGATCTCTGCTGTAACTGCAGGTAAAGATGTCGTAAAAACCAATGCTACAAATTGCCTTCCAGTCTATAAAAATGCAGTACTTGTTACTGTGAACTAGATAATAGGCATGTTGTCTACTAGACGTAATGGAATACATTCAGCTGGACTGATGCAACCTAAGGTACAAAGATGCCTTCATATGAAAAACTGATGATGTTGGACACACTGAACTATTCAATTTTCAGCAAGATACAGGATTCTAAGAATAGCAAGGCTAGCATGTAGTAACCTGAAATGCTAACACCTCTCTGTATTGTTCATTGGAGTTAGCATCAAACATGCCACAGTAAGGTACGTGAACCAATTTTTTAGCTCTGGATCTACAGAAGATTGGTTATGTCAGATAAGAATTATATTGACAGTAGCTTATGAAAAATTCTGTGAACCCCTCAAGCAGTAAATTGTGCTTTTAGATATACACCATACTGTTGCAGGTAGACATCTGATACCATCAAGATGTTATTCAAGAAGAACCTAAAAATCAGCTCTCAGATTTAAGTCATAGCTCATCTTATATTGTGGCCAGCAGATTTAGACATGTCATACCACACTAAAACATTAGGAGTAGGTAGAATGCATCAATGAAATAGCGTACCTCTGGTTAATCAGTGTGCATGCTTACTAGGCATTCCTGTCACTTACTGTTGTAGCAACAAGAGTCCCAGCAGGACAGCAGTCAGCAGATACAGTTAGATCTTACATGGGCTAGAGACTAATAATGGTTTAGGCTGTGAAAAAATATTACAGATGTTTGTGCATTTTTATTTGAAAAATAATAAACATTTTTTGGTCCATGGAGCAGTAGCAAATTGTTATAACTTGGTATGGCTTGGTAAAACAAAGTGTATTAGAATCATATCTTTGCCATTTAAGAAAACTGTATTTGAAATAGGTTGTGAAATGGTAACATACCATTCACATCACATAAACGGTTATGTGAAGTGGTCATATTTGCCAACTATACCTGTAGACTAAACCTCAATCTTATCATCTTATGCTTTTTATAAGCTACATATCTGATAAATCTAGATGTAATAAAACCAGCCACAAGCAACAGAAGAAAATATAATTACATAGAAAATCCAGTCCTTTTTACATCCCTTCCAATGCCCTCATTAATCGATATCAAACCAAAGATACCTTGTTCAAAAGATTCAAAACTTTAGAAATAACAATAAAGCCTAAGAAGAGATTAGGAGAAATAAAACTCCCTTCATTTTGCAGTGACTCCCCGAGTAATGAGTAATTTTATTAAAAATGCATAGAGGAACCTGGAAATGATGCAGTGCTAAGATGAAAGCAGACAAGCTAAAACAAATAAAACCCAGCTTTTCCCTGCCTGAAGAAAATTCTGTCCTGATTCTAGATCTGCCAGTTGCTTTAAACGTGATGTCCGTGAGAAAACACATCCGTAATTTTTTATCACATTAGAGCAATAGGCTAACTGTGGTTTGTCTCTGACGCTCCAGAAGACACCAGACAAGTACACGTCAAGGAAGGGGGACAGGTTATGCTTTCAGCTCCCATATTTAATATCATGATTGGTAGCAAGTCTTACTTCAGCTAAGTAAAATGTTCATTTATCTAGAGGTTGGAATGTCTCCTTTTAAAATATATGTTCTTTCGAAGATCATACTGGAATGAAGGAATTTTAGAAAAATTTATGTCCTGTTTTGTCAAGGTTAATTATTGAAGGACTAGGGGAAGAAGACAATCAGAATGATTTTTGATTAAAATGTATTAGATATAACTTAATTCAAGTATTTCTTAAATCAAACTGTCAGCAGTAACCTGCAGTAGGAAAAAAAAAAAAATCTGTCTTGAAGGTTGTAATGAACATTCTTGCAAGATACAAAAAATACTATGATGTACAGTGAAGCTTTAGGATGTAAACCCAGTGCCAGCAACATAACACGTTCACAGCTACTTGTAATTTAAAGATGAGCTTATTTTGAACAAAACTGAAGTGAAGGACACTATGGAATAAAATAAAATTCTGACAACCAGCTGGCCAAAAGATCATCATGCCATTGTTCACCTGCCTGCATTATCTCCCTACAGAAATCAGAATTTTACCAATACACCCATTAAGTGTCTTTCTGGATCTTTAACTCAATTAGTAGCTCAGGAAAACCTTTCACTTATAAATCTTTCCACCGTGACTTTCATGTTACATCCGGTCACATTTTACTTCTGAAGTTTCCTAGTGGACAATAGACCAGCAGAGTCTCCTTTTTAGGTTTCCACACAATAGGCAGCATATATTTAGGCAGCAAAGCCTGCATGGATCATGAAAAGAAGTTTTTTTTTTTTTTTAAAAAAAAAAATCACTACAAATTTGTTCACTTACCACTTCAAGCAAATAGATTTTCTGCAGTGGAGTTTGCAATTATTGAGTATGCTCAACCAATAGTTAAGAATGTTTATTGATACAGAAATAGTAATACATATTTTATATATTAAATATGTTACTATATTATTTGTGTAACAATAAAAATTGTTGAATACTCCATGGATGGTTCGAATAATAACCAGTGATTGACCAGACTGAAAAGGGGAACACATACCACTAAGAAATACCTCAATAGTTTGAAGATGCTGTGCTGCTACGCTGATGACATGCACAGAGAAAAGCATTAGGAAGAAAGAGTAGTCAGACAGCAGTGCTTCAGTCTGACCTAAATTCCTGTGTATATAATTAGGTAAGCTCATGTGCCTACTTATGTACTTTTGGGTAAGAGCAGCTTTCCGTATGCAAAATAGCATTCAGGATTTCAGTATTTACTTCTGTAAGACCAGGCATTCTTACTCATAAAATGGAAGTGGGTTGGTAGTCCAAGCAAAATGGTTGCTCCCCAAAATCTGTTCAGTTGTCCAGGTGCTGTGGGCCTGCATAAATTCCTCATGAAGAAGTGAAGCCAGGAGAATTCAGTTCAGATCATTTTGTTATGGTTTTTAACACCTTGGTAACAGGTCTTTGCTAGGGTTTAATACGATCAGTTACTGAGATATTAATGATTGTGCTTTTAAGGGCAATGGAACTTAATCATGGTTTGCCTTCCATCTAAGACACAACAACATTTGTGTTCCATTGCAAAATATGTTGAAGTGCTTTTAATCAATTATCGTATTCAGATCAAAACACGGTGCCAGTTTTGAAACCGGTCATGTGCTTTTTCATCCCTGCGCCTGTCTTCCCGGTCTGCTTGTATGTAGGCAGCAAAGGGGAACCCACAGTCACTGGATTCCAGACACACTGAAACAACACGAGCCTTTTAAATTTACCCTTGTTCCCTGCAGATTAGTCTAGCATAATGGGGAAAATACGAGCATGTATATCACGTTCACACTGCTTTTAACCTGTAATCCAGGGAGCTACTGTTTGACCTACATGTTTGATGCAGTAACTCGTCTATTCAACCAGTTAATGAAGATTACATACCCTATAAATTCACTTAAAGTTTTATTAATTAATTGTTGTTATTCTACATCTTCTCTTTCCAATTGATCTGATGTTCACTGTGGTATTTTGCCTATGAACTGTTATAAAACAAAACAACTATGTGAGAAACAGAACACTAAATGCAAATCATCACACAAAATATCAGGTGTTTTAAAATAGTGATCATTTCTTAGATATATAGATTCGAAATACCTATATTTATAGGTATGTCTGAAATGTGTGATTGCAGAGTATACTTCAGTCAACAAAATGTAAAAAGATAATAAAAAAGTTAGTCTGCAGAAGCTTTGATGAACTAGATAGCTTAAATATCAATGCTTTAAGAACAATGTATTACACAGTGCTACAGATTACTCAGAGATGCTTTTGTGGATTATTTTTAAAAGAGATGGTTAATTCCCATAACATAGCTCAATTTTTTTAAGAGAAGTGCAAAAAACAGATATGGAGGGGACAAGTATTCAGTAATCCAAAGCTCTTACAGAAATTTCTCCTAGTAAGTCTTTATAATATTTATATTCTTGTCTTTTGAGCTTATCATATTTCTGTGCATATGTAAGACAGGCAACCCTTAATTTCACTCTCACTGGCTTTAGGTTTATGCCATGCAAATTCAAGTCATTTGACTCTGCATGTAAAACTTTCCAAGGTGGTAATGAGTGTTAATACACTGCTGGCTCTCATGTATGGAAGTCGTACTACACTTGAAATAGAATAACTGTTGCTTACAGTTTTTTCCTTTATTACATTCAACGGTTCTGTGCATGCATATGACTAAATTGCAGGGGCAAAAATATCATTTCTTTCATTGCATCCACCTTCCTTTCCAACAAGATCAAAGTTATGTAAATGACTGACCTGTATCAGAGCAATTTCACATGACAGCATTTTGTGATAAGGGAAAAGAATGAAGCATTTATTCTGCCCTTCATATTTCTTAACACTTGGAGGCCATAAGGAAGACAAATTTGCAAACTTTGGGAAAGAAATCATGACTACTTCAGCTGCTTTGAAGGGATACTTAAAAATATTATGTATTTCCATTATACATTACATTATTCAGAGCTGACTTTCAAACTTCAGCAGCTGGTGTATGTGCCCCTAGTAAGGTTTACAATGAAATTACAAGGCTTATATTCTGATTACAGTTATTGAGAAAGTAATGTGCCTGGAAGTGTCAAAGCCAGAACTATTAAATTGGGTTTTATTGCAGACATGTAACAATAGTTTGAGTATGTTTGTATTTGCTTTTTTGTTGGTGGTGGTTTTGCATGTGTGTTTGTTATTGTTTTTGTTTTGGCTTGGTTTTACTACAGACCAATTTACATCCAAAGCCAGGACCTTCTTTATCCATTAGTCACTGGTGACATTTCCATTTACAGATTCAAACCTCTTGTTTTAGTGCATTACGTGTGAAATCCCTAACATAAATATTCTTGATTGGGACCATAGAATAACTGCTGATACTCTATTTTTTTTCTTGTCTCATTTGCATCCCTACAGAAATTGAAAGAAGTAAAATTACAAGAAGTAAATGGAAGAATTTGAATCATATTCTTGTGGTAGTCAATTTTGGTTTCATTGTTACTGAGTTGGATTTTGGAGGGGTAAAATGTGACATAAGTGGCTTTACCAGTATGGGCAATGTTTAAGCTATAATCTTGCTCACTGTTTTGTTTTCTTTCTGTTCTACACTAGGAAAATTTCTGTGTATTAGAAAATAGAGATAAAAAAGTAGCACCAAACTTTCCCAAACACTATAGGAATGCATGCATAGGGAAGAAACACAGTTGCATTTTAGATAACAAAACCATACTGTTGGTCATTGTATATGGTCTTACTGACTGTAACTCATTTGTAACTTCAGGGCGTCTTAGCACTTGCATGGGTTTGCAAGCTGACATCTGCTCAAAGGAACACAGAGAAGGTAAAGAAGCAAATGGGAGTTGTATCTTAAGTAGTTTTTTTTTTTTTTTTTTTTTTTTTTCCTGAATGAAATAGTGTTGAAAACCTACCTGAATTTTACCTTGAAAATCAAATAGTATCTGGAGTTAAATATCATTTAAATATATTATATTTAAATAACCATTTAAATTTCATTTTCAGCTGAAACCTGGAATTTTCATGAATGGCTATTAAAATAACAACCTTGACTGCATTATCTAATCAGCGTCCTTTCAATAACGTGAGTGTATGAATGTAGACCACATACATATTATTTTTTTTAAAAAAGGCATGTTCAGATTCAAGATCAACATACCCTTCATTAGCTCCTCCTGTCCCCCACCTCCAATCCTTAATATTGCACCTGCATTTCAGACACATTAAGTTCAAGTTCATTTGAAATTAACTCCATTGATATTCTCCACTGTTTGAAAGTCTTAATATTTGAATTCTTCTATTTAGCTACCATGAGCCTTGATATAAATATAAAAGTGTCATATGATTATAAGGAAAAAATCTTTAATATCTAGCTTCACAGCACCGTTTTTTCTGCTGTTATAAAAAGAATATATTGAATAGCAAGGCCACAAGGGAATTGTATATCTAGAAACAAAGACAGCAACACTGATTAAAAAGCTTGTAATTTTCAACTGTTTCATACTTAATCCATTCAGCAGGTAAAGGTATTTAGCAATATTAATATTGGCATTTTACAGCCAGCTCTAAAGCAAGACTAGTTTTCTTGTTGAAAGCTCTTCAAATAGGGTGGATAAATGAAAACAACAACAAAAACAAAAACAACAACAACAAAAAACCTATTGAGTATTTTCAAGCCCTAAAGAGACAGATTCTGCTGTTTTTATATGTTTCAAGTGATATTGGCAGCAGAAATAGGCCATAATCTTTTGTCACATTTTACTCTACTTTCAATAATATAGAGTAACTCTACAGATTTACAAGAGCATTACTGACAACAGAATTGTCTGGGCTATTTGCCATCTGCATTTTAAGCTTAAATATCAAAGGTTTTTCATTAGGTACCTGAAATACACATGCTTTACTACTGGCATAAACATTTTCAATGAAGAACATCTGTCTGATTTTCATTCATCATAATGACTTGTTTTTCTATTTTTTAAAATTATATTTTAGTTGGTATACAAGCAATAGTGTCAAGCTCGGTTTTTGAGTTATACTACTTAGTCTGTAATTATAAACTTATATCTATTTTATATTTTTTATACTACATTGTTGTATATTTGTTATACATTGCATTTAATTATAATGCTTTTATCTAAAAAATGACACTTCTGCTATCAGCTTTATACCCATTAGAACCTACTAATCTCATTAAGGGATTTTAATTCCTACAGGATAATTCACGGATATGTACATGCACTGGCAATAAAAATGTTCCATTGATCTTCCACAATTGTGGAAGGAGCTATATATAGCTAATGCTATTGTGAGCATATGTTGTGCCTGCAGGAGGATCTGATTAGATGAGATACTTGGAACAATTCCATGAAACAACAAATTGAGATAATGAGTGCACTGAATAACTAAAGCCTTACAGACATTTATGGACATGCTTAACTTCATGCACACTGCTCATCCCATTTACATCAGACTTTGCCTTTGCGTAGACAACACAGATCCAGAGTTAGATGCTAGATATTTATATTTCATATCAGTAGAGTATTTGTGCACCCTACAGTCCTTACAAGTTTTATCTATTTACCGGCCCTCAGAGATGGAAAGTAATGCACTCATTTTGAAATCATACACAAAAGAACATTGCTAATGACTTGCTCTTTATTGCTACCTTGAGATAATGTCAGTGAGTATCCCATTAAAAAAAATCATACCTTGAATCTTTCCGTAAGTACTCTGCGATCTTCTTATCTTACCTGCTTATCTTATGCACAAGATGCGACTCCTCATCTCCTCTCTCAGATAAAGACTATCTGAAATGGGACAAATGAACAGGACAAATAAATAGGAGAACATTCCAAGCTACCACAGCAGACATGCTCCAAGTGAAGGTACTTTTTTTTTCTGTAAGTGATTAACTACAGTTGCAGATGAGCGACCAGTTGCAAATAAATTTATCTCTATGCTGACACTGAAGATATTGACATTTCTGAAAGCAAAGCAAAATAAAACTTCTCATTGTTAATATAAAAAAATACATTTTTAAAATACAAGTTTCAGAGAAGACCTAAATCTTTATGATATCACTGGAAACCTAGTAACTGAAGTTTAGAAAGATCTTTGTTTTGAAAGCAAATTTTTTCCATCTGTTCTCCCAAAAAGTGTTCCCATGAATTACCTGCCACTGTCAAAGATGATATGCTTGAGTAGATGATCTACTGCATTTAGTCTGTGATAGCATGTTCAAAATTCCTAATTCTTATCTTGTTTTCTTTAATTTATCTTGTTTTCTTTCATTTTTCACCCTGGCGGTGCTGGTCAACAGAAGGCTCAACATGAGTCAGCAACATGCCTTGGCAGCCCAGAGGGTAAACCGCATTCTGGGGTGCATTAAACAGTGTAGCCAGCCGGTCAAAAGAGGTGACCCTCCTATTTAGCATCAGTGTAGCCTCATCTTGAATACTTTGTGTAGTTATATTGTGTGTAGTTCTTGGTTCCGCAATACAAAAAGGATGTTAAGATACTTTAAAGTGTCCAGAGGAGGGCGATAAAGGTGGCAAAAGAGCTGGAAGGCACGTCCTAGGAGAGGCTGAGGACACCTGGGTTGCCTAGTCTTGAGAAAAGGAGGCTGAGAGGCAATCGCACTGCTCTCTCCAAATTCGTGAGGAGGAAAAATGGAAAGGCAGTTGTTGCTCTCTTCTCCCTGGTGACCAATGACAGGATGTGAGAGAACGGCACAAAGCTGCACCAGGGAATATTCAGACTGGACATTAGGAAAAAATTCTTTAACGTGATGGTGGTCAAACAGTGGAACAGGCTTCCTAGCGAGGTGAGTGATGCCCCTGCCTGTCAGTGTTGAAGAGGTATTTAGATAATGCCCTAAAGTTTGAACTTTTCTTTAGCCCTAAAATGATCAGGCAGTTGGACTTGATGATCTCTGTAGAACCCATCCATCTGAACTATTCTATTCTAAACACTGTTGTATGTGGCTAAGACAAAACATTAAGAAGCTGATGCCTACTAATTTAAATAAATTTCAGAAAGACTGCGTTTTTTCCAGATGGAACTGCAGCTCAGTGGAAGAAATACTCTGACTTCGAATATACCAAATACATTTCATCATTAAAATGTAGCTGTTGTAGAAAAATACTTTCCCTGTAAAGAAATGGCATTATCATCCACAGGGACGTGAGAGTTGGAAGCGGCTCTCTAGTTTTACAATGTATTGCCATTTCTTCAGCAGTTATGCAAAAGACCACACACAAATAAAACTTATATAATGAGATTCTTCCCTTTAGATTTCAGAATAGGAAAATGCTTTAGACATAATACTAGATTTCAACATGTATTTCTCTCTGTTGTTATTTGGTGTTCTGAAAGACTGTTTCAAAGCTCTAATTCATTTCAAAGATGGGTAAAAATGAGTCAGATCAACCACTGGTCAACTGAACTGGAAGAAAAACAAGTGACAGTTGCCTTGGGTTAACCAGCAGAACTCGTGTACACTCAACAATAGAAAAAGAGCGTCATCTGAAATGTTTGCCTCAAAAGCTGTCTAAACCTTCTAGTGTTCTTGGAAATAGGCATGGGGATAATGGCATCCCAGTAAGCAATGAAGCAAGAGACTTTTCAATAGATAGCCTTTCTGAAGACTGATTTGTAAATTAATGGTATTTAATGCAGTTCATAATTTTAATTAACTACTCTATCACATGTTTGTGGTATCTATCAACTATCACAAGTTGTGACAACACTATCTTAAGTTTGCAATTTCTTAAGTACAATGATAAAATAGCCAAGAAACTAGCATTGGCAGAGAATCCCTTAATATGAAAAATGGTGCAGGCCCTGGTTTAGAGGGTATCTTTTTTTCACTCAATATCTGCCAGACTTGTAGCTTTATCAATGTATTACAATTTCTTCAGGCTTTGTCGGCAACAGAAAATCTAATGCAGTAGAGAAAGACAAATCAAGGGCATTCAGCTACTGAATCAGAGCTCAGTTTCAGTGTCATTGCAAGAAACTATCAAACCATTTTGCAGATGTCACCTTCACCACACTAAGTACATTGAACTCAGTACTAGACTGCAAATTGCTGTTCACCTTGCAGAAAACATGTTGTAACACAGCTGCTTAGTTCAGAGAGGCACTGCGAACCGCCAGGTCTTTCAAGATATTAGCTCAGATTTGAGCTAATATCATTAAGTACAACAGGCCTTGCTGTTATCCTCATATTGAGGATTTTGATTCAACCAGCCCAGTGTTTTTACTTAAGCTCTAGAGCCACTTCCTAATGGAACAGTGAGGTATCTACACCTAGAGACATTCACTAAGCACTGTCCCAAATTTTGCACCACATAAGGAACTTAGCTAATCAACTTTATAGGTCACAAAGTAATAATACCTTCATTCAACAGGTCTCTCTTCTTTGAGATTTACATTGTATGAGTGAGGATGTCAAAACAGTTTCTGTAACTAACTTTTGATTTCATGTTTGTTTAACCTCTTAACCATGAGATAATGGCAGATCTAAGGACAGCAATTACTGCTGAATAAATACAATAAAAGCCACACAGGAGTAATTTCTTTTTCAATTACAAAATTTCAGCTTAATATTTTGTCATTTAAGTCATAAAAAGGCCAGCGGCTATTCAGCTAGGCTGTATGATCCCTAGGGAACCACGTGCCCACAGGTCCTATTCTCACAAAGCTGCACAAATTAATCTTTTGTATTATCTGCCTCACCTTTTGATATACCAGTCAGTCTTTAGTCTTACAAAAGGTATTTCTGTAATTTCATCATCGCTAAATGGTATTTCATAACTTACTGGGTATTGAACTAATCAATCCTATTCTTATTATCATTGATGCAGAACTACTTGAATTTCAATAATTCTCTATGATAATTTTGCAGAATGAGGATTCATCAAAATAATAGAGGGGGATACCTTCAAAAGAATGTACAACTGCTTTCATGATACTGATAGACAAATTTTGCTTCTTATTTGTTTTTCATGACACTGTAGATGTTTTCCAACAAGAAAATATGTTCAGCACCATAATTCCCAAGGTAATTACATAGCATTGTTGCCTCTAGTCTGATATAGTTTCTGCTCCTGTTCTCTGCTCTTTTTCTCAGATTGTTTACATGTGTATTTCAAGAAAAACAAGCAGTCTGGAGTATGTCTGGGTTGTATAAAAAAAATCAGGAATCTCTGTGACAGCTGATGAGAGAGAAAAAGAGAGGTGGTTGAAGGTACTTATAGTAATGTCCCTTCAAAATTTGAACTAGAGGTGGATAAAAATAAGTTTAAATCTCAATCCCAAATTGAATTAAAAAAAAAAAAAAAGATAATCTGGGTCCAAATTCTGAAATATTTTCTCAACACCAACTCAAATTAATCTCACAACTTGAAAGAGTGCCGTGTTCTATACAACACAAATGAACTATCACTGCTGGAGGTGGCTGGAAATTCGCCAAAAACCTAATAAATAGGCAAGTCAGGAAAAGGAAAAAGGAGACAGAGCTGTGGTTGTGGTATATAGTCTGCGGTATTTTAAAAAGGTGATAATAGCAAAAGGCACATCCATGGGGAAAACAGGCCTGAGTCTTTTCTTTGGGTGGTATTTCAGACTGTTAGCAACCTCTTCTGTTTCACCATCACAACTAAATTTTCAAGTGCTATTTGTTAATTATGTTAATAACATTTTAAAAATATCTTCAGATTGTTTCTCTGAAAAATCTTGTATGGAATTTTACTGTAAAATCAATATCTTATTCCTTTTGTAGCTATTTCACGTGTGTAAAAGGCACTTAATGTTCGTGAAATGACTAAATTGTCTCAACCGCTACATGTTTCTTTTATTAGTTGTTCTTCAAGATCTAAATCATCTGATGCCTTAGGGACAGATACTACCCTAGTCTACCAGACAATTCCCACTGACATCACTGAAAGATGCACCTGTGGATTTATGGCGGAATAAGACTCTTAACGTCAAGATTGTTCATTTGGGATTAGGTTGGTCTTAGCTTTTAGTATTCTTGGCTTATGGAAGCAGCTTCTTATTAATCAGTAATGTCAGCCTATTGAAGCTTTTAAGATTTGACTTCTCTGATGGTTTGGAATTCCCAAAACAAACACAGAGAGAAAACCATATAAAGCTCCCCCTTGGCAGCCCACTTCTAGCCCAGCTGAATCTCAGGTTTCATTGTTAAGTGTTCTGTTCTTGAAAGCTGAATAATTTCTTAGACATTTCACTATGACAAGGAAGAAACAGAAGACAATATGATGATTCTTTCCTCACTCCACAGATCTTATAGCAAATTTCCTCCAGGTCACAATCACATGGAAGCAAAGCAGCACTCTCCTTATTTTCAGTTTTGTACATAGCTTACAGTGCTTGTGCCTGTCTGGAAGGAATAAATCTCCCAGTCCATAATTTACTGTGTATGCATGTGAAAAGCACATCTCTTGAGGTTTGGAACTGAAATTACTTGTTTCCTACTTTGTAGGGAAGACTACAAACATTTTCCTCATATACGAGGCTACCCCTTTTGTTTCTACGTACAATATCAGACAGTAGTTAGTGAAAAGAATAAAATATGAAGAAAATGTTTGCATACAATATTTTGCAGTTGAAGAGCAGAAATTTTACAAATCACGTTTACAGCATGAGTAGAAAATGCAAGGTTAAACATGAAAATACATAGCAAAGATGAGCAATCAGCTATCACTTACTGGGTTGCTGCTATCAAAACATCTCTCATTACCAGTCCCTGCAGATTCACCTGCTGTCAGGTCTCAGTTCTAAAGTACCATGAATTTTAAACTCCCTTTTCCTCCCAAGAGGCAACATTAATAGCACAGTAGACCACTTGTTAACAAAACTTTCCCTGATGGAATCTTATGTTTACTGTATTCATCAACAGCTACAGAAATAACTATTTTCCCTCTTTTGTCCAATTCTTAATAGGAAAAGAGGTTTTACCTTTAAGGAAAGACACAGAATGAAGAGGTACATAGCAAATGAAAAAGAAAACTCATCACTATCATACAATTTTCCTCCCTGATACTCCAGGATTGCACAGTAAACCAACAGGTTAAGAATAGGAAGAAAATTAGAATGGTAGAGAAAAGGGCTAACAGCTTGCCTTTTCCCTTCATATTCTACTCCTCTAGGACAGTCATGCAGAACAAAAAGGAAGAAGAATTCATCTGTGAGTTTCTCCTGTTCCGCATCTGTCTTCTAGCTTGCCTGAGAAACTATCCCAAGTCCATAACAGAGGGATTTAACAGCAGTGGAAGGCACTTATTCACCCTAGCAGCCTTGATTCAGAAAAACAAAACAAATAAATCAGAATACATATATGAAATTAATTTCTTAAACATATGTGAGTAAAGTTTTCTCTTTCTCAGGACATCCACACACACATGCACACACAAATGTGGACACACTTGGGCACATACATTTAAGAGAGATCATTCTCAGATTTATCTGGCTTGTGAAGTTTTCTGACCAACAATAAACCTGTGTCATTGGGTCCCAAATCATTCACTACATTTAAGTACAGTCTAACTTCCTCAACATGTTCTTAGATGTAGAGCTTAGGGATATGGTTTAGTGGGGACTGTTAGTGTTAGGTCAGAGGTTGGACTTGATGATCTTGAGGTCTCTTCCAACCTAGAAATTCTGTGATTCTGTGATTCTGTTTCAAAAGTTTTCAAAAATCATGATCGTGTTAAAAAACCTAAGGCATTGTCTTGGCTTCTAGTGCTTTCCTCCACTTCCACACAAGAAACTAAAAAATAAATGGAGGATTATGTAATTCTGAATCAGGCTTGTCCTTTAATTTGTCAACCTAGTGAATATTCTAGGGGACTTCTCAAGTGATTTGGTTCAATCCTTGGTAGTTGTTCCTTACTCATTGCTTTTGACTCCAGAAATCAAAAACTATGGTGTAGCATTTGAAATAATTATTTACTCGGATGGCTTTTGCTAATATGACTTTTTAGCTTTTAATGAAACCTGATCTTTCATTTTTTTTTCATTAATCTTACATTAATCTTAATCATCAACCTGATTTTCTTTCATTAACCTTACTATAAAGTATTAGGAACCTTTCTGTTGCTTGCCAGTACTTTTACGAAACAGATGGATTAACTGAAAATGTGCTCCTTTCTCAAAAAGCTGATTAGCTATTTCCAGTAGTCAACACCAACCTCCTCATCCTTTCGTGTTTAACTGCAATATACAGAATCTCCAACCAAGCCAGAATACATGGACCTTTCACCATTCCTTTTATTATGCGATCTCAATGTCACTCCAATTTTAACCATGTGGTACATTAAATAGTTGTCCCTATTTGAGATAGTAAGTAGGGCAAGTTGTTTTCTGAAGAAATAGTATTTACTGTACATGTGGGTGGTTGTTTTTATTCCGTGATGTATTCCACAGTTCAGAGAAGCTGAGTTTACCAGCCCCGTGGAAGATAGCGCAGGGATTTACATCTCTTCAGAACTGACAGTAACTGTCAAGAGCAGCAATGCCTAGTTGACAGTGACAGCTGACAAAGGTCATTTCCGAGTTAAAGATGAATTAAATGTTCTAAAATAGGAATGCAGAAACAGCTTTAAGGAGGAAAGCATGTTAGAAGAAATGATGGCCCATTTAGCAAAAATTACCCTGAAAATTTCAGTCTGAGGAGTAATACCCAAAACAATTCACTAAAAGAAAAATTATTACAGCAAATGTAAGATAAGAAACAGAAGTAATCCAGTATTTAAAGCTAAGAGAAAGCAGTTTTCTTACATGCCACAATTTGAAATTATTAAGTTTTGGTAGACTTGGTAGACTGCTAGCAGCACAAACTAAACAAGAAGGAATAAAAAAAAGGGGGGGAGAAGGGGACAGGGCAGGACACGACACTGAAAATGTTACCAAAACAAGACCAGTTATCTTTTATTTTTATCAGTATTTCTGCATATTCACCATAATGACTGGCCAAGCGTAATTTCCCCAAGGGATTCAGTTATGCTTGACGAATCACAAAAGAGACAATGTCGTATACATGCTGTTGAACCACCAACTCAACTTCTTACTTACATTTACATTCCTGTTTGCTAGATTCCAAGTTTTTAATAGCTCTTCAAATGTGGGATAATAATATTTATAGAACCTGAAAAAAAACCTATGATCTACACTTTCTTTGTCCCTAACTACTACAGCAACATGAATTGGAACAAAGCAAAACACGTTATGACTAAAGAGATACATGTAAAATATAACAGAGAAATGTATTTCCTTCAATGTACTGTTTTAGTCTACCAGTTGAATGATAAAATGAACTATCACAGTTGCAACTCAAGGAAATGTCTGCATAGTTTTACATGGATAATGAAAGATTCCTGGCAGAGTTTTCTTAAGCAGCCAACACACTCTCCTGATTCTACTGAAATATTATCACAAATATAAGAAAATACTTCTATTTTAATGACAGAAGCGAGTAACACGGTCTTGTTCCATTGAAAATGCCCTTAATCTGCCTTCTCACAAATCACTACTACTACTTAAAATGAATTTATAAGGCACAACTACAGTTGAATTGTAGCTGACTGAATATCAGAGAACGGTTGACTCAGAAGACTACATTAACTTCTGGTATGTACTGTAATCTAGCATGCTGTAAATATCTCAACTAATCCTACAGCTCAAAAGTAAAAACATAATAAAATATATGGACGTTGTCAGATTTCAGACCTTCTCAGTAGGGACAGATATATTTGGACTAAGGCCAACCTACCTCTTATTTTTTCCTGAACGAAGAGACCATATTCAGTTTAATCTACTATTACAAGCCCTATTTTCTGGAGATTTTAATTTTTTCATAACTCTTTCCCTTTGAATATTTTGCTCTCATTTCTTATGTCTGGAACCGGAGATAGAATTCTGATAACACTCCTGTCTCTGCAAGGATAATACAGGTAAAGCATTGCCTCCCCACTTCTAAAGGATATTTTACTGCCTGTTTAAGGATCAGGGCTGGTTTTGTTTGTTTGTTTCAGTATAACTCTGCAAAATGTGTTCTGACAGCTCTTGACGGTTTCATTCTGATCTTCATTTCCATGAATGGAGGGCATTCAAAAACAAGTTCTGCATGACAGGAAATCTGTTAGAGAATTTTTTTTCTTGGTGCTCCTGGACCAAGGGCTGATTTGCCTAACTTCAGCTGTCAGCTGTATGGTTCTCATCCACCTTTTCCAACACAGCCAGAAACTTCCTTCATGTTTCCCCCTTGCCATCATGACTATTCCTGCACCATTACTGAATCACATGGAAACTTTCTAGAAAGCAAAGTTTCTCTATAAAATACCTATGGGTTTTGTTCAGTTTGCTACAAAGCAAGTTCACTTGGTGAATTTCCAGAGAAATTATTCTTGGCTTGTGGGCTTCCAGCCAAGGGCAAACCTCAAGATTTTTCAGGCAGAGGGAGCATGGGGACCCAGTGCCAGTTTGTCACGGTGATCAGGAGGCAGATGACAGGCGGATGATTTTTTTTTTTTTTTACTACAAAACCACAAAGCCCAAATCTTTAGATTCACAGTATCAATTACAGTGCTAGACTTGGGATTTCTAGCAGCCAATAACAACAATAACACTCATGGTATTGATTTATTTTCTTTGTTCCAGAGGCCCTGGCAGAACATTTATTTAAGAAATACCATACATTGGTGTCCCATAACAGCATTTTTTGCTTTGTAGGAAATTTGAAAGCAATTTGAAAACAAACAAATCAACCTTGCAAACCCCAGTTCTCAGCCAGCTAGCTCGATCCTCACACAATATTTTAATTAGCATTTAGAATAAGCTGAATTTTTACATGTCATGCCCTAGGCATGTTTTTTAATCCTTAGAGGGTGGGTCTTCTGAATGTATTCTAGTTACTTCTCATAGAGATCAGATGTATTAGTCCAATGGATCTCCCTTATCTACATTGTGTTGGGTGTTTTAATATACCTTACTGTACCTAGCAAGTAACACTATTCCTTGTGTGGTTCTTGTTTGTTTTCTGTTGCTTGTACACTACCTTAAGGGCCACAGGTTTTATTCCAGTGATACATTTAAGAAGATTTAGCAGAGCAAGCAGGATAACATCTAATGGTTCTGATTAGTTTCTGGGTTCATTTTTGGAAATATTAAATGTACCACATTTTCTGCAAGTACCAGAATTCTTGGTTCAGATATTTCCTACTAAATTAAAACTGGGTTAACAGAAGGTAGCATGCAGCTGGTGTCAGAAGAATGACGTGTTCAGAGAGAGGGAAAAAAGTGATGCCTTTGCCTAGTCTAGCCTTTTCTTAAAGAGAAACAATTCATTTCTTCTAGCAAGTATAACCATGTTGCATATACACCATCTAAAACTCAGTGTGTTGCTAAAAATGTTCCACGTACGGTCACATCAAGGACATTTGGGTTATATTTGGACTTTTGAAAACATAATCCAAATTGCCGAATGACCAAATACATCATAACCACCGTGGGCTCCAAGAAGAGCCTCTCTCTCTTTACCAGCTGATGTCCAGATCTATCCCAGCGGCGAAAGATGGGGATGAATCCCAGATGTAAAACATGTCTTTACTGTTATGTGATAATGTCTCTGGCTAAGAGGAACGTTAGCAAAGCAACCAAAGAACACTCTATCTTCAGTTTTCCACTAAACAAACAAACAAACAAAAAAATAGCATTCAAAGGAAATTGACAATAACACAGCAGCAGCTGCTTCATTTTGTTTCTTAGAAATACCACATGGTGATGATTTGACAAATAATTGTTGCAGATGTTTACCTTGTTGTGAACTACTGCCCTATTTAATACCTGCCAAACAGGAGCTTACTTATAAACATACAAACTTTTCCATATGTTTCCCAGCAAAGCTTTTATAGAAAATCTTCAGCTACATACAAGAGGACTCCAACAAGTAAAACACTCTGAGGTCCTGCCACCTTATGAATTCTGTTCTCACTTGTGAAAGTGTTGCCACTTGAGAAGAGTTTGCACAAGGAGACAAAGAATAAAAAAATGAAATTAATGGTCATTGCAACCAAAAACTTCAACATGCATCTAGCAAAGAAGCTGTGTAAGAAAAATGTACGCCAAAGAAAGCTTCTTGCAGCAGCCAGCAGGGTCTAATGCACTGAGGATGCATTAAAGAGAGAGAATGCGAGCACTTCTATTCTCAAAGGAAAATGAGACTCACGCTCTGTTTTCCTTTTTTACTGATTGTCCCTTCCTAGAACACGTTTACTTTGTCAGCCAAGAATGACATTAAATTTCACAAGACGAATTGCAGCTTCCCTGTTAAATGGTTTCTAAAGGGGTTAGGTGTAAATCAGAGAAATATCATATCTGTTGATTACGCTGTACTAAGCTCCTTGACAAGCCCAATCCATTGCTGAAAAACACTCAGCAACTGCTTGCTATTTGCCACGTTCTTTAGAGTTCAGAACAGAAAATACTCTCTTTGCTCAACCGCATGCTTCCACTAGCCTTCCAGAAGGCTTTCCTGGGTTTTTCCCCAGCATGTAATTTTCCTGATACTTCAGGATCTATTTATACCACATTTAATATTTATAATGGGAGTGAGATACACTTCACACAAGTGCAGTGTTACGCAGTTGCAGTGGCTGAGAGAGTCAGCAAAACTTTATCAAGTATAAATTGTTTACATACAACTTTTATGTTACCCCGCTTGGATGAAAAAAATGGTTAAGTGCTGCTCTGACGCTGTAAAAGAGAAGAGGGAAAACACAAAGCAGTAAACCTAAGTGACCAGTGAATGACATTATCGTCACAGGGCAGTGCAGCAATCGTATAAATATGTGTATCACAAAGAAAAAATATTCCTTTTGCGTTTTAGAAAGCATAAGAGCATGTGTGTGGCCGCTGCTGCCCATAGCACAGCTGCTGCATACAACCCTTCTCCCTCACTGCCAACAGGAACAGTTCATCTCCTCTTGTGTCCAGGAAATTTAAGGGAGGATGCTATGCAAATACATTTTTGTAATTTCAGTCCAGACTAACAAGTCATAGAAAACCTTACCTCACACCCACAGTACTCATGAGAACAACCCTGTCTGCAAAGTAGCACTAACCAAACACATTTTTGTGGTAGGTTTCTTTGGGAAGACAGAATATGGTACAGATACAGTCTCAATTTTGCACAGTCCAAGTTAAAAGCAGTATCATTACTCAGTTGCCTTAGATCAAAACAAGTTCAGACACGCTAGAAGAGTATAGTGAAGAGAGCATATGGTGAAAAACGTTCCTTTCAACCTTTGCACATCAGCCCAAAGACTCGATGTAAACACTTCAGAGAAGGCAAGGCACTTCAGCAGCTGCTACTGAGCACAGAAGCTTTGTTACGCAGGTTGAACTTAACTAAGGATCCTTTCCTAAAGGACGTGAGCAGAGCTCTTGCAGCAATGCTGCTAACACAAAAGGCTTCTGATATCCCTCCAGCTCACCCAGAGTGACAGATGTCTGATATATTTTACTCTTGAGTTAAGAATTTTTCAACCTTTACACTCTGTTGCTAATACTGATAGGTTAAATAAAAACTCGTTATAGTACCTATATTTAAGACTTCGAGCACTATGCAAGAGAATATTCCTATTCTAGAATTAATAAACATGTAAATGTTTTAAAACACATTTAAGACGATGAAATATTTTGTATTTCCCTGCAACTCTTAGAAGTATCAAAGTTGCTAAGATTAATGTCCATATAGGAAAATTTAGAGCATTTCCATTTAAATAAAGCTGAGCATTAGTGTATGCAGTCCTCACCCTGAGAAAGCGGTTGCCAAGGGATTACAGTGCTATTCCAAGAGAAAAATCAAATAGTAATTCTACATGTTATATGTTTCTAATTATAATCAACTACAAACCCCTTCTTAATGAGACAACTGTGTAAACAAAGATTTTTCTTACAGATTATGAAACCGCATGATCTAACAGGGGGTATTACTAACTCCAGAACACAGATACTCCTTTATAAATACATAAATCATTTCTATTATTATTTTCTGTTGATAAATTACCTATGGGATGTTTGATACTGAGTGCATCAGTGTCATTCGTAGTCATCTGGCCACAATGGTCTTTGAATCTGTCCTTCTGTCCCCTCACTCCTTTTTGCTAGTGCCACGTGTTATATTGCTTCTAGTATTTGATCCTGTGCTTGCATCTGGATGTGCACTGGACCTCTAGGACCACAAATAATCCCATAGAACGCCTCTACAACATCTTGCTTGGAAGCACTGCATTCATTCATTACTCAAAAGTTGAAATTTTGAATGCATAAGAACAGTATAATCTGGTCTGTCTCGTGACTGGAGACTGGATTAACACAGTTCTTCAAAACAAATTAAAAAGGAGGCTGGAATAAAAAAGATAGAAAACAACTGCCATCGGATGAAATGAAAGGATTATTCTATATATAGTCACAAGGACATTTTTCCTTTTTTTAAATTAGTCTCTTAACATGGGACATGATTTTACTTCTGTGAATATTTCTGAGCGTCAATACATTGTTAAAATATCTTAGGAAAAAAAAAAGCATGGCAAAAGAATGAAAAATCTCAGTCAAATCTAAATTGAGCAAATGTTAACAAATGTTTTGGCAGATATTCCCTCAGTTTAATTACAGAATGAGTCATGTTTAACTATCCTTCTGGGTTACAAATGGAGAGTTCCTTAAAAGATTTATTCCGTATGTAGATATAACATATGTGCATATCTAACAGTCTTGCAAATACGTTTTTTCAATATACAGCTGCTGCTAATATGCACTATTTACAGAATTAGAACAATGCTCCTTTGGATTCCTGAGACAAAGGAGATGTGTTATTACCTTATAATGTGTTTTCCTTTTTGGAATAGAACAACAAAGCAGATTATTTTAGATAATACTCTGAAATCAAGGAAAACTTACATTACTGTATTAAAAGCTAAAATGGAATGACCTTAAAGAGCCATCTGAAACTCTTTGAGATGAAGAACCTGTAGTCAGTGGTTCTCAGTTTGCAGTCTTTCTTTCCAAGGATCTATGGACTATTTATTGAAGGGATCCACAAAAAACTAATTATGGAAAGCAAATGCATTGTATGTATCCTCCACTGGGAAAGGTTTTATGGGCATTCAAAAACTGGCAGAGATTGAAACCCATTAGAATTATAGGCTTTTCTCAGGTGAAACAAAAGTTTTGCTAAAATAAGTTTAAGAAGTGGTGCAAATACTTTCAAACACGCAGGTTTCCTCCTCTCAAAAGGAAACCAAGGTGTTTACTTCTGTAAACTTTTTACTTCTGTAAAAAGAGACATAGCCCTTCAAGCTGCGTGCTAGGGATTATAGAAGTGAAGCAATTAAAACCACGAATTTCCTGCTACCAAATATACACAGCTATTGCTTAGACACTACAGTGGCACATATAAATTACCAAGATTAAAGCTATCAGCTGACATCAGTTGACAGAGATGCATCCCTCTCCTATGCACTGGTATGAATAGGTTTTTGCCATACAACAAGAAGCGTGGGTTAGATGAGTTCATTCTCAATCTGC
Organism: Oxyura jamaicensis; assembly: GCF_011077185.1. Taxonomy (NCBI): domain Eukaryota; kingdom Metazoa; phylum Chordata; class Aves; order Anseriformes; family Anatidae; genus Oxyura; species Oxyura jamaicensis. The sequence continues at coordinate 57,304,699 of NC_048897.1, read as the reverse complement.
TATAGTGTGCAAGTGTGTACCTGTGGCACATTTTTCTACTTCTGTTCTCCCTAAAAAGCCTCATAGTTTCTTCACCTCCTAAAACCTAACTGAATGAATTACCGTGCTAACTACTTGAATGGGAGGATATATCCACTGGAAACCCTGCATCCATTTCTACGTTCAACCCTGACCATACACGTTTCCTGGCAGACCCAAGGTTAATGTGTTACATTTTTAGAAGAGGTATTAGTCACTTGGGCTTTTCTGCTTTCACTTTTTAATGAGGTAGCATTCTATCTTTGTACCTTCATTTCCATCCTATGAATGAATCATAAAGGATTATCAATACAAATGCTTTCAATGTTTAGCTAGTTAAGGCACCATTACAATATCCATCATTATGTTCAGTTACCAAGAAATTACTTCTGCATAACAGCTGTATTCCACCTACAAAAATGTGGGGTGGGGATGGAGTCTACTGAAGAAAACTTCAGGTGTCTAGATATTTCCTAGCAATAACAATGTAAGATGTTCTGGCCCTTTTGTGTTCAAAATGCAAATGAAAATTAGAAGCTGAGTGTTTTAATGACTCACTGATGTTGCAAATGCATTTAATTTTGACAAGGCATACATCTTGCTCTTGTATTACTTGTGTTATGCTACGCTTTTTTTCTGTAGTATTCAATTAACTTTCCAAACTCTGAAACTCTAAGAAGGAATGGATTTTACATTCTCCTCTGTTAACATGTTGTTAGCAAATATAGACAACTATTGACTGGGATGGAGGTGTCCTCTTTATCACAACTCAGACTATTTCTTTTGAAAACTGTCAAGTTCAACATAAAAAAGAAACACAAAAATAAAATACATCTAAAGCAATTATTCTGACTCTAGGCCGTTACTTATTAAAAATCACTGTGTTACTTATTAAAAATCAAGTATCAGACTAAATCACAAAAGGCAGTCACACGTTATAATGATGCCCAAGGCAGTATCTAAATATCTTTCTGATTCTGGAAGAATTCGAAATAAGCACTGAGGCCTTAAGATCGTATCTATAATGGTTTTCAGGGTTTTCCCTTATGTGTTGTTTTGTAGATGTAGCAAGCATGGTAACTGTAGTTATTTATAAAATTAAAATATTTTAAAATAAATTATTAAATTTATATTATCAGAAATTATTTTATTGAAAAGCATTTCATACTGGGAGCTCTCAGAAGAAATTGAAATACTCCACTGGTTGTACAATAAAATATTGCTGGCTACTTTTCTTCCAGTCCATGTTTGAATAGGTCAGCAACAACTGGGCACACTACAACACATCCTCAGTTCTTCAAATATCCCAGAGTCTAGCCTTGAAATCATGGAATAAATGAATGCCTCCTTTTTTAAAAGGATTGTAAAGAAGCTAAGAACATCAAGAACGGACACGAAAGGAGAAATTTCTGGGGAATATAACACAATCGTCATCAGCATTCTCAACAACCACAGGATAACCCAGAGTTGAATTGTTACCTATATATCACAGAAGTATTTGTACGCCCCACTCCTTCTACGTAAGAACTATATATTGTGACAGACTGTTCGCTCTCTTGGCTACAGAAGGGAAGGAAGATGACGAGAGTTTACAGGAGACTGCAGATTAATATATGAAAAGTCTGACTTGATTCTGATAAGGTTTCTTAAATTTGAAAAGGAGATGCATTGGCAGGTGCTGAGTAGGAAGTTTATGGTGGGAGGGAGCACCGAATCACTTTCTGTGGAAGCACAAAGAGCCGTGCATTTGTCTGACAGCCTTGGGATTTAAGATTAGATTGTCTCCAGGAGCAATCACGTGTTTCAGTCTCATTACTGCTGTCCAGCACCACTACTTCTTCATGATGCTAGGGCCCCTTATATAGCAGCATTTCAGAGGCTAACTCTGGGTGTAATTTTACTTTTAGTGTAAAAGTGCATTTTTACACTATAGCTAAAGAATCTCATTCAAAAACAACATCAAAAACCACAAGAAAACTAAAAACAGACACTGTCCGGTTAAAGAAAATGAAAGCACATTCTCTTTTCATGTTTAGATGCCCAATAAAAACTGAAATGAAAGCCTGAAAATAAATTGAGAAATAATTTTTAAGGGTTATAATTTTTTGCATAGATAGTTAGGCAAATCTGGTTCCTTTGCTAAATGATTATGTTTGTATATTTGTACTTACACTCTCACATGCACTTAGAACGCATAGAAAACTTAGCATGACAATTTTTTGCCTTTTAATTCATATGGTTGCAATGAAGTTTGATGAGTACAAGGCACTTGGAAATCCTTGGATGAAAGGCATCGTATAAACATTATTCAACAGCACTTCAATTATCAGTAATTCAGTATTCACAAGTCATAAAATAAAGACTTGGTTGCTGTCAGTCCCGATTTCTCTAGGAGAAACGCAATAGTTCAGATAAGCAGAGAGAAAATAACAGTAAAAACATGGAGACAAACACTGATTTCTAAAGCTGAGTACTGCATCTCTTATTACAAAACTTTTGGATGGAAATACTAACAGACTTTTTTAAACTATTAATTACAGAAGATAAGAGATCATTTGTGAAACTTACGCCTTTTGAGTAGCTTCTATAATCATAAAAAGTACGCTTACTGTGCCTACTAACTGATTGCCTTGCTGCAGTACCTGCTAAGAGATCAAAGAACGTGCTGGCAGTGGAAGCACAATTGCTAAATCCAATATCTTGACTCATTCTTTTCATTTTAGGAAAGACGGATGAGAAAACTGGCAATGCACTCTATACCTGTATTTGTGCCAAACAGCCTTGTCCATCTAGCATAACTGATCTGGCAATTACAGTCAGAAACTAGAACTTAATGAAAAAAAATAAATAAATTTGTGCTTCAGTGTCACAATGATGCGGAATCATACAGTGTTAAGCATGAGAAATATCCCTTATCCTCATACAGACTAACTAGTCGACGGTGTCCCAGACAGATGAGGACTCTATGCTTCGATTTTAGCATAAATGATAACCACTTTATTACAGATATGGGTAGAAGCAAATGGAAAGATTTAGATCACTTTTCTTTGTTTGTTTTTTTCCTCTTACTACACTATCCTTTTCCTGCTAAAAAACAGCAGAGCTAACACACAACGCTCAAAGTGACCAGCGGCAGGCAGAGAATAGAGGAGGGAGGGGGGGAGAGAAAGAGAGGGGAAGAGAACCCGATATGATTTTTCCTTCTTTGAGCAGTAAGATCAATACCAATACTTGCAGCTAGAAAAGAAGAAACAGTTATTTTTGGAAACAAGATAGAAGAGAAGCACTTTTTAATGCAATGGGTAATGAACTAGATTGGGCTTTGAGAGGGATGTGATATGAAGTCGTGGAGGCTGACACTAAAAGCAAGTTCAATACAAAGGGGGCGAGAATTAGATAAATTAATGTTCAAAACACTCATAAATCAACTTTAAAATGATTAGAGATTTATCCTTAACCATTCATAATACATCAATGAAGGATGCTGGGGAACAGAACACAGAAACCACCAGGATCACAAGCTCATCTATTCTTGCCACATGTAGGAAGAAAGTATTGGCCTGAAAGGACCTGTAGTGCATCTCTCCCATTCTTAAGCTCTTCTCTGTGGGTCTGAAACAATTCAGAACTCTAACTGTAAGTTATTAAAAATATCCTTGAAAGAGCTACAAGGGAAAACAATGCAATCAGATACTCCCAATAGTAAAGTATTATAATATTAGTATTACTATTGCCAATAGTAAAGTAATAGTATTCCCAAGGAAATATTTGTTTTTCATGTTTTAAAGTTTTGTTTCTTTAAATGCAAAAGAGTAATAGAATTGTGTACTAATTGATTTGATCCCATTGAGGACTGTTGAAATTTCATAAAGCACAGAGGCAGCACTAAGAAGTTCCCATTTTAATACCTCTACTTTCCTATGCAAGGCAGATTAGACCATATGGGCAGCCATACTATGCACGGGGTATTTACTAAAGAGTATTTTCTCACACAAGCTAAGTAAAAAGCAGTTCTGTGTTTTCTGTGTAAATACTGAACTTCCATGACACTCCCTGCTTAAAAAGTTGAAGTGTTCTGGTATTGGCTGCTGTTTCGCTCTCACCACCCTGTCTGCTGTGGACCTGGATACCTTACAGTTAATACTTGCTCATGTTACTTCTCTGATCCTCAGTCAGAATCCATGAGACAAATGTTAAAGTAATTCAGAAAAGTGCAAGGGACCACACAGATGCCAGTGGACACCTTGAGCTTTTCATTTATAAATGCTTTGTGCTAAAAGGGCTGTAAGTAGTATAAATTTATATCATTTAGTATTCATTAAGACTGGTTAATAGGGTGTTATACATAAATTATTATCAAAAAGTTAGACAAGCTTCAAGAAGTTAGCCACCTCCATGTCAGGAAGAAAGATTTGTGCCTAGTACCTTCTGTTTGAAAATGTTAGGGAGAAAAAAACGACACCCTACAGGCTGCCAACAGTGAAATAGAGTGGTGAAGCATTCTAACTCAGCAGCAAATCTGTTCTTCCACTTGATTTCCACTCCTTCTTTGTAGCTTTGTTCCTGTAGTGATGTGTAAATGGTAGGCACTATCAGTTCCAGATTCTGTATGTCGTATCCCAAGCCTATGGCAGGACAAGGCCAGTCAGACTCCAAAATCCCTTCTTTCCCCCATTTCTATAGTCTCTGAAGGAAAGAAATCCAGATCAGAGAGATCACAATGACTGGCAAACGAAGATTGTGGACAAACCTTCTCCACAGTTTGGATGGTGCCTGTATCTAATCAGTGTACCAAGGCAGCAAAAGGCACAAGCAATCTTGGAATCATTACTTAAGTCTTATCCACACACTTCACGTAGGCCCTCTTTCCTAGAGCAGCCCTGGATTTGTTAAATGAACCTCCTGCTGAAGCATACAGGAGTTACAGCACAGTGACAAGGCTCAGATCATCACTGGAATTAACAGGCTCCTAACTTGCTGTGCTCCTACACCTGGCACAGCAAGGCCGCAAGGTAAAGAATATATTCTGAACACCCTGAATATAGACAGACTAAGCAAAAGGAGATAGACCAGCTTCTTCAATCTCTGCATACGTCAGGCTGTAGGGATGCACTTTCCTTCCTGAACACACTGAAGTTATTATTAAATAGGTTAATGCACTCATTCATGGTTCAAAGTATTCATTGCTATCAACTGAAAGGCAGCAGTTCACCCTGACTCCTGACTCCATCTGATGAATTACCTTGTCTGCGGTGCTGGAGCTATAAATGAACACAACATCTGTTGGCATGCTAGGTTTGAAAGGCTGGCTGAATAAATCACTCTGCGGAAATTCCCAACACTACTAAGGCTCTTTCCATTGCTTCTGTCCTTTGCCCTCCCCTGCCATGCATATATCCATACTTCTTCCCATCTAGTGGGAATTATTTTAGTGTTGTTGTTGGCTCCATTTCAGTGTCTTAAAGGTATATCTTCTGTAGGGCCACATAAGAGGGCCAGTGGTGGTGGTAAGAGCTATTACTCTCTGTTATGAAGCATAAAAAGTTCAGTTACTGCTTCAACAGAAAGATTATTAGTGCTGTTTTTAACCTCCATGTTTGGAAGGAGCATTAATAAATTATTTTAGAGTATATAAGATAGTAATTTGTACTCAGTTCTTTGGCAGCAGTAAATAAAATATGAACAGATTTGGCAGGCTCTCTTTGTCTTGTTAGGCTTTGCCTTCTGGTATCTCCTTTTCCCAGTCCTCCTCTTTGCAGATTAAATAGGAAGACTCTCACAATTTGAGAAGACGGCTATTGGGTCTCAATGGGGATTGCAGTTTGTCCCTTGCAAGCTCACATTCCCCTTAATCAGATTAACTGTCCATGTTCAGGGAGGGGAGAGCTGCAACCTGGAAATGTCTGATCCCAAATGTCAATTTCCATCAGGCACTGCAGCATCGTATTTTGACAAAAAAAATATTTCTGGTTTAAGGTCTTCATTAAAATCCCAGGTCTCCTACAAGTAGTTAAAAACAAACAAACGAACAAACAAACACCTTTTCTTAAATAACACTGTTCAGTATTTCAACAAAAAATAATTGACCAGCCCTAAAATTGGTGTCAGAATTATTTATGGTTTAAATACGAACCTGAAATTTTGAATTGGACACCACCCACACATACCTCTTGATAAAGAATTAAATCAGTTAAAAGTTTAAGTGGCTAAAAAACTTTATTTTTTTCCCTGAGTCTTTTTGCCTTTGATGCTTCATTGAACAAACGTCTTCTTAAAGTGCAGCCTAGCTACCCAGGTATTATAAATGCATTCCTTCTCCTTCTGAAAGGATAGAAAATATAACATTTCAATAGACTGGTTAATAACTGATGTTGCTTACTGTCCCTCTGTATGTGTTTAATGTTATATTTGTTTTGAAATGTGGACTAGAAGTGAAAGTTATCTCCAATGTTAGATTATGTCATGCTATTTTTTTTTTGTTTTTTGATCTGTAAGTTAAATCAGAACAATTAATTCTGCATGCAAATTAACACACTAGAACTTTCTCAGCATGAGAAACAGCACCTATGATTGTACACTGCAGCAGATAAAGAGGAGTCAGAGAAAATGAGTTGAAATATAGAGCTGGCAAACAGCTGATGGTAGTGGATAACATGGGATTCACAGTCCCACTACCATCCTCTTGAGCTGACCATGCCCTCTTACATTACAGGTAGAATACTATTTCCTCATTAAACATTTTGTTCTAGTACATCAACAAGCTTTTGTATTTGCATGCTGGCAAACATTTAAAATAAAGTTTGTCTATGGATCACTCATTGCATGCGACCCCATATTTTCATGTGGGGTAAAACATTTTAATCAAAGTGGCTTAGGTGTTCCTGAGAAAGTAGAAGACTCATAAAAATAGTCGAAAATTTAATTAGCAAAGGTTATTTTTTAATATTTGTCCCCAGTGATTTTTTTCTCACTTTCATTAATAGGTTACGCGTGTAGATTACAAATACTGAATAACATTAAAAAATGATAATGGTATCCAGGTTTCTATCAAAGTACAATTCAAGAGCTCATTTCCTCATTACAAATTTTAAATCACATGCACATTTTTCCCCCTTTACTGAGGAATTTAATATCTAACTTTGACATATGCTCCACAGACCTATTGTAACTGCTGAACTTGAAAAAAAAGCTAATGAGGGAAGAATTATTTATAGCTTAGCCTTTGGCGGTAGGAATTCTAGACAATTTTTGAATCAAGCTTTATAACTTCAGAAGTAAAAATTAAAAAAAAAAAAAAAGAAAGAAAGAAAGAAAAAGAAATCCCCAAAGCTAAAGGGTATAAAGAAAAGGAAAGAGGAGATCTTTTTCTATAAAAGAACCGGCATTTATGTTCCTATTGGTCATCTTTGTCATTTTAACAGCAGCTCTCATGCTTTACATCTCAGGCCTTTGATGCACCTTACCAACCATAATGAATACATCTTAATATAACCGTGAAGCGGTAAGATAGTGCCCTCGAACTTCGGATGAGAAAATGACACGTACATATAAAAAGGATTTATGACCCAGTTGTTGAGCATATTGAGCCATTGAATCAGACTGTAAGTAATTTTTAAATCACCTGAAACCAAGTGGTTAGACCAGCTCAGTGACCCTAATTGGATCCTAGGAGAAAGGCATCCCCAGGAAGCCATAACGTTGTTTATTTTAGTAACTGCTAACATAATGAAAGGGAATACTGCCCCATTTAGGAACCTTGCACTCATTCACCTTCTTGAAAATATCTTATATATGTATACGTATATAAATATAATGAAATATATATATATGTAAAATCAGCCTAGCTATTGTAAATCAGTACTTTCTTAAGGAACACTGATCGAGAGGAAAAAAATTAAGTTATTCCTGTGATGCCCATATGTCAGATACAGGACTATGAGGTAGGAAACAGAAATCAAAAGAGTCAACGTTATTTTTGCATTTAATTACGTTTTTTTTATGCATTGCAGGTTTTTAGAGCCACTGTGTAGTGTGCCAACAAGGAGGTGCCTGATAAATGCATATAGCTAAGCTCTGCTTCCTTTCCACTACTTGAATGACACAAATGGAGCAAATGCTCTGCCCCTGTATTTTAAGAACTTGGGGACACGCTGCTTGTTCTGTTCGTATGCTGTAAAGAAACACGGACACTGAAAGCTCTCTGTAAATGAAAACAAATTATTCTTTCTCCACAAACGATGGCTTAATTGAAAGCTATACAGAAAGAAAATGTACCAAGATTCAGTTTCTGACAGTCTATGTTAACACAGTTTCTTCCTTGTAGTCCAAAAAGACAGTGTTTATCACTATAAAAACTGTAATCCGTGCTGGACAGCCGGGTTCAAAAATAGCAAACCATCTCTTTATTTCATGCTATTTACGCTGGGCTGATTTATCCTATTCGTGGGCTTATGCACTAAGTTTAATCCTCAGAATTCTCAAAACAAACAGTCCATAATAATCACATGCAATGCAGATTTTTTTCAACTGCAATGGAAGAGATTATTTTAAACCTTACATTCTTCCCATGACACACTGCGGAAGTCAGATAACATGTTCTGACACCACAAAGATCAGAACCTGGAAACATCAAGATGTAGTTTCAAGAGGACCATAACGTATACTCGTTCAAGGAAAGAGAGATGGGAAGGAATACAATAATACCTAAAGGTGACAAGTCCATGTTAAACTCCAGATTCTCCACCAACAGTTTAAACTATGAACATCTCCAGGCAAGGGGACACCATAGGACAGTGGCCTTCAGGAGTGGAGAAGAAGCATTATTGAAGGACCACCTTGTCTGGACAGAATTCGCATTGAAAGCCGTATTCGTATTTATGCACAGTCCTTACAGCTTCAAAAGGTCTTTCCTTTCAGTGCAAGTAATATCTGGGTTTGGGGTGGGGTTGTTTTGTTTTTGTGCATTGAAGGATTCCATAGGTTTGGAATTTCTGACTTTCAGGTACTTTCATGTTCCTTAAGATATATTTATGTTGGTTACTTTTGAAACAATCAGTCCAATACTTTCTAGGGTGTGTGGCTGTACGACAGAGGGAAATAAAAAAGGAAGGATTTGTCCATGGGAATCTGTGTGGCTATATTGCAGGGAATGAGGGGTTGTTCCATGCCAGGGGAAGATATTGTTTTTACTACACATGCAAAAAGCTTAAATTCAAGTTCTGTCTTATAGGCAGAAATCCATTCCACAATTTCAAGAGAAGAGAGAACTTAAGATAAGCACATTAAATGAGCTTCAGCTGGCTGTCACTTGTAATTCTGAATTCTTACAGTTTGCTAAGTGGGTAAATGGTGTTTCCTTCCTAAAAGTCCGCCCACAGTGCATCACACTTTGGCTATGTGGCATCCAGGTATCACTAACTGGCGGCATCTGGGTATCACTAACTGGCTGCCGAGTACTAAGAACTGGTGAACTTCCTGTTTATCGTGGGCTGCAAAACCCATTTGGAACACTGGGCAAAATAATTAGGCTCACGTAATTATAACAAATACTATATAGAGTTGTATTTCAGTATTTACTGAGCATTTACTTCAGTACCAACATCTACAGAAGGTCTAGCCGCACCTTTGACTTGTACAACATAGCTACACCTAAAAATAATGTTACTAGAAGAGGAATAGCATTTTCAGATTTTCAGGTGTTAAATCAAGGTCAGACCTAGTGATGTGTGCTATCAAAATATCTGCAGGGCTTTTCTCAACACAAGACTTTTATGTGCAAAAAATTATACTTAAGAAAAATAAGCCTTATCCGCATTCCCAAATGGATATATTTTGTGTTTATAACCTTCCATTATATCTTAGCCAATTTACTATGCTTTAGACAGACTTAATCCTCCTAGCTAAAGAAAAGCAGTAATGATGGCAGCACATTACAGTCAGGGATCTAATTAGTCCTGCTAAAATGAAGAGTGAATTCACATGTATACTTCTGACTAAAAATTACCAAGATACATATTGAGACATTTACCCCAATACATACAACTTTTTTTCTGGTCTTCTCAATGTTGTTACTCAGTGCATCAGGTATTTTAATTTCTGAAATATTAAGGACCTTCGTTCCACTACTCTGAGGCCCAGACATTTAGAAATGTAGTGATAGAGAAGCAGTATTGGCTCAGCAGTTTCAGATGCAGCTTTACCCCTATTTTATCACCCTGGCAGACAGAACTAGATAGTGTATTCCATGAAATCCCAGAATGTACACAAACAATGTAGCTGCACAAAGCCTTCCCCCTGAAAGACAGGTGATTATTGCCAACAGATATAACTGTCAGTCGGAGTGTATTTGGAAAAAATACATTGTACACAGATGGGAGCTGAAGAGTTGTGTTTCTGCTGAGATTCAGATCATGTCTTTTAAAAGCAGTCCGGGTGGTTTGGGTTTTGTCTTTTTTTCTTTAGCATTGGCACACACATCTTTTCCCACTGCTGCAGATGCTCAGTGCAACTGTTCAGTTGTGCATACAGGTCTTCTGCTGGCATGGTCTCAGAATATTCAGGAACATTCATACAATTAAGGATACTCTAAACAGTGAACCCAACTTCCAACCTACACACGAGTCAATTAAGAGTCTTTAAAACTCTGTGTCTGCTTTCATTGTGCCCTTTATGATCTGGGGTGGATCTTACAGCTCTTAACAGAAAGCAGGCCTATTAAATAAACCACATCCACAGTCTCTGGCTCAGGAAGTCCCCTTCTCACAAATCTCAGAAGCTGTGTGGTTCCCCTGTTACCTTAGAGTGTCACAGACAGGATGCTAACCATGGAAGATGAACTTTCTGTCTGACCTGGTAAGGCTTTTCTTAGGCGTCTGCAATTTGCTAGATTTCTTGGCAATACATTTCTACACTGCTTCATAGTATAAAAACAGAAGGAATTTGAGAAGACAAGGAAAAAAAGAAAAAGAAAAAGAAAAAGAGAGAAAGACTGACAGTTAAAGCAACTCTCTGAAGACTATGGAACATGATAGTAATGGAAGCTGGCAAGAAGTCTTCAATTCCCAAACCATAACCATAACCAAGATCACCTGAGCACTCTACTAAAAAGTCATCTTAAAAAAAAGTCAAAATCCCACAGCCTAAACTTATGAAGAATAATATTATTATTCTATTCTGAAAACTGATTTTTAAGCTGGCATTTTAAAGCTCCATATTAATTATGAACTAATTCTCAGTTCAAGTATGTTTCAACTTTTATTTCAATTATTTCTTTACTCTTCATTTGCCAAATTTGTGCAACTCGGTATTGACCTTGGCTATGGTGCTGGATATTCATTATGCTCTTATGTTCCACGCTCTTCTTAATCCTCTCTCCAACTTTAATTGGCCCTATTTATATTCTTATATAATGTACATTTTAAGATTTATATTGCTGAAAAAAACATAAAGTGACCAAAATCATTATCAGAATCTATCTCCGTCATGACTCTTCAGTTGTTTCTTTGTCTACCTAGCACAGTTCAAGCACGCCCAGCTGTGCATCTGTATTGTCGACATTTCTAGATGTGTCCCCTTTATCCCAGCGTATTGTAACAGTGAAGTGGAGAACTATAGCCTAAAAATACAAGAAAAGCAAGGTCTAAAAATACAAGAAAAGCGTATATAGGAAAAGGCAGTTAGATCATTTGCTAGAGTTCAAAAACAAAACAAAACAAAAATACCACCACCTGAACAGGCAAAAAATAGCTTTGGCACAGTCTCTGTAGACCTGACGAAACGTGTGTGACCAAGAACTTGCACGTCTTACCAACTCTCCCAGGTAACTTAATAAAATATATAGGTCTCTCTAAATCTGGCCTAGAGGGACAGCACGTAACACAGCCTGCTCCTGCTCAGAGGAAGGTTCCTGAATATACAAAGATCTATCCACAATGCTTAACAACTGTTCCATTAGAGACAAAATTACTTGGTTTTATTTAGTTTTGGGGCAGGTCTTCTGCTAAATTCAATTTTTTGTATGCCTAGAAATACACATTAGAGGAAATCACCAGGTCTTTTCTCTCAATAAATGCAATATATGACCCATGTTGATAGAATAATTTTGTTTACTTAACACAATTGTGTAATTTAAAAAGAAATGCAAGACCATATGTGAAGTAGGACAAAGAACTGTTTCAATGAAAATGGATTTATTTTTTTCCATCTCTTTTTTTTTTTTTAATCTTGTCACCTGACAAATATCAATATCATAACTGAATCTGTGTTGGTTTATCCTCCCATTATACACCTGCTGAAAGGTTTGCTCTCTGCAATTAACATCTTGTGAGCTGAATGAATAGTTACTTTGTTGATCGACTCCATGAGAATTTTGCTGATTTTTAAGGCACTGGAAGATGGATAATATCTGTGAATTACCATATTAGTAAAAGATTTAAAAGATACAAACATATGAAGAGTATTTTTAAGAAGCATATATACTGAACTTACTGAAATGTGATAATCCTTCACATTACACATATTTAAGAGGTTTCAATTCTTTCTTAAAGTTCAGACCTGTTACAAGCCACTTCCAACCAGTTCCTAAACACATTACTACAGGCCACACCAACACCTCGCTAGGCACTGTGCTTAAGCTTTTCTCCTCTTCAGAAACTTAAGCGTGGCTGTATCCACAATGTCTATAGGAACAGAGTTGGAGCCTAAAGCAGTCTCTTTCCCCTCCAGTCCTCTCCTGCATAGTGCCAACATGTTATTGCCTGGAGAGACAGTTGGAACACTTCAGCCTGAAGTCAGAGTGTCAGCCAACAAGTAAGCAATCAGAAACTGGGCACAAGGAATAGTTCAAACTCTGTGCCAACAAGACTATATAGAGCTGCCATAATAAATACAATTTTCTTCAAGTTCAGATGTGCCTTTAGATCCAAAGTCTTCCTAAACATTCACTAAAATATTGTGCTTTAATGTCTAACCATACTAACGTCTTTGCACTTCCAACGAGTAATCCTCTTTGATTCCTGGAATAACACTTCATATCCCTCTAGGAGCCAAAGCTTTCCCTTGATTACACAAAGTTGCGTAAGCAGATAAGGTCACTTCCAGCTTACAAAACAAGCAACATCCTCAGCTGGAGAGTGGCATGGTTCTGTGCTGTTCCCTCGACGCCTGACAAGTTTATCCACCACTTCTCAGGTTCTAAGCTAAGTATGGGTAATGCTCATGAAAATACATAAAGGGTTTGGGTTCTGCTTTTGTTGTTACTGCTCTTTTTTCCCCTCCACTGTCCTCTGTTAAAGGATCAGAAGTCGTTTCTCAGGATTTCCGAGTCACACAGCATGCCTTCATTAGAGTACTCTGAGTTACCACTCGGGCTCTACCCTTGTTCCATGCATACAGCTTCTTGTCTTTCCAATGCCCTATGTCTGCAGTAACAGCCACCGTAACAACTGCCACTGGTGTGATCAACTCCTGAGTGTCTGCCTACTCGTTGAGGTCTCAAACACACACCACCTTTTGCACCTTGGCTGATAATCTACCATTCAAGAGTCTTGCATTACAGAGTATCTCATATCATCTTCACCGCCTGGCAATTTAAGCTCCCTATCCCTTTCCTTATGGATTACAAGTGACTAACCAAGGATGACTAGAGGTAAGTTCACACCTGAGACAGTCTGCCCTCTAGCAGTATATAGCAAGATGTTAACTCACTTGTAACATCACCTTGTTTTCGCATTACTCATTTCCTATTTAAAGGACTCCTGAAGGTATATATACCTGCACACATGGAAGTCCAATCTTGTCATCCAGTTCCTGCTCTGACCCCCCACAGCTCCTTGTGGGCCAAGAGAACATCCAAAAATATTGTAACTTAGGAAGTTAACTGCTGTCCAATATGAGTGCCAGTAACAATCTGATAATGTTAGTAAAAGTGAAAAACATACCGTGTCCATTCAATCACTGTGAATAAAAAGTATTGATGCCAGAATTGTATCCAATTACACTTGACTCTGTAGTTCAAGAGATCGGGATTTACCTGATGGAAGCCTTGAGTAAGAGAACAAGATTTGCGGTGAGTTTTCAGAATGTAGAGAACTTTGTCAGTGTGGCCCAAATTTCACCAAAAAAAAAAAAAAATCAAGAAAATGCATTACTGATTACATTCTGGATCTGTATTTCAGATACCTAAGGACCAAAAAATAGTAAAACACTAGGGCCATAATTCAGTCAGAGCTAACTAGTGCAGCTCTGTTAGTTATTCCAATTAATACTCTGAGTTATTCCAATTAATACTTGCTGAGCATACAGTATCAGGACATTATCAAAAAAAAAATATCAAAAAAGAGGAAACAATGCCAATCGGTTCTCTGGGATCCAGCAACCAAATATGCTGAAAATACGGGATTTGCTTAGTAACAGCTACGGTGGATTTATGATAAAAACTCTTCCTGACTGACATGCTAGACTTCTTTCAAATCATTACAGAAAACAAGTGACACGCATTTAACATTGTCCACAGTACTTAGCCATCTGAAAACCTTACAGGAAGATCCTTCATCAGAAATGACTGAGTAAAGTGAGATGTCATAGAGGTTAAACAACCAACCTTAGGAGGAGGAAAACAGTCATACATTCATTTGCAAAGATTAACTCATTTGATAAAAGCAGAAGATCCCCAGGATGAATTTTAACAATTTATCTGCAATATCCAGAAAAATAATTTTGCTACATGTATGAAATGGGAAGCAGGGTACAACAGCAACACTTTTCTAAACTCTGTGCATAATTTCAGCTCTCCCCATTGATGTCACTTTAATCATGTTACCAGAAAACACCTTAGGCTCTGAAGCGTGGCTCTTCCTTATTCAGTGAAGCACAAGAAGAAGGCCTCACTCGCACTTTGCTTGCCAGATTTCAGACCTCGCATAGCTCCTCGTTTCCAAATACTGTAACCCATAAACTGCTTTAAGGAGGTTAGCTGTTCAGGAGTAAATTCATCTACTCAATGGAAAAATATCTTGACAGCCACACAGTTAAGGGGGTAACAATTTACAACTGGACTCCAGATGAGTCGTTCAAAGCCATAAATGCTCTTTAACATCTCTTCTTCATGAACGTACATAAACAAAGCAGTTCCAGGTCCTAAGACAATGTCAAATAAAAAAGACAAGTGCAAATCATGAAGGAATCTAAAAGATCAAGCACAGGAAGGAAGGGTAGGAAATGGTTGCACATAAAAGGCTGGGACATGTATAAAGCATGTTTATTTTCCAACAAAAACAAATATACTTCTAATGTAAGTCATGCTCTCTCTGAAATCATATTTTTATAACAGGGTGGTAAAGCATATGGCCTGTCAGAGCAAATGCACATACTAATTGTCATTCTGCATATCTGGTTTGTCTCACGAAAGCTATAAAACAGCAAAAAAGTCCCACCTAATGCTAACAGGTAACGATCGTTAATTCCCAGCATTACTACGAGAGGCAGTCCAATCTATCAAAAATGTCTTTGAAAAATCCGGACCCTTCAAATTTCAATTCCTGCATACTCTAATCTACTTATGAAGCACATTTGAGTTCTTTATGAGACATACACTAATGAGCACTATGATTACTCACAGTAACACAGGCAGAAAGAGAATACCTCATGGGAAAGTGGCATAGATTTAAATCGCATTTTCCTTCTCCCTCTTGAGCATTTAGAATGAATTGTGGTAACTTACTAAGGTGACCTTAGATTTTCAGATTCCACCATTAAAACGTTTTCTTAGGCAAAGGCTTATTGCATTGATAAAAAATTGTTCCAGCTTGTTTAAATATAAGCTCAGGAAAGTGTTTCTATAGTTTGAATCTGCAACAATGACTAGCTAAAACCTGCTGGTGTTGGCACCACTCCAGTGTCTGAGACTGTAACGAGAGCATCAACTTCACTTCAGTTGTCTACACTATTAAATATACACGTCAAACCTAATTCTTTCTTTCTACATAACATCCCTAATCCATTCATATCACTAAAGATGAAATCCAGATCACCATTTTTCATCTTGACCTTTGCTCCATCTTACTCTCTCGTTTTGATACATGCCCTTTGACCATTTGCAATGCATTCACTTTTTAACATCTAAAGTAATCTTCTTGGCAGTGCCACCACGCCAGCAAGAGACTGCTCTCTTTTCCAGTCTATCATCAACTCCTGATCCAAACAGAAGTTTTATACTGAATGTGCTTTGTAGGTTATTGTACAGCATAGCCTGTGGTATGAATAAGGGCTCTTCAGTGATTTCCATCTCTGTTCCAGCCAGCTGTCATCATCTATTAGTCAAATTTTCTTTCAAACTCTCACACTTGCACTTTTCCTCTAAATACTAGGTGAATTCACTAGAAAAAGAGCAAAAGGAGCGTCCCTCTTCAAATTAACCTTTTGATGCCACCTTTCTGTTGATGCCTGAGAAGTCCCTTCTCCAGAAGGCCCGGGAGCCAGGCTTTTTGCCCGCGGGCCGCAAGGTGTGCCGTGAACAGTGCTGAACATCTGCGGGCAGACGCAGGAGACACGCTCAGGATGCATTACATGGCATCTTCATGTGTGCATATAAGACTCGCTCGGGTGAGCATTAGTCCGTGTGAACAAATTCAGTAGATGCAGTGTACACGTCCTCTGTGTGCATCCACTGTGCATGCACGGAAACAACGCTCAAGTCCCTTGGCTTTTTTAAAGAAGTTCTCAGCAGCTGTTTTGTTACTACAGCTGTTTACTGTACAGAAGAGTAGTATTTCATTAACTTCTTCCCTACTCCGTTCCCTTTCTTTCTTCCATCCACCTATCATCATCATCATCATCACACATTTTCATCCTGCACCGTCAGGAGCTAGAAACACCTTGTGCTTTCCAAAGCTGAACTCTCCGTTTGCCATTGTATGTTACAAGTACCAAAATGCTGAATCTGAAAGCTGTGTTCTACTACTGAGTAGGTTTTATTATTATTATTATTAATTTTTTAATTTTTAAACTATGACACATAATTGCATAATGTCTTGCTGACAATATTAATCAAATAAATACATTTTGATGTGCAGGCTAGATGCTTACTGCTCTGTAAATTGCTATTTAGTCATTTGAATGAAAAAGAGCAAAGCCGTGTATTTCTATCCATATATCCTAGCATTCCCTGCACTTTACAATCATTTCAAAACATAAGGAGGCGGTTCTGGGCTTTATGCCAGCTGAAACAATTGGCATTAAATCTCAAAGTGAAGTGCACATTTTCAGTGTTTGAGGTGTTTGTTCACTGCTGACAGTGAATTGTAGTAACAGCAGAAATAAATACAAAAAATATGACTCCATCCCACTACTGCTTTACATAATCACATTGGCAATTTTGGAAGTTTTCTTTATGATCACCCTTATTATTCATGAGTTGAAACACGCAGCAGGCAGAACTGTATTTATCTCTGTCATATATTTCACTAGACAAGTAGTAAAAAAAAAGACATTCCGAGCACAGGGTAAATAGCTTCAGTTGGGTGAAGAAAGGAAAAACTGCTGTGCTACTTTGGAGCAAGTATCATCAAAGTATTATTGGTGATTTGCAGTAAAAACGGATTGACAGTGTGCAATCAAGTTATGTTCCGTGAATATTACCTACACTTCGCAACACTTCCCCATTTTTCTCCTTCATTTTCTTTGCTCTGAAGTAGGCACGTGTGTGATCCCGTACTGCCATGTGGAGGGGAACACGGGGCTCCTCTTGCTCTCTTGGAACAGGAAGGCTGAGTCGCAAGGTTACACAAGGCAGTAAGGTGCCAACAGCCATCTCCAGGGTATCACTCATGATACCTAAATTTTCAGTTAGTGTACTGTATCAAGACTGTGTTATGGACAACGTTTTCAACTCTTTCTGATGGTCCGTGCATCTAAAATGGCTGGTTAAAAGCTGCTGATCAGGATGATGAAACGATTCTGCGAGGAAGAAAGAGCTCTGATTTCTTGCACACCTCTTCCATCACAATCCATACCTCTTCACCCCCCAAAAATGAACTGTTAATCTAAATTATTAGAATAAATATGCAAGAGAAGTAGAAAGGCTAATGAATAGCATGCATCATCAGTCTTTTAACTATTCTTAATTCTCTTACATAATTTTACTCTTTCAAAAAATTAACTTATCTAGTTTTATTTACAGCCACCATCAGCTGCTTCTTTGGTATCCTGTATGATTTATTAAATTTTACTTCAATAAAATAGAGCACCCATAATTCTAGAGTTCATATGTCCTGACTTTCATAATTATATTTTACGTTTCTGAACTAAATATTCCACCCATTTTAGTCAACAAATTTTAGTTCTTGACATATTTGATCATTTAAATTTTTTCTTTTCCTACTGGTATCACTTACCCTATTTTGATGTATTTTAATTATGCTCTATTCCTTTCTTTAAAGCGTTGTACAATACATCAGACTTCTACCTGCATGACATAAAGTAGATGAATGAAAGGGAGTCAAAAGAAAGCTTTTTGTTCTGGCAGTTGTTTGAAGATCTGGGTCCATGCCCTCATAGTTGCTTTTAGTAAGAGGTAGGTGCCCTAATACCTTGCTAGCTGCCTCAGGGAGAGGTGCAGCCTGGTAGCATATCACTTCCATGACAGACCATCTTCAATTACTTGAATCTTGTGTCAAAATGTAAGATGAAATCTGCTGTTACCTCCACTTTGATCCAGTGGCCTCATTCAGAATTTCTTTCTCTGAGGTCTGCTTTTTGGAGGGAAAAAAGGACACAGGTAGGACTAATAAGTACAAACTGCTTGCACCATTAAGACTTTCATCGAACAAATAGTTACACTCTTGAGACCTTTGAATAACACCAATTGGTTTCAGAGGGATTACTAGCACACATAAGGCTGAATACAAGCATAATGCAAATGGTTTGTGGAATCAGTGACTAATTCACACTAATTAAAATTTGACCCAGATCTGTGGTATCTAGGTCAAACGAAATAATTGCTATCTGAAGGCTATCCATTGATTTCTGCAAGCCTGTAGTGTCATGGTAGTGACTTGCAACGTGGATGCTTATGCACTCAGTAATAAAGTCTGACTGAACCTCCTGGAGTACAAGTAGGCGCGAACAGCCAAAACCACACATTCTTTAACATGTCTTGTATTTGAACAGAGAAACCTCCAGTCAATACCAAGCTGCAAATTCAAGAACAGGAGCCATAGCATAGCTGGGGACCTGGTCTGAGTTCCAGACAAAACTTTTGCCTAATTTTAGCATGCTACATATAGCCGTGATTCTAGCCCAGAGTCCAACAGAGCTCTTGGTGGGGAATCACTGCCTATCACAGAGATAAAGCAGGTGATCAAAAGCATCTCCCGGCAGCCCCTGCTCACTGCTTCTACTGAGCTCCAAATGCAGTAAAAGCCCTGCTTTTCTCAGAAGCAAAATCCTCCCACTACTACTGAAAGACAAGACACATAAGTACCGTGATATATTTATGAATATACATAGCCTCACTGATTTCAACTAGCACTGCAACAAATAAGCCTGGCCTTGTTGATTACGAAAGTAATTTATAAAGGTGATGTATAATTCGACAGGTCCAGGTCCAGGGCACGAATAGACATCATTCACTCAACTGAGTTTCATGATCACAAAGCTGATGATGTTTTCTTTTGTAACTACACTTTTGAATATATAATCAGAGAACAAACAAACAAACACAAAAAGCTGAAGGAAATACCTTGAGAATTGAATGATTTAGGTAGCATGGTATTTCCCATAAACATAGCAAGAAAATAAATTTTGCAGTTAATAGGAGTTATTTATTTGGAGTCTGCTGATCTAAAATATACGAAGAAAGTTACAGTCAACAGAATTGCATTACTTGCTCCCACTCTGTCCTATCAGCAAACATACTCACCAAGCCAACCTATCTACCTTTAAATGCCTGTGGCTGAGAACATCTGGTGTGCTGCACAAGAACTGCACTTCCTACACACTTCAGAGAAGCTTTTCATTATCAATTAAACTGATACAACACAAATATTGTCATAAACACTTTCTAAACACTTGCTGGCAATGGTGTCAAACATATTTCTTTTTCATGAACTGAACTGTTTGTCACCATAAAATATATTGTTAACGCAGCGTCCATACAGCCATGAAATATACTTGGGAAACCTGTATAATGGCTTTCACAGTTAGTTAACTGCGTATGTGTCCTTATAGCTCAGAGCTGGCCTTGTTTCTAACAGATTGGGTTACCAAGAAACAGATCAAATACTGGCATTTTAATCAATTTGTGATATTATGTCTAATATACATGTATTTTCCCTGTAGCCAGATTATAAGCATTTTGGAAAGACACATGCCAAACCCCAAACAAAACTTTTGTTTTCCTTTTTTTTTTTCCCCCCCCATTCTCTAACTTCTTACTTCTATTTTGTGCTTTTATATACACTTGTTAAAGTGCTTATTTTATTTTTAAATAAGATCGGATATGTTCCAGAAAGCTAAGAAGACCACCCCAGCAACACGTACTAAGGAAAACAGAAATACATTAACGTGGAGTTATCATCACTGGCTTTTACATGAATCTCAGGCTAATCTCCTTTTCCTAGGACATCTTTTATGAAATGATGACTTCAACAGGAAGTTGGACACAAACCACCATCTCTGCCTCAGTCTTATTTCATTGTTGTTGTTTTTTTCCTATCAAGAAGTCTCAGATACGTAGCCCTCCCCAAGTACCTTTCCATTTCAACATTCAAGCAATGAAAAGGGACCACTTCCTAATGGAAGAAAGAGTTCTGATTCTCTTCTATCCATGCTGAATACGACCTGTCCGCAGAACAAACTGCAACGTGTTGAAAAGCTTGTTGCTGCTAATATTTATGATCAGGTCAGCCTTCTTTTTTCCATTTATAAATGATTTGCTAGAGGATCGCAATTTCTCCATGTATATATATATTATTAAATATTCCAAGGAGTGTTCAGGCCAGAATTGATTTCAAGCAGCTCTTCCTGAGTGTTACTGCTGGTTTGTCATTCATCATCAAAATTGCATGAAATTGTGCTGTTCCATGGGATGACAACAATTTAAATTAGAAGAAAATGAAAATTAATAGCAGAAATGATTCCTCCTATTCCCAATAGACATTAATATTTGGATTAATAATTCCCAATAAAAAATGTATGAAACTTCATTATCTGTGAAGAAGCTAAGGTTAATTGCAAACTCTGCTACTGGTTCCCATTTAGTAGAGACAGTTACTCTCCCTCTGGGCCTCGTCACTGGGGATTTGGGTTAGAATCTGCATATGGTAGTGAAGTTATATTGGCCAATATGTAAATAGCAGCTTGGGAGTTAGCACTTTCATAATCCTTTCCATTTGGAATGACTGTAGGTCTGTAACACTTCCCTTGCATATAATCATTTCTACCAAACAACCAAAAAAAACTAGTAAGTTTTGAAAAATGTTCTCTTTTTTATCCTTCAGACCACAACTGCTACAGAAGCAGGAATAGCATTCCTACAATATACAAGCATACAATATGTATAAGAAAAGAGGTCTGTCTGAAATATTTTAAAAGTTCCATGGCTTAACATCATTGCTCAACTGACAAATTAACATTTTCTTTAGTCTCATACAATCACAAGGTTAACCCTGAGATGCTCAAATGAAAACTAAAAAATTAAATAAAATATCTACATTCCTTTATACAGGAGACTTCTTTATCTGTCCTGTAATTGAGGCATGATTTTATAAGAAATGATACTGTATCATTATAGAACTCAGAAAGCTGTTGTTCTCTTGAAACTAACATTTATCTCTGATAGCAACATTTGTGAGGACATTTTGGGCTGAATATTATGTGCCATGTCTAAAGAAACCCTCAATTATTTGGAAATTAACTAATAATACTGCTAAATCCTTTGGCAAGTATGTAAAGCATGCCTTCCAGGTGTGGCTGGCAAATATCCAGCTCACTACCTCTTCTCAGAGGAATACAAAGTGATTTATACTTCCTAGTTTTTCATGGATGCTCAATGTTTTGAGACATCACTGGCACAGGAGCCGAAACATGTACTCTTTTATTGTCTAATTAATTCCATATCACCTAAATTGACTCATGATTCCTGAACTGTGAAAAATGGACTGTGAAAATGTATTTCATCTCTAAAATCAGATCAGTTATTTTCAATCAATTTTGACTCATGATTCTGACCCCCCTTTCAGCCCATAAATAATATAAAAACCATCACACATTTATACCTGTTAAGAGATGTGACATTTTCCCTTTCTTTTCATTTGAAATCATATCAGATCTAGTACAAGAACGAGTTTTGCAGCACTGCAATGATACAATTCAGAAGGTTTTATGAAAAAGAGCAAGTAACATCCACTGCCAGTGGTCCTCTACACCATTCCCTACTGTGGAATCCTTCTAGTAGGACATCAGGTGTTGAACTATTCTGTAAAAACTCAAGTAGCTAAAAATTGTGGGCACTTCTGAAAATTTTCAGAGCCCATTCAGTAACACTTTCTTTAAAACAGAAAACAAAACAAAACAAGAAACTTGCAGTGGCTTCTGAAACTTCCCTTAAAACATCTGAAGCATGAACAATTTCAACAAACTCTTTGCTACTTTTCTAAAAGCCACTTATTACAGTAGAACTCTTAAAGACAGAGCAGGAAATAATAATACGTAGCGACCTGCAGCTTGAAACATTTGAAAAGTTATCAGATTCAATAAAATACAAGACAATTTCCTTTTGAAAAACATAACTAAGGAAACCAAAGTTTGAAATAGGTCTCTAAACTGAGTGCTCTTTTGTCAGAGCTTTAAACGAATTAGTTGACCAGATTCCTGCTGAGGAACTGACTTCGACTTGCACTTTACAGGAGATTTCTGACCCTGCCCGCACTTATTCATTCACCTCAGGAACCACCGAGGAGCTGACAAAAAGAGGCATATTATTTAAAACCACTGCAATAGCAATAAATGCATTTCAGAGCCCGTTTCTACACCCATATAATTTAAAATATTAATTTATATAAATTTTTATCAGCTGTACTCTCAGGAACAAACATTAAGTGGCAGGTGTGGGAATCAATGTTACCTATTTACT
The DNA here is from genome assembly GCF_011077185.1 of Oxyura jamaicensis. NCBI lineage: Eukaryota > Metazoa > Chordata > Aves > Anseriformes > Anatidae > Oxyura > Oxyura jamaicensis. The sequence goes on along the minus strand of NC_048897.1, from coordinate 57,281,553 downwards.
TGTAGAATCAATACAGCAATGAAAACCATTCCAACACTGGCTTGGGAAAAAGAATACAATACGATGTGTCTCAACTCCAACCTAGAGAAAGTAAGCCTAGTCCTCAATTCCACGCATCCGAGCCATGACAACAAAATACAAAAGCCCTTTACTGGCTGACAAGATAATCCTGCTCTATACCCATGTGCTGCCACTGGCATCAGAGAAAACTCTTCCTGACTGGGAGGATCATCTTGTGAAGCAGATGAAACTTGCAGTTTCTTCTCCATCCAGCTGACCTTTAGGGGTTAAGGGTCCTTTGGAGTCACTGCCAATTATTGATGTTAACACCTTCTGTAACACCCGCTCGTGAACTCAAGAAATACAGTGGGCCTTTGTGCTTGTTCTCTGACAGTCTCCTCCGCTGACAGTAGCCATCCCCACAGCACAATTAGTACAACACAAATATGTGTTTATGGCCGGGTTGGGTGGGACTTTGAGCAACCTGGTTTGCAATCTGCATGAAAGGCATTTTAGACGGTTATATTATGAACTGCAGTGGCATTCTCACCCTGCGTGGGAGTATGTGCACCTGCTGGGTGCGAGAACCCCTCCAAGGCCTCTCCTGCAGCCTGATTTACCAAGCAATGGACTTCTCCATGCTTCAGGCAGAAGTGTATGGTTTTGTGGAAGTACCTCTGTCCATCTGAAGATGATATCGGAGAGATGGGCACTTCTGCATCATGCCAAATAAGCAGCGTCAAACTAAAATGAAAAATCTGATTTCAATCGCAGTGCTCTTCTGCTGTAACTGTCATGGTTGTCATGGTCCAAGTATGCAAGCAGGTCAACGCTTGTAAAAAGTTACTTCTGTCTCTAAACTTTGCCAAAGAAAATCACCATTCATTCCAGAGAAGTAGCTCTGCATGCTCACAGCTATTCACTCAATAGCCACATTATTCCATGTCGGATTTTAAAATCTAGTTTTGATTCCTTGTGGAACTTGTGAAAATCATGCCATTATAAGGAACAACTGAGAAATAATAGAACGGTGTAATACATACTGCTAATGGAGCTGAAAATGGAAGAGAACAGCCAGCACAGGATTCTTGACTGTGATTCCAAAGTACATTATTTTGCCCTCATTATCCTCTGATGAAAAAGATTTTGTCAATCTTTCCACTGACCAAAGTAAATGTTAGATCAGATTCAGAATCTGCCTGCTTGAGTACCAGTTATGCCTCACACAAAGCACATACCTAGAGAGGATCTAACAGATTAGCTGTATACTTTTTCACAACACTCTGTAGGCAGAAGAGGAAAAAAAAAAAAACTTGTATACCAATGCTGATTCTTGTGGCATTTTTCCTGATTGAGTAAAAATAAATGGTGCATTACTGCTCTGAATCAGAGTAAGGATTTAAGGCAATTAACACATCACACTGCAGTTCCTTAACTGTTTAGGAAAAAAATAAAAAATAAAACCAAACCTTTATCTCTTTTCAGGCTCTTCTGTTGTAAACGTTCTCTGTTTTCATGACATTTACTATGACAGACAGATGTTTACACTGCAGCCTGTAATCACGCCACCTGCAAAGCTGGCAGAACAGAAACCAGAAGCAAGGTACCTCGTTACCAACAAAAGTACTCTAAGTAGTCGGCTACTGGCTCATTTCAGCTAACTCGGACTCGCTCATTTTAATTTGACATTACATTAGTGATGCCTTCAAAAGCATCATAGATGTTATGAGAGGACTGTCTCAAATTTAGAAAAATGTAGTGGCAGTAGTGATTTTATCAAAGAATCAGAGATCCCAGAGCATGCCTTGCAAAACACTTTAAAGGACAGGGAGTGAGATCAGCAACATGCACACACACTATGGAAGAAAATGGCGCTGTCAGCCTAGTTTGCCATGAAGCTGAGGACGGAAACTAGTAGGAAATGGAGATTAACATATCAGACTAACCTAATATATGCGAGAAGAATGAAGGGAGACGCTTTTCAAGCAACTTGGAAGCTGAGATATGCCACAGAGAAATGAAGACCATCTGTTTGTCCAGTGCTATGTGTTGACTGAAAATAAAGGATTCAGAAAAAGAGATGAAGTAACTTCCCCGCTCAGAGAAAGTAATGAACAATACATATTTTACGTAACTACAGTAGAGAGCTTGGGTAGTTAACATATTCCATCAGGTTGTGGAGAGAGAGACAGAGATGGATAGAAAAAGCTGTCCTAGAGCATTTTTTTTTCTTTACATTCATGAGGCAAAATGCAATTTTGGATGAATGAAGGATAGTGTTTGTGTTAACAGTGCATCCCTGTACCTCAGCTTTATCAAGACATTTGGCTGAAGAAACAAGTATGTTAAAAAAGAAGGATAAGAGCTGTATCATGAAGCAATGAATGATTTTAAAACATTTCCTGATTTTCTGTGTATACATGAGTGTACTTGCATTCAGAGTAGTGTAATCCTTCTGAAAATACTCTCCTTCAGCCCAGAGCTGTTAAAATTGCTACAATAATGGAGATGATTGTTTCCTGTACATGCCTATTTTGCATCTGTGTGTATAGCTATATATACAGAAGAATTCTGCTAAAATCCTTGCTATATACTTAAAGATTAATGTTAGAGCAACATACAAACTGTCTTGCACTATTAAAAACTGCCAAATATGCCTGCAGAGAAAGAAAGAAAAAAAAAAAAAAAACAAAGGTAAGAAATATTTTTAAAAGCATTAGGAAAAGAAAAAAGGTGTTTTCACTGTCTTATTTTCTCCTTCCCGTTGCACAATTCAAGTCTAGATATTTATCATTTTAATTCTTCTGTGTGATACGGTACTTGATATAAGTGGGCATCTCTGTTCACTCTCATCACCTGAAGTTTTCATCCTTTCCATACTCCTGCAAAATTACTACAAATGGTCCATAATGCACAGTAAACCTTGCCATTCCTACAGGTGGCCTCCTTTAATACAGCACCAGACACAACCTGCTTGATATTTGAAAATCCTGTTTTCACAGCTCCTAAGCATCTTCTCACACTCCTTGTTTTTCAGTCTTAATCACTGCAATGTAACTTTGCTAGCGGTAAAGGATCAAGGAACAGGTCTCATTAACCACTCCTGGTTTTCTTTTTTTCCCCCGAAGAAAGACATGCTCTAATTAACTACTCGTCTTAGCTATTCTCAAGACATTAGACTAGCCCAGACAGTCTGAGTGAAAATTAAACAGGGTGAGATCTGAGCAAAATGGCAACATCAGTCATTCCTGCCATCCTATGCCAGACGTAGAGAGGGAGTGTAAAGTTCTTCTGGTCTTATCAAATATCTTCAGTGCTGTGTACAAACTGCCATGTATTTATACCCTGCCTTTCATTACGCTGAATAGAAAAGTTCAAAGGGATTTTTATACTGCTATGGGAAGGTTTTTGAGGATTCATTCTTTTCAGGTAGGGTAATCCTTACGGAAATGACAGCTAACACTCTCTAGCCTTTCATCATATCCGTGTGGAATGAGGACAGGTGTTTAGAAGGAAATCCTGACTGCCAGGGAAGTCCCACGGTGTCCTTTAATTTGTCCTCAGGCCCTTTTCAGGATTAGAATTGGAGATCAATAGTTTTGCATGAAGTGAAGGGAGGATAAAGTCCTGTCTGAACAGATATCCAAGAGTCTCGCTGAATGCATGTACTGCCAGAGCTTAGCACTGATTGTCTAGAGCATAGTCGTTTCGGTCAAATAATTAATACCACGTGAGTTGAAAGATGGGGCAGTTCCTATATGTACTCCCTGGCTGTTCTAAAGCAAATTGTTTTTCCTCTTGAAAGTTATGTTGCAATTTAAGCCAGAATACTTGTGGCACCAAGTAATTATTGGGGAACATGAAATCAGGAAATACAGATTTCAGTTTAGGATGGTTCTTGTTTTCTTCCTAGATCAAAAAAGAAGATGCCAAATTTGACAGAGATGCATTTTCCATCCTGAGAGAACATACTTCTCAGCTGACACCAGAATCCTAAAGGAACACCACAAATATTTGGGGTATTGGCTCTGTTACTGCTATTTTTTGCAGTTTAGAACAACAGCTCTCTGGCAGTGACCTTCAAGCTTATATGATAGAAGTAAAATGCTGGTGATCTGTTATTATTTACCAATAGAAAGTCAAAAGCTACAGGGATGAGCTACAAGAGGAGGAAAAGAAAGAGGAGCAGCAGGAGGAGAAGGAAAAAGAGGTAAAGTGCCTTCATTTTCTTCATTTTCATAGTAAAACATTTGAACCTCACTGTCAGAAGAAAGGTGCTTTAATGCTTCAGCTTCAAGAGAGTGTCACAGAAATTGTAGCACAAAAGTAAAACACCACCACATACACCTACCACAGGTTCATTACATGTCTTGAAATAACTTGTGAATAATAATACAGAGTTTTAATCTAATGAACTCTACTATTCTTAAGAAGCATTTTCATGGTTATAAAATAATTCTAAGAGAAGCAGTTAATATAGACTGAAAAGTATTAAACTACTTTCTCACTTCTCTTAAGACGGTGACAGCAAGAGAGAAAAGGAGAAACTGTTAAGAACCATCTAAACATAGCAATATTTATTTAGTCCATCCTAGCAGCTGTCTTTGTTGGCCATGAATTTTTCATAAACAATCATTACTTATTTGTAAGATTATTGTAAAACTTGGTAAGAGCCGTGTTTGCAACAGTTGTGTTCCTTTCTCTATATAGATATCTAGACCCCCACACTCTATCACCTTGTAAAATCAGGAGACTTTTTTAGCAGAATAGTCAGTGGGACTGACTGTATCACCAAATAAATATTTTATGAAGCAAAAGAGGAGGTAGAAATTGTGGATTAAAGCTGCTGTGGGATACACCGAAGACCAACACGCAGAGAAACCTAAACATGTTTTTTTAAAAAACTTTCCTTGAAATTTGTGTTTGAGGAACATACTGAGGAACACAGCAAGAGTTTGAATTATTGGGTGTTTTCCCTGTATCTTCTATTGTAAACAGTCTTTCAATGCCAGTTTCATTGCAAATCTATGGTGGTGTGCAACCTGTGAAGTGATTTTGACAATGTTCAAATCTCACTGTGCAGATTGATAAAATAAATTAGTTATACAAACAAGTTTTAGTGGCACCAGGCAGACTGAGTGCTCTAATAGCTATCCATCTCTTTCCAAAATACCTATGGATTTCAGAATCACAATGTAATAATGTAAAAGCTCTTTCATTTTAATAGAATTCATTCACATCTGCTCATTGCTTAATGTATATTATCGCATAATGAATCATTCAGTCTCACATGTCAGTAATCCTTTAACTTGTGTAATGTAATACTTCATTTCTTATTTTATCTATTAAATGCAAAAAAAAGACTGCATTTTTATACTTTTAAAATATATGAATGCAAAGAGATAAGCAAGGGAGGTACTGTACAGACCTTTAGTCAATTAAAATAAGCAGTTAATTTGAATACCTGCTTTTTATAACTTTTATCCTTAGATAACCTTGCCAGAAGACGAGAGTAATGTTTGCATGAATTACCATGAAATTGCCATTCATTCCAGTGGAGTTTTCATGTCCTGATGGTGTCCCAGTTACTGTAAAACAGCATATGCGATTCACTTGTGATCTCCCTTGTTTTATGCTTACTCTATTGCACTTAATGACTCTTTTCTCCCTCTGGGACATATTTCTCTGTATCTTTCACAGCAAAAAGTCATGGTGGCTGGTTGCAAAACAGTCAGACAGCCCTAATAGCCTTCATTTATTTGTATTTGTTGTATTTAACATGTATTGCTGGATATTTCAGGTCTTGAAAACAAGAGCTTTCAGTGAAGGCATTTCTTTTTACTATCATTTCCAGAGATTCTTGGGCAGAGACATCCAGCGTCTTTGGATATCACAGGATAAAAAGCATCGATAGGCTCCTGCTGGTTGCTGTGGCACCCTACGGCATTCATTTTCCTGAATAACAAAAGTACTGAAGCAATATGACTGTAGGCCCTCAAAAGTTTATATAAATTGCCATAATTGGCCTCTTATTTGTGTTTGAAAATGCCCTTTTGAATATCACCACTTAAGGCTTAATGAAGACTAGGTATTACAGATAGTACAAATAAACAGACACTCCTTTCACTGAATATTCCTCAAAAAAGCCCAAGCTCGGTGTTCTGTTCTTTTGCTGTGATAGAGTTAATGTTCTTCGTAGGGTGGTATGTGATGCGTTTTGAATTCAGGAGAAAAATAATGCTGATAACAAACTGTGTAAGCACTGCTCTGCAACATCAGAGTCAAGGACTTCAGCACAGAGGCTGTGGGTGCACAAGGACCTGTGAGGAGACACAGCCAAGAGAGCTGATCCACACTGACCAAGGGATGTCCCGTACCACCATGCTCAGCAATAAAAGCTGGGAGAGGTGACTGGGGGGTGGCCACTGCTTGGGGAGAAGCTGGGCATCGCTTAGCAGGTGGTAAACAATTGTGTTGTGCATCACTTGTTTTAAATACATATATATATAGTATACATAATTATTATGTTCCCTCCCTTTTCTGTCCTATTAAAATTCCCCCCCCCCCCCCTTTTTTTTTTTTTTTTAAACCACGAGTTTTTACCTTTTGTTGTTTTGTTGTTTGTTTTTTGATCCTCTCCTCCATCCCACTGGGAGGAAGGGGGGTGAGCGAATGGCTGTGTGGTGCTGAGCTGCCTGCCAGGTTAAACCACAACACTCAGCAAAACCTGCTTGTGTTGTAGATGTTCATAACGCAGTTTCTGAATACTCATGTTTCTCGCTCTTCCGTTCTGTCGTATCTTTGGGAAAGATGACAGAACACATTAGAATCCTACCATTAGAAAAAGACTTTTCTCAACCAGGTGCATTGTGTACTATGGGATCCCCTGCAGAGGCAACATACTAAAGCAATCTTGGTCTTTGTCAGTCCTAAACTCTGTCTAGAAAAGCAGAGCAGAACAGATCTATTTATTTTTTATTGTTTGTCTCGAATTAGCTACAGGGTAAAAATGCCAACATTAAACTCCCTGAGGGAAGGCCAGTGGAATTGGCTAGAAAGACGGGGTTGACAAGAACATACTTATATACTGAGGCTGGGTATCTTCAGAGTGAAAGTCAGCGGCAGGAAAACACCCCTACAGGAACTCTGATCAGTCTCTGCTTTTAATCTGCATTTTCTTCTGGTAAAATATTAGACATAACCTTGTTAGCTTGTTTTTTAAATTCTTACTAGCTCCCAGCTATTGCTTGTCCCACTTGCTCATTTTGTCTTGTTTTAAGATAATTGTTGAGAGTGGAAATCTCAATCACTTAAGTTTTGTGCAGCATCTAGCACTGGTGGTAGTGTTGCAATGTTAATGCTAGGATTTTGTACGTGTGCTGTAGGTGCTCTATAGCAGCCTAACTCTCACCAGCAATTACACAGATGTGTCACACAGTCTGTAAGCGGTATATTTGCTGAAATACATATATTTAACTTCAAAGGGGAAAAAAAAATATATATATATATATATATATATATATATCTCCAAACTTGCTCATATTGTAAGACAAGGAATAAGTTAATTAAACATTACTCTTTAGTCTTACTCATTCTTAGCATTCTTAGCTCGGCACTCACAAGAAACCTCCCTTGCTTAACTGCCAATTTCTTATGACAGTGTAGTGCTCCCTGCTAAAGTATCTTAATCATTCCCTAGATGTCATACCTTGCTGTTAGAAACTAAGAAAAAAGCTGTATATCACATGAGAAGAGCTGTAGATAAAGATCACTGTAGGATGCTTGCTCCTAACTTTTTTCTTCTCTAATATTGTCAAACAAGTCCACGAACAGGGTGTTTGCACTTGCTTGCTATTTATTTAATTCATGGCATAATACTGGTATTACTGTGACCCACACAGGTGACTCCTGTTTGAGCTGCAGTGGGACCATAACTTAGCACATTATACAAGTCCCAGCCGTCTCAGAAGTCCAACTGCACGGTGCAGAGATGAAAAATTCTGATACCGTTACTGGGGTGCACTGCTTCTCGGACAGGAGGGAAGATGAGCAAGAAAGAAGCTATAATGAACAGCAGTCAAATAAAATTAACTGCCTATTACTGCTCTCTGTGACTAAAGACTTTTTACATTGCTTATTGCTCATTTTCACTGCATTCCTTCAGAGTTAAGATGTATATAAATAGCCAGAGTGGATGCACGTATGTTTATCTGTCTTACCACAGACAAAAAAGCTTCCTTGGAGTGATCAGTTTCTGAATTTCTCCCTGAAAGGCACAATCAGACCAAATAATAATAATAATGGAGATACAGATGGGGCAGAGCAAAGGGCTGAAAATTCCCCTTCCATTAGGAAGGCTTGATTCAACGTAGACAGACATAATTTAAGATCAGCTCTAACAATGTTACAGTTCCATAAAAAAATCCTGAAAGAAAATAGAGGCTACACCTACTGATAAAATTTTCATGCTGTGTCTGCTTGTGGTATTTTCTGGGGTGTGAGGAAGGAGGAATAAATAGCAAAAAAAGAATGGGACTGTTCACATAAAATAAACACAAAATAGAACAATTTACTGAATTTGTAATGCAAACAACTTCTGATTAGCACTTGGATTTCACCCTGTTAGGCTGTCCTCTGATGCATCCTTAGAGGCCTGGTCAAGAAGCTTTAAGAATAAATAGAGTTCAATGTAAAATGAGTATATGAAAGCCCTCTGAATACAAATGCAGACATAAACATAGGTGTTTACTAACTCTGTGTACATATACAGCCCATATATACAGATGTGTCCATGACATTTAATGACTGTTTGCCTCAAAGGTTTTCTGGAATTATGGACTTCAAGCTTTGCCAGAGGGCCTCCTCAATCCCTTTTGACAGATTGTAGCTATTTATGTAGATAACTCCTTTAAAAAATAATTTCAATAATCATTTGTGTCTTACCTTCTCAAATAGGAGATTTGCTTCCTAACTGCCATTATTATTAGCTGAAATGCATTTGGGACAGATAAGGAATGTTATCTCATACAGCCTGACTTAACAAGGTCAATCAGATTTAATTTAAAGTCAAAGCTAACAGAGAAAACAAAGTAGCATATAGTCTCCCCACATACTTTTTAGGAACAATTGGCACAAAATAATGGAGAAGAGTTTCATGTCGGCCACGTCATTCATTCTTTGCTCTTCACTGGACAACACTAGGCATCTGGTGTGGTTTAATCCGGCCAGCAGCTAAGCACCACACAGCCCTTCGCTCACCCCCTCGGTGGGATGGGAGAGAGTATAAGTACTACTCTGCAACAATTAAAACGTCAGCATGGTATCAACCTTATTCTCATCCTAAATCCCAAATGCAGCACCCTACCAGCTACTAGAAGGAAAATTAACCCTATCCTAGCCAAAACACGACAGCATCTCAAACACTTTTCTTACCAAAAATATTTCAGGATATGCACTAATTTTTATTCTTACCAGTTTTTCTTCTTTACTGCTTCCTTTTGCAACGTCTCATTAATTTATCAAATCTGTGAGATACAAATGCTTCTACCTATGTATACTTGCATGTATAGCTGTGACTTCAAATTCTTCAGACAGGGAGGTATGCCAATTGTGTTACATACTGTATGCTATAAACACACCTATTCAGTTAATGAAACTACATTTTGGGGTCTATATAACTACAGGGTTGCTATTTTTTAACTTAAAATTCAGTTAGCCGAGGCTAGTCACAGATGGGCAGAGCAGCTGTCTGTGTTTGTTTCAGAACTGTTTGTTTCTGACTTACCAAAGGTACGACATCTAAATGTAATCTACATTGGTTAAGATGAGGATTACATCTCTTCATCTTTTGATTTAATCTAAAAGTTATTACTGAAGTTCATTATTGGGCATATGGTGTTATAAAGTGATTAAATAATATTAAAATTACTGACTTTTGTACACAGGATATTTCTAAATATTTTGTGGAACAAACAGAACATGAGAACCTCCAAGTAATTCTTGTAAATCCATGGGAAAATTGAACCTTTCAGACTGCCATAAAGGAAGGTAAATGTTATTTTATGTAAATAAAGTATGACCAGAGAAGTTTTGAAATAGAGTCATTATAGTAAACGTAAGATTTTTGAGGCAAAAGAGATTAATGAATTAAACTAATCAAGCTAAAAATAAAAGGCTGTACTTGCAGCAGGATAATGCAACAGCATGAGTGAAATTGCTTATAGAAATGCCTGTTTAAACAGAAACATGGGACCCGACACGTATGTGTGATCAACTAAATTACTTGCAACCTTTAAAGAAGATTCAACACATAAACTGGAGAGAACTGACTGCACACTGATGTGCAGGTAAAGCACTAAATTACAGGATTTGCAGAAAATAGATGGTTCATAGTGTACCTTCAAATAATTAGTTGAAGGAAGATTCGACCAGCAACTGGTACATGACATCTGTATCACGGATGGCTATACGATTCAAAAAGGTCATCTTTTGTGTTATTGCACATGCCTTTCTGCATTTCTGCTTCCCAACGTGTTCATGTATTGTGAACACACCATAAATCATGTGATTTAATGGTTTGGGAGATCTAGCAGATGTTTGCAGACACAAAAATAATATAATTTGGCTTTAAAGAATGCTAAGAGGGGGTTCCCAAGCATGGGGTTTAGCTTGGGAAAACAAGCAATGTCTCAGCAGAACAGCAGAGGGAAACAGAGAGACAATTCTAAGAGTGGCATTAAATACTAATTGGTGGTGACAGAGGTTCTGTGAGTTAAGTGAACTGGTAAGTTTAAACTCATCACATTTAAACTATGAATAACTGAAAGCTTGAGTGCATAGACTGACAAGCAGAAAGGAAGGTATGCAAATGAGAACTATAATTTACTAGAATAAAGAAACTTTGAATCATCTTTGTATGATTCTTCTTCACGACTCAACTTTGGTGTTCTAGGAAAATGAGTGTGTGACATTGCCTTGCACGATCGATCAGTTACTGTCAGTGGAGATACTGGAAGTGTTTCCTTCTAAAACTCTAACTTTCCGGAGCTCATAAATGATTTTTAAAAAAAAATAAATTTCAAAGCCATGATTCACTTCAGCTCTCAAAGCAGACAAAACACAGCAAATGTTTCCTAAAGGTTTGCCAGAGCTAGTTAGCTCTCATTTATTGTGACTTCAGTTTCTCCCTAGCCATCTATCCCAAGAGAGTACTATCCATCTAAACAAAATTCTCTTCTCATGGTCACATATAAGAGAATCAATTGAGCATACACAACATGGCAAGAGGCCCTCTGTAGTAGAGCTTTCTATAGGAAGAACAGCAATTTGGAACTCAAAAGCTCCAAGATAACTTTTCCTGCGACAATTTTCTATTGATTTTAAACTAGAACATTTATTAAAATATAGGGAGTTTACGCTTACCGTAATTTCTTTTTTACTAAATATTTTAGGAAATTACTTGCCCTTTCTTCAGTCCTATATACAATAAAGGATGACTGGCATTTTTTGTTGTTGTTTTTCTAAAGCAAAATGTATTTTCCAAGTTATACTCATATCAAAATTCTATGTGTAGAATTTGAGTTGTTGTAGTTTTTTGTTTTGTTTTTTAAACAATGGTCATAAAGGATTTTTCAGGTCTTAGGTACACTATAACAAGGTAGTATATATACACGTATGTGCACATTTGTGTCTATATGCACGCGTAGAAGATAGGGTATGTACCTCCCAACAAAGAGAGGATGCTGACAAAAGGGATAATACACAGATGTGAAAGAAAAAATCATTATTTACAGTAGATGTAAATATGGTAATTGCTACTGCTCAGTGTATGAAACTGTTGTATCTCTTGTAAATTAAATGAAGCTGTACTTTCAATGCAGATTTTATAGTTCATAACCTTTCCTCTGGCAATTTTGCTACCTGCACTGCAGGTCTGACCAGCTGGGTTTCACCCAGCAGTCCTTGGTCTCTGCATTTCACACAGCACTGTCAATTCAGTGTTGATTTCAATACTGACACCATTCAGTTAATTCTGCTACCATCTATCCTGTCCTGTCTCTCTGCACTTTAGTCATAATGACTGAGAACATAGTAACTGTTTCTTGTACAACACTGGTGCTAACTATACCATTAAAAATGTTGTAGATAGTTATTTCATTAACATTTTTCTTTGGCTTACATGGCAGATCTTTCCAATAGCATCCCAAGGTCATTAAATCAGTACTTGATTAACAAATTCCATCCTAAGCACTACAAAATGCCCAGTCTCTGAGAATGTGCCAAATAGATGCTGTGTGTGTACATGTGGAACATTCCAACCAGAGGAATGAAGAATTCAGTACAATTACATCTGCCAAGATGGAGTGCAGTGAACAACTTCCATTTCTAATTTTATCCACCTAAATGCATACATGGCACATTAATTGTACATATTTCTCTTTTTCTGTATTTGAAACTTTTCTCTAGACTCCATGACCCAGAAATTTCTTCCTGAATTTAGCTTGAAGTACTGCAAAAGAAAGTGATAGTGCACGGGTCACAATAATAAACACAAGCATCTTTTTAAGTGCAAGTTTTTGGTTTGTGTGCATTTAAACATTAAAAATATATATGGAAACAACCATTCAGTGATAGATTCTTTCTTCCTATCAGTCAGAATAATGCATGCAATTTTTTTCACTTGTGTAAGTCCTGTGTGCAATTAGAGGAGACCAGTGGGCACAAGACAATTGCAAGCAGAACTGACAACTTGTGCTGACCTCTAGGAATCACACTGCTGTTGAACAGTCAAGCAGTGATTGCCTCTAAAATGCTCCTTAAAAAATCCTACAGGGACCAACAGCAACAAGAAGCCAGGAACATCCACATAAAAAGCTTTTTAAAATGTTGTTAATTCTCCTTGAATCTTTTACTTTACAGGAGCACTTAATCTTTCCGACTTGGTGGAAGGTTTCTTATAAAGGTAGTGAAGCGTTGTACGTGACACCACATCAGATTGCCATGCTGGAGCTACTGTATACATAGTAAAAAACATTCGTTTTGAGGGAGAGAAGGGAGGAGAAAAAAAAAAAAAAAAAAAAGCTGGAGTAATTCATAAAGTCCATTTTAAAGTTAAATTATGTCAAAATGCTGTCAAAAATTAATAGTGCTCAAAAATCCCTGAGGGAAAAAGGGGAAAACCATTACATGAGAAAGACAGAATTGTGAGGACACCAACACCAAGAAATACCTAGAAAGACAGAATCAGCAGAAGAATTTTATTATCAACCACCCTTTCATTGGGGTTTCTATCTGTGTTCAGAGCTGAGAACTGAGCTTCTGTCTGGCCACAAATACTCTAGTCTTCCCAAGAGCCAGAGCAAAAAAAGAATTCAATGGACTCACCTCAGGTTGGCTAATTTCTTGTCAAATTAACTAAGTATCCTTCAGGAAAAGTAAGCGTGATTTTCAGCCATGATGGGAGGTAAAGACTGGCAGAACTTTGTTGCTGGAAAGATGGATTTGCACGCAGTCAGGAGTTCTGCGGAATGATAACTATGTCTGTTTGTGCTGATATTTAAAGAGTTCATGTCACTAAGGTACTGGCCAGTGATCTGGCTTTGGTCAGGACACGCAGGAGGCAGATACAGCCCAGAAATGTGCTCATCAGTGGCCCAACGTCAGTTCCAGCTGTGAACACCCCCTAGATGCTTTGCAGCTCCGAGCCAAGAATCATGCTCATACGCAGGCACTGGAAGACTTTCTGGTGTGAAAAGGAGTGAGATCTTTACCAGCTTAAAAAGGAAAATGCCTACAATCTAACATCCTTATAATAACCTGCTCTGAGACCTCAGTATTTAATTATATGGAACACTTTAGATGCTTTACCTACAGACAGAAGGTTTCAAATAAGGTGCAGCATGTTTAGCAAAAACATTGCTTTTTGCTAAAACATCCTGAAAACCTCGAGGTAAAGTCATGTGATAGCACTTCTTAACAAACATCAAAATCTGATCCCAGAAGGACCTGAATGGATTTTAAGTACCTCATGATCGTATCAGGCATTCCAGTTCCAAACTGTGAAATCTAAAGGCTTCTTTCATGTGCAGCCTGGCCTGTAAACAACAGACCCTAGAGCAAGCTAAAAACTGACTTTGAAGTAAGCTTTCAAATATTTGAATTTCCCCAAATTCTCAGTTTGGACCATTAAAATTCCCAGAGCATCTGTATGTTTGATTATAGCATTTATGTACCCCAGCCTGGAGGACAAAATGACACCGACTTTCTCTCCCATGGAAAGGTATTTTGGGACTCAGAGTATTCATTGACCTGTCCCACCAGCAGGGCTCGCCACAGCAGAATTTCTCAGAGCTTATCTATAAAATCAGGCTCCAAAGTATGGAAGGAAAAAAAAACAAGTGAACTGCGCTAGTACTTCTTATACTGAAGGGTAAGTTGCTGGAGTGCTCACTAGGGAAAACGTCTAGAATAAAATCTTGTTTAGTAACCCAAACTATTTTGGAAAATCATACCTGGAATGCATTGCATTAATCAGGCAAACAGGTGATCCCAACATAAAAACGTGTTTGCACTGAAAATCCTATTGCCCATGCTCTTTGCTATACATGCAGAGAACATGCTTAGCTTTGGTCTGCCTTTATACGTGGTGGAAAAGATATGAATATATTGTCATTTTTGCTTTGCTTTTCCTGTATACCTGCAAGTAAATGTTGCTAACATTTTGCATTTTTATTCACGTACATTTTGAAGACTAAAATTGTTCTTTCAGTAAACAGTCCCATCATTTTTGCCTTCACTGTGATGTTTTGAAATACCAAAATAAAGAACGCACCTGTCAGCACCTTGAACTTAAGCACCTCTGCTTACCTGAGTACATCTGTCCCTCCTCATCTCAGCACTCTGCAGTGAGTCTAGTGCTAACATATAAATATGCCTGTTCAATTAATTTGTAATGCAGGCCTCTGAATAGAGAAATAAATATTTCAAAATAAGAATATACCCATCTGGCCCGACAGTTTTAGTGACAGTGGCTAGTACCAGATGACTCCGAGGCACACACTGAATCTCCTGGTAATCCAGAATTACTAGACCACTAGGCACAGGTTTCCAAACCTAGGCAGCTATTGGGTTCATTCTACATAAACATAAGAACTTTGACTACTTGATTTAGTTACATTTCCAATGTATTTCATTGTGTGCGTACTTTTTTTTTTCTCATTTCTGTGCTCACACACACACATAAAAAATAAAGAATTATGAATATAAAAAAGTTGTCTCTCATTTATCACCTCTCTGAAACAGAAGTATGTTCCTGGCTTTAACCTATTTATCATTTGCTGGGCATCTCCCTCATCTACCACATTGTTACTGAAGCTGGGTAATTGATGCGAACACTGCAGTCATGTGAGAAATCACTGAATGGCAATGACTAACAGCCTGGTCTAGCGGAAGTATTCTTTGCAAACAGTACCGCACATGTTTTCATTGAAAATACGGACTGAATACTTATACATGCCATCTATTTCAAGCAGGTGGTAAGAAGAGGAGGGAAGTCACAATAAATTGATGATAATTAACAGTTTTACTTTTGCAAACCTCAATTTATTTAGCTGTTGGCTTCTCTGAGCTATGCACTAAGACCATCTTAAAAAAGTTTAAACTTCTTAGATAGATTTAACTATCAATAAAGGACAAATCCATTATTCAACTTAAATATTTTATATGCAGAGTTAAAATCAATGGAGGTGTATAGCACATCAGAAGCTCAGCTAAAACCATCAACACACTGGCTGCCAGAAATATTTGGAATGGTACTCATTAAAAACTAAAGCAAACTCTGAAACAATGAGATGTATTTCAACATTTGGATTGATAGAAGTCGTAAAATTCCAAGGGATTGCTGCCACGGTCAGTAAGAAGAAAAGTTATGTGAGAAAGGCAAAGTAAAGGATAAGAGAGGAGATGAACTGAATCAAGATCCAATGACGAGTAAAACTGCAATACAACAAAGTTTTGAGCATCCTGCCACTCATGTGTAGGTTAAACAAGAGTGAAGCAATATATGACTCAAACACTGGACAGATTGGAAATTTTAAAAGGAATGACATCCAGAGGTTACTGGACTCTTTAGGAATATGATTTTACTGGTTCAAGGGACCAAAAATTTAGAATTAAGATTCCTGCCACCTGACAGAGCTGTAATACTACTAACACCCTTAGGGTTGTAAACTACTTCCTAAGTGAGTCCCCACACAAGACCTACAGTTTGTACCCGCTCAATAAGGCAAACTTTCAAAGCACCTAGGAAAAAACACTGGGTTTTATGGTTTCATTCTAATAACTTGAAGATAATATTGAGGGAAAAAAAAAAAAAGAGTGAAAAAGAGATAATGACTAATGTAAAGACAAAATAGAGCCACACAGCATAACACACAGATTTTAACGGGAAAACCAACACACCATGTCAACGGAGAAATAGACAACAGACAAATAGGCCTGTTTTGTAAAACACAGAAAACAGGCTTTCAGGCTTTACAATCTATTGCTGTATGTTTTGCAGGAGTGTAATGTATTTTTATCATTTGATTAAGAAAAAACAGATTTTATCAGATGACAACAAGCATTTGGGAAACCTAGTGTGCATTAAATTACTTCCATACACTGTGTTTATAACTGAGATTTGTATACGTGTAGTAGAATAAATACAACTAACACTAGACAGAAAACATCTCTGTCAGATGAGTTTCTCAGTTACAATTGACGTATTACATAGCTGCAGAAGAATCCTGCCAAGACTCCAAAGTGCCCACAGACCTTCAGCTGAAGAATTTAAAAATTCTTTAATATGTTTCAAAAAATAACAATAAAATATTAACAATATTAGAAGTCAAAACAGCTAAGAAGATAAGAAGCTGAGACTAAAACTCAGGAGATAAAAACTCATCTTTGAACCAGAATTCAGCTGCTTTTACTCCTGAATATAGAGCGAAGGACCCAAGGAAATATTCAGAACATCTGGCACTCTGTTTCCACTTGTGCTGACACAGAGCTCTCAATAGATCAGGGCGGCAGCGAGTAACTTTCTTAAAGGTTTCCAGTTCTCTTCTTCGCAGCCTCTTTCTTCGTTGACATGGTTGTGACAACAGCACTCCAGCTGTAAAATCCAGCAAGGATTTTAACTGTTTTTCACTACCTTCTTAGTGCAAATGGACTGGAACTAAGCAGAGAATGGGAACAAAACACTAATATTGAGGGGGGTGTACCGAAGGGAAAATATTTCTTCTTTTTAGCCCCTCCTCAGTGTAAGTTGAAGACTCTTATTTTTAATTGAGCCGTACATAAGAACAGCAGAACTCCGTAAGACAAACAAGGTTTAACTAATTATGTTGATTTAGCATCCAAACTGTAAAACTTCATTACCTTGATTTTCTAATGGCCTGACAGGGTTCTCATGGCTTCATAAAAGTCAGATGCCTTAAAGGTTTTCACAGGCTACTCAGCTCATATGTATCTCAGATAGCCAATTAGATTGATGTCAATGTCTTTAAAAGTCAGACTGTCTAAGAAAGAAACATAATTAATAAAGCAGTCTTCAGAATACCTCTGCATAAAATTAAAATCATGGGAAAATCTTTTGTAGCAAGAAATGTGTTCTGTGAAATTAAAGAAGAAATAGTTCTTCCAAAAAAAAAAAAAAAGTTCTTCCCAAAAAACGGATCATGCTAGTAGCATCAAAACTGGGCCATCTGGAGTTGAGTACTGCGTTGTCCTCCCATCTACTTGCTTGAGGCTTATAAGCATCATAATCATAAAGCCATGCTTCTAGAGGGAATAGAAACTGCCCCAGGTAACCATGCTTCTGTTAAACTAAGATGATTTAGACCTCCAAAGTAAATAGGCCACAGCTATTACAAGCTGAAGAAATTAGGATAAGATAAGGTAGTACCAGAAAGGTAACCTCTTCAACAACTTGCAAATGAAAAAGCAATGTATGCACTCTTGCGGAGATTTTCAAGGACACAAAGAAATTTGCAACCTGTAACAAAACTATCTTCAGTTCACATCGGAGCAGGCAACACATCGCAGGACTGCCAGCAATAGGGTATTTCTCTTTCCTTAGCCTTGAGAGGATTTCACTACCAGCCTTTTTTTTTTTCTTTCTTAAATTAAATGGCCATGAAGTGGTTTCTTACTGCAAGCAGTGAAAAAAATCCTAGAGAAACCTAAGGTTGGCAAACCAGCAGAAGAGAGACTCCAGGTTCAGCATGATAGGCAGGTAAGACACATTTCCCTACAGGGTAGTACATTTTGACAGCTTCTCTCAAAATCTTTTCCTAGGTCTGATTTGCTACTCCCTAGTTACCTGTCTTGTTCTGCCTCATTGTTCCCTTTCTCAAAATCCAAGTTTACTGCATCTCCTTCTTGCTGTTTTAGAACAGTGTGTTCTCTGATAAAGCAGGGTCTACATTTACCCTTTTCTCCTCTCCTGTTAAGCCACAATAAGCTGCAATTGTAAATCACATATAATTCAGCTAGTTTAGAAGAGTTTTGTATCAGGAAGGATATATACCTTAGCTTGGGTAAGGTGCTATTTTAATACACTTTTAATATACCACTAGAATATTGCCACTGCCACGTTTACTCAAGCCCTCAGCAGTAAGAGAAATGCCACTTATTCCATTCAACACACAGCCCAGCTAATTGATGGCACTCAATCATCCGCAAGGACAAACTTCCTTCTAATGCATTCCTTAGCTGGGTTTTGAGATCCCAGTGCTAGAGGCTGTAATGGAAAAATCTGACACATCTGGGTATCAACAGCTCTGAGACTGAAAGCGAGCACAGGAAAAAAATATATTTAAAAAAATCACTACCTAAAGGTTTTCTCTGTAGTCTCATCTATTTTAAAGTATAACAGTGGGGAAAACAAGGGAAAAAAGTGTTCCTGGTAAAAATTATATATATTTTCCAAATAGCACTGTCTTCTCAGAAGAAAATACAAGCCTATGCTTCCATAACCACTTCAGGAGACAAAATCTTCTATTTGTCCCAAGAACGGAATAAAGGGCCCAAATTACATACATGTTGTTCCAGTTTTTATGCTCATGTATCTCCCTCAATATACGAGCATTTTTCTGTAAACAAACTAATGATGAGAGTAATCAGGACCAAAACAGGCAATCATAGCAGATTATTCTATCTTTTAGCCTAGTTACAGCAGAACCTTTGTTAAGAGAAAGTGTTATTTAGAGGTCCACGGTAGTTTAAACCCTGTGATCACTACTTATTGTCAGATTAAATAGCTAATTTATTTTTACCTCAAACATCAGATTGATTTGATATTTATAGCCCGGAAGCAGATTTGAACTGATAACACAATCTTCTGGGAGAAACACGAATCTGGTCTACAAAATATGATGGAAGGTTTAAAAAATGAGTTTGATATTTTTAATACTATACTAACACTGCATGTTCCCAGATATTGCAATACTGCCAGAAGAGCTTAGTGTGTCACCTGAAAAGCAGACAATTTCAGTTCAGCTATTACTCTGCTTACCCAATAGTTAGCCCATGACATCCCAAATATGCACTCATATCGTCAGCAGCCAGAATCTCAGAAATGCCTTCCTGAACTCAAGAAGATTTATCTGACTGGTTGTCCAGCAGCTGAAAAATACTGTGTATTCTTTCAGCCACACAGATGTCTTCCTATTTTCTTAGGTCCTTCTCCTAATTAAATTTCCAAATTCTGTTTTCCTGCTAAGCTGCTGCAGATGTTCTATCTTACCCAATTTTGGCACACATAAGCATCACAGCACTACTCCTTCAACCAACCCAAAGGAATTTCAGATAGCATTTGCTAACTAGAGAACTTGATTGTAGAGAAAAGTTGTTTAAAAAGTGATTATACAGGCAGAAAATCACAGAAGTTCATTGTCAGGAGTAAAGAAAGTCTTGCTGTGTACAGCAATAAAGACAAAGCATGCTTAAGGATGACTTTCCTATATAGATGCATAATGGCACGATAGCCATTTAATGCCATCAGCCTTGAAAATCAGAAACAAACTTAATAGATGTTAAAAACAAACAAACAAACAAACAAACAACACTCAAAATGCCTGCTCTGACACAACCGTGTGTAGCAGTTAAATACAGTCCAAGGCAATGCTCCTGGCTTTACTTGTAAAACCATGGCAAAGTAGAATACATTTAGCAATATAGTCAAGATATAACTTAGTAATTTTCCAAGCACTGATTTTACCAGTAGCAATCTTAACATGCCCCCATCACTACAAATCTTTGAGAGTACTAAATGTAGTTACAAAGATAATAGTTAGTAAAATCAGAGAACCAGGATTACTCATTCTACAGATTTATTTCCTAAACTACTGCACTATTCAGTGACAGTGCATGTTAGATTACTACAAGGTCTACATCCCATTGAAGCTGGAGGTCCATTTGTAACTGACTTCTAAAATCGAGAGATTGTAGATTTTCTAAAATCAAAAGATATGATCTCTCTTTTTTTGATCTCAAAAACGAGAGATTTGATCTCTCTTCTTTAACATCTGCTTTTTGTTTAGATTTTGGGTATTTTGTGTTTGGCTGTTTGTATTTGAGATGGAGAGGGATACTTCTGCATCCTACCAGAGGACACGGAAAATGAATTGCCTGATCTTTATAAATGAGATTCTGTTTTCCAGACTGAATCACTACATACTGTCAAAGAAAACCAAGGGAAATGTTAAATACCATTATAGAAAATGTCTATGACTGGGATAGGGGAAAGGAGACATAAGCAAACTCTTCTTGCCATGCAAAGCTTACGGTGTTTTTCACTGTGTTCACGGTACCGAAGATGCTACTGACACTTGCTGCTATAGAAGAAAGACAGGCAAGAGCAGAACCTTTAAAAGCTCAGCTTGATTCCTCAGATGGGTAAATTATCCAAGGTAGAGTGTAGCACTTGGGTAACTATTGTTTTTAAGAGCTGAATTAACACTGGGATTGCCGGTAATTCTACATTCTGCTGCACTACTACATGAAATTTAATATCATATCTGAAAAGTCAGAATAATAAAATCACTGATGTGGCTACGTTAGTAAACACTGGAAGTTTGTAGCACACAATAAAAATGTAACTGCCTGGGAACAGAAATTATTTGCAGAGAAGGCCTCAGCATTGCAAAGTGTGCCACCTCACTTTTTTCATTCTATCTTATGGCTTCAGTTTCCTCACACAAAAATCAAAAGTAAATGCACAGAAGGCAAAGGAACAATATTAGAGTAAAACCGATGCAAGCGAAAAGAGAATTCAGGATCCTCAGTCTGACCTTTACAGCACCATACGCACTTCTTTTTATATCTCGGGGAAAAAATAGCAGAAGCCATTAGGGATTCAGCCCTGTTCTAATACAAATTGAACTCCAGCACATAAATACAGTGAGAAAAAAGAGATTTTGGAAAAAAAAGGGTCTGAGAAGCGCTTTCTTTTCTTCATTTCTCAAGATATTTAGGAAAATATAGTCTGTATTACATCTATACAGTAATTCTGATATGTGCACAATGGGCAAAAAATAGAAAAACTTGAATTTTCAAGTTGATAAAAATTTTGGAAGATAACGGTGGGAAATTCCATAACATTGACTATTTCTTTTTTACCTGAGCCAAAGGAAGTAAATAAAAGCTTCTGTTCGTGCACACAAAGACCACAAATGGGAAGGAACTGCCTTCCCTGACCATTTTCTATTTGCGTGCTCTGCCATTTCTTCCAGCAGTAGTTCAATGAAGAAAGCAACCCATGCATCTACAGTTGCTGCTGGCTTTCTAGGTGGCAAGCAGGCGAGGTTTTAGCTTGAGATGGGTAAGCAAAACCTCATGATGATAACTGGAGGAATTAACCTGTCTCCAGAGCATTCGCATGCTTTGTACTAGCCCTAGTGCTCCAGTAGGCATGCAGTCCATCTGTCCAGAAACTTATCCTGGTTCTCAGGGAGCCAGAGCAGCTCCCTGACCATTTATTACAGCCTTGGCTTTCGCAAATTGGTTTTCTGCTTCCTGACAAAGCTGACCGCAGTTGCCGCTGTAAAGGATGAGAGTGAGAACCAGGACCTCTCTTGTCTGAGGTTAACAGGCATAATTTTTAAATTTTGAACAAGTTAAATAGCTGAGAAATTGGGCAGAGACACATCAATCAGACTTGAGATGCTACAGCATTCACACAGGCTTACACAAAGCCTTTAAAATTGTAGTCATACCTGAGCTCTACACTGAGAAGTGTATCACAAGAGAATCTAGAACCTTTAAACCTGACTTCCAAGTACACGACACAACATACAACTTTGGAGCAGTCACATGACAATAACAAGTAGCTTGTAATATTCTCCATTGTTTGAAATTAAAAGGTAACACTAGTTGCATAGTCCAGTATGACTACAGAGTAGCCCTATAATACTTCAAAGGAGTTAACCTCTCTTTTATGTTGACGGAAATGAAATCAGGATCTTTTCTAAAAGTCTGTAATATTCACTGACTACAAAACAACACTGCCAATATTATACAGAGTGGCCAAGGGGAAAATGATATCAGGGGAGCCTGGAGCTTTATGCTGGGGAGTTTGAACTGCCAGACCTTCACGCTCTGACTGGTACAGTCTGTGGCAAGAATGTGCGCTTATAAAAATTTATGAAACTCAGTAAAGTTGCACTGGCCCACTCTGTATGTGTAAAAGTCATAAAAATATCATTAAAAATGTATTGCTTAATATCCCAAGAAGCTTTTTTCCAATACAGTATCATTTGATTGACTGGTACAGCAGAAAAGCACACAGACAGCCTGAGGAGAACCAGCTGGGAGTGGCATATGCACGAGCACACCATCCATTTCTTCCCGTTATTTTTCCTCTGTTTGTTGCAGTTGTTTCTCATTTGTAAATGAATGGCAATATATTCCATCTTTTTAAATTGAATTTAGTGAATTTTAGCACTCCTGAATTTCAAAGACAAATTGCAGCAGCTGGAGCCAGACACTAAGAAAAATAATGTTAATGGTCTTAAATTATCCTGTAAAAAAAGAACAGATATGTCAGTCCCTGAAAACTGCTCTTGTGGAAACTGTCATAAAAAGAATGGGAGGAACAGTAAAACACTATCACAAGTGTTTTTATTTCAAAGAACTGAAATTGGGTCTGCATGGCTCTTCCCCGGTGCTGAAAGTGAATTTCAGCATGTTATTACTCTGAACATCTAAACAATAGATTAACTTAACCTTATGGCTTCTTCACCCTTGCACACATTTCCCATTATTTCACTGAAAATGATAAAAATATTAGCTATGTTTTTAGATGAAAATGGATTTATTAAGAACATATGATGAGTATTTTGTAATAAAATTGTTTTTCTAATTTCTTCTACTGTTACAGAGATCTAATAGAACTTCTCCTGTAGTATCATATGAGTATGAACAATGTCTTATTTTACCAAGAAAGCATTAAGATTGCTAAGAGTAAGCATTAAAAAATATTTACAGTAATGACTGCATTTTTTCTGCAACTCTAATTTAGCGTCGCAGTAACCTGAACAAGTGAACAGAACAGGAGAATGATTTTTTTTCTTCTTTTTTGACAATAAACTTAATTAAAGATTCAAGCTAATGAAATCTTGATATCACCTACACCTAACACTCTAGGGTCGAGAACCTTCTCTCTCAGAAGGTGTCTTTCTGCCATCTAAAGGGTCTGGGATATTTATTTACAGGTTCCTCACAAGCTTTGCTTCTGGCCAAGATTTTCCAGGTGCCATTATTCTGGGAGACAAACAAAACTGATTTTTGAAAAGCAGATTTAGCAATTCTAGCAGCAGGCAGTGGAATGGTAGAAGAAAGATGGGCCCCAGTACTACAGAGTACGGATGGTGCTGTATTTGATACGTCAGCCCTTACGAGGCTGACAAGAAGCAAAGAGCCTCTCAGGGTTTATCTTCTTGTGAAGTTCATAGTTTGCAGTGCGCTGACCATTCCGCACTAGTTCCTTCCATGGCCACGTATTAAATTAGACTGGGATCTTAACAGCTGTTCCACATGAATTATCTTAAGACTTCTCCCAATCACCTTGCTGTGAGCCATCTCAGATATTCTCACCACCTTACATCCTCTTTCCACCATGTCAGCTCATATAAATGGTCCTTAGTAGGACCATTTAGATCTGTTAGGACCAATAAGAGTCTTAGATCAACCTGGAATTAGCCCCTAGTGAAAGGACTCTGAAATGAAGACTGGTTTGCATTTGTAGAAACAGCCCTTATTTATAATAACAGTGAAGAAATAACAACAAACAACTAGAGACGACAGAAAACTGTTGGTTTTCTACTAATGCTACTTACACAAAAACAATCAACTATATATTTGAATAGAGTTCAAGCACTGCAGGAACTTGAGCTAGCCTGAGTTTACAATCTGTCTATGCCCTGATACATTACAATCTGGACAGCATTATAACTTTGCCAGATGTTTCTAAAATAACTTCTGTTTCTCTAGCGCACATGGAAGTAGAGCCCTTGAATGGATCTTTATATCCAGTGATGAGATAAACAGTTAATGAAAACATGGATTTTTTTTTTTCCTGTCAGTAAATATATGTATGCAACTACACACATCGTAAGATTTATAGTTTACACACAGATCATGCACAGAGTAATTTTGAACATCAGTGAATTTAGTTCAAGTAGTTCAGAGGTGCGATAGGAGCCTGTAATTTTCAGGAGACAGCAGTTTCTGTTACTGATGCTCTTCCTTCCCTTGCATCTGCCAATGACATGATTCTCTTGGAAAGTTACCACTTGTTTGGAATGCTACTGCATTTATCTGTTAAATTCACTGCTTTCTGTCCAACTTTCTGGCAGCTGCCTCTGTATATTTTAAAAGTTTTGTATGGTTGTAGAAATATTCATCTTCATGTTATTACATTTAAGATTATTTAGTTTGAGAACTCACATTTAGATAACAAGTCTATGTTGCCTTCTGTATCAATGGTCTTGGTTCACATCTACCAAAACCAACAAACTCCTCAAGACAACTAAAGGATAAGACCCTTAGCCAATACAGAGTGCTTTCTCTCTAACAGTGGCAAAACTAAAAAGACGTTAATAGGAACCAAATCAGATGCCTTGGCTATCAAGATCTATTTTAAATGTCATTTTTCCACTGTTTCCTCCATTATCTTCTATACGCATACATACATACAAATATATATGTATATATACCCGTAAACATATGTATTTCTTAGAGCTAAGCAGAAAGTTTCTGGTTTTAGATTTTGACAAACTAGTCTTTACACACTCATCATCTCAGACCAGTTATTTGGAATCCACTAACCCATAATGAAGAAATCCCTCCTCTTCCAAACAAACTGAATTCATTATTTATACTTTCACACCACATTCATTAATTCTCAGTGTGAATGAAGCAGGGTTTGGGGCAACAAATATTCAGCATATGTTCTGTGCATTATTTTTTTCCCTAAAATGCAGATCTACATTTGTGTAATTTCTCATCTGCTCTTGGGTTGCTTCAGCTCTACCATCTGTAGGGAAGCAAGCTGCTTTATCAACAAACATCGAGCTATATTCTCAGAGGAAAATATATATACATATGCATATATATATGTATCTCAATGAATGGTTTTACGAACAGGCTGTCTGAATTAGCCATTATACAAGCATCTACTTTTGCCTGGATAAACACACACAAACACAAAAATGTTTGTTTATAATCCCAAGTAACGTTCTAGTTCTCTCTTCTCCCCAAAAATGATTCTGAGAAATAACAACATTAGTTTGTTCCTTTTCACATTTAATACTTGTTTATTTCTACACTGTTCTCTAGCTTGTGTACATCATCTTGAAAAAAAAATCACAGAATAATTAATTCTTGAAAGATTAATTCCTTTTTCAAATTGTCTTATTTTTTTCTTAACTCTTAAGGAAAGATAATGATAATTTTCTTTATAAAAGCAGGGATTTTAGGAAAAGGTTTTTTTCTTTTTAATGCTATGCATCAGAAAACAATGGTCAATCAAATCTGCATTCTCAGAAAAAAAAGAAAACTTCAACATCCTGTGGACCAAAGAATTACCCAAAACATTTTCCAAACAAGAAAATATGTACATTAAATTAAAGCTCACAGTGAAAGTTTCAGCTGTGAAAAAGAAAACTCAGAAACTTCTTATGAAGATAAAGTTTTCTGAGCTTAGCCTCTTCTCCAAACAGGCTACTGAATGAATGGTCGCATTCAACAGACTTGGCAGTTTTTTTCTGCTGTATATTAATGATGCATAAGTTTAGATGTGAGATTAGTTTCCTCAAGTGACAATGCCACAGATATTAGGAGTAGATACTGTGCACTTAAGATGAGCCATGCATGTGTACTGTCCTAGAACCAATCATGCAATTAATAATAAAGATGTGTTTCTCTCAGTGGATTTTGTGGGAACGCCAGAAAAAAAAAATATAGGTGGTGAAAATGAGATTGCTCTATGGGAAATGCTCGAAGCAGTTGGAAGGATGATGAATGCAACAGTAATTATACAGGAAAAGTCTTAGGAAAAAAAAATGTTATAAATGCCTCTGACAAAAATGTTCCATTTCAATTGAAAACCGAAGGTACACAAATATGTCAAACCTTCAACAATATTTTTGGTATTTTTTTGCATTTGGTGAATCAACAACCCATTTCTACCACTCTCAATAAGAAAAAAAAGAAAAAAAGGTTGGAAAGGCTTGTGTTTCTCTCAAAACAAGTCAAAGTTGAAGGCTGCCTTAGAATTTTTCACTATTTTAAGTGCTACTCCCTGAAAACCAGTACCTAGGAGCACACATAGAGCAAGTTAATTGCAGTGAATAAACACAGTCTGCAAAACGTGAAGATGGAACCCTGGCTACCCTGAAGTCCATAGCAAGCAGCCTACTGCCTACCCTGCCCTACCATCTTTGTACATTAACGAGAACACGAGGCTGATAGGCAGCCTGCCTGTCTATCTTCCTCCCTTGTATCCGCACATTCAAGAAGTACCCAGACATACGGCTTCTGCTGGAGAAACCAGCGCTGATAATGAAATCATGCAAAGTATAACTTCTACCAGCGAGGATAAGGCCTGTGATTTCATGATTTATATTTCTGAACACAGCAATATAGTCTTTAATTGATTGGCAGTGAAAAATCACAGGCTGAATTAGAACGCCCCTATAAAAAGTTTCATCCACCACTGCAGGCGTTCAGAATTACCAGCGATGACAGTGGTGTGTGCAAAGGGTAGATGCAGGGCAGGGCAAGGAGAGGAAGGGTGGTCTATATACTAAGGTACAAATGCAAGTACATTACCAGAAAATTCAAGCCATCTCAGAGTGGGACACTCTCAAATTAAAACCAGCATCATCATACAATACGGAGCAAAAGATAGGACCTTGAAATGTTTTTGTCTTTAGATAAATCAGTGGACAAAAGTTTTCAGCCAGCTCCTCCTCCTTATACAGACCCTTCCCTAACTAGCGCCCCCAAATTGTCATATGAAAAGCAGAAGAGCAGACATATCAGAAAGCCTGATTTATTTATTTTTAATACAATATTTAAAGTGAAAGGAAGGAGTTATTAGAAAATGCTGACAGAGGATAGAAGGGTGAGAAAGAACATAAACCAAGAGATTAGAAGAAGCTACATACAAGATCACTTACATTTCTTTACTGCTCAATTTCGTGGTTCTTTTGCATTCTATAGTGATTTTAATTTGTTACTATTCATAAAAACAAACGAAATAAAACTCCTCAGCTGGCAGATACCACTGAGAGAAAAAGGAACTTCACAAGCTTAAGTGACAGAAACAAGTCTACCTTGTTGTTTCTGAACTGAGTGCTAATTGGCACCAGCTTTAAAAAAAAGAAAAGAAAGAAAAGGACAGATCTCCAACATGAAAACCGAGATCTACTGCTGAGAGACTTCAGCTTGTTTAAAAACCTGCTGAGGAAAATTCCTAGGAAGCTGTCATGAGGGGAATGGTACCAGGAGAAATTTTTGTTAAAGAAAACTTATCAAAAGCTCAGAAAGCCTGGGAAATTCAGAAGAAGGCCTCCTTGGCTATACAAGGAGCTTCTCAATAAAACACAAAAAGAAACAGCTAGAAACATGGGCAGGCAACAGAGGCAGAGTTAAAAAGCACTGTTTGGATACTTAGGGGGAAAAAAAAAATCAAGGAGGCCAAAGCCCAGCTGGAGTTAAATCTATCAACAGACACTAAAAGTAACATGAAGGGGGTCTACAGGTATGCCAGGTACAAAAGGAAGTTGGGGAAAATGAAGGTCTGTTGCTGGATGAAGGAGACCATCTGGTGACAGATGAGTCAGCGAAGGATTAAATAGTCAATAATTTTTCTGCTTTTAAGGAAAGCGAAGACCCCACCTACACCTCCTGCTGAATAAGCACATTTTGGAAAGGAGGACAAGTAACAGTGAAGAGGCAACAGGTTAGAGACTCCATAAGGAGTTCCCTGCATTCCAGTCCGTGAGGCTGGCTGGCTGAAAGGGTTGGCTGAAAAATTACTTAGTTTTCCAAGACTAACACTCCTGTCAGCCATGTTCTCAGAAAATTGAGAAAACTATCCACAGTAAATCTAAAGATAATAAGGACACGGATAGAAATAAACCTGAGACCAAGATTCCCAGTGTCTCCTTCAGAAGTTATCACAAAGATGGGTTTAGAAGAAGAGAGATGTATCCCTTCTTCAATGAACAGTAAGACAGGCTGGCAATTGGAGAGCTGGTGTGAAGGTAGCAGCTGAAATGGTGATGTGCAGATCAGATCAGATGCAGTAGATGACTCATTCCTTCAGCCTTCGATGGTGTCTAGCATGCATAGTTAATTCATCCTCCAACACCTGCATGCTAAAAATGTCACATTTAGTGTGCACTCCAGGAACACAGAAGATTTTGGATATTTCTTACCAATTTCTGTGGCTTTAAGGCAGGGAAATGTTACTTCAATTTTGATAAGAGGAGGAACAAAGAACTTTACTGGGAGAAATAATTCTTATATCAGTACTGAAGGGTAGTAGCTCAGAGTTCGTTTGTCGCTTTCCTCCCAGCAAACCTGGGCAGCATGTACAGATCACTCATCGTGCTGATCTTTTTTTTTTAAAAAAAAATTGTAAAACATATGATAACCACATCTTCAAAAACAGTTTAATAGTAATTACTTTCACCTTTCTTTATAAATGACAGTTTGATTTTAAACAGAGCTTTCTGAAAGCTTTCTGCCAGTGAGGCGATCTGTGACCAGTCACGCTCACTTGACCGTCAGCGTGTAAGATGTAACGTATTGAGCTTCTGCAGAATAAACACTTGTACACTGGATGTTATTTATGCGTTTGTTCTCTGAAACACGCTGTAATGCTAAATGTAGCAGCGTGAGCATATGAGCCAGTGTTCATAGAGCCAGATTCAGCTGCCTTTAGGGAGTATTGCATCTGGATCCTTTATGAAGTACTGCAAATGACCAAGAGCAGTAAGCTTACGTGCCTAAAAATAGAACACCTCCTGCTTCGTTTCAGGAGCTACCATTATGCTGTAACAGACTTCAGTGATGTCTACGTAACATTGGCAAGCAACCGCTGACCTCCCCCCTTAAGATGCATCAAGAACAAGAGCTACGGCTGCAACAAATTGTCCTACAACACAAGCAGAGGTGAGCAGGACTCCCTTTTTTGTTGGAAAAAAATAAATGCATCTTCTTGAGTTTCTACAGTAAGAGGTAAGCCAAAGAAAAGGACTTAGTGACACAAGTACCACTAAGAGAAATTAAAATCTCAGCATCACCCAGGCAAGAATCAAGGGGAATTATTACATGAGGATTGTTCACAATCAGCATAATGGTTTCATTCTGACAGCAGATGAGGCATCACTTCTTGGGGATAAGAGAGGCAGCGTACTGTATCAATAATATCACTGCCTCTACTGCAGTATTGCAAAAATGCCCCGTGACATTTACTGAGCTGGATATCCACTCTGCCAGGCTACCCTATCAGATTCCCTGTAGCAATAGACATCTCCAGAAGGTACTCAGATTAGGTGGACTCATTTGCTTTTTCAAATTCCCCCATTCTCTCCATTAACTATAGAAAGAATAAGGCAATGAACTAAGATTAGATACGTAACTTTAAGATGGATAATGTTTAGAGGCATTGTCATCTACCCTAAATGAATATTACATGAATACTTATCCCAAGATGAAGAATAAACTAAACTTGTAAGGGTTTCAAATGAAGTAAGAGAGGGTGGATAGGGTCATGCATGGAACCAAGCTCAAGAGAAGGTCTATTTACATTAAATATTACAGCCATGATGGGATTATAGTAAGGATTATAGCCATGATGAGTTGTTTGAAGACAGCACACATGGAATGGGATCAAATCCTCTTAACTCCGTTCTACTCCACAGAAACCTTCAGTAAATTTTAACAACTTTCTACTAAAACTGAACAAAGGCCGTTGGTCTCCTTGTTGGCTCTAATAGCAGAGCACACTGTCTGAGTAAACACTGAGGCCTCAAAAAGACAGTATCTTCTATTAAAGTTCTTTAGAGACTCCACAGAGATAACGCTCAGGCTACTCAGAAATTATTCCGATACTGAAGGCTACACATTGGCACTAGAATTAGAACAGGACAAAACAAGGGAAAAATCACCACACATTGCTGTGTCATCAGGAACGCAAAAACTGAGCAAAGGATAATATGGTGTCTTGTAGGTCATGTCAAAAAGTTAATGAAATGGAGGCTAAGACTCAAGATTTGTCATTTCACTTATGAGAGGACAAAATTAATCAAGCACCTTGGAGTATTTTGAGTGAAGGACAAATACACCGCCACTACAGCAAACATTAGAAATACAGATGTCAACAGGCACATAGCAACTGCAGGCAAAGAAAACCGACCCAAAATCAAGTAAAAGGCTTATAAACATCTTTTGGCAGATTTTAGAAAAAAAGGCAAGAAGTAATAACAGAGAAATCTGAAGGCAATTAGATCCTCCCTAGCAGTCTTCATATGTCTCGCAAACCTGTTGTGCATCTGTTATCACAAGCAGTTAAAGCATGATCTTAAGCTCCACCCACTACTTATCCTTGATTCTTCAGGATTCTTCTTTGTTGTTGTTTTTTGTTTTGTTTTGTTTTTGTTTGTTTGTGGTTTTTAGTTTGTTTTGTTTGGTTGATTTGGTTTTGTTTTGCTTGTTTTCAGATTATCCCTACAAATCCTCAGAGGAAAAAGCCTGGTTTTAAAGACGACTCACAACTTTTTTCCTTTCCATTCTGCATCTTTTGGGGCAGAATCAGACCATATTATCTTATTTGTTTTAACTTGTCTGGAGGACAAAGCAGATGTGTAAAACAAGCAAATTATAAAATAAAAGTGCCCACTTTCCCCTTTTGAGGCATTATGTCAAGCTAAAGCATCTTATGTCTTTTCACTGAAGACGAGCAAAAAAACAGAAAAGAAAAAAAAGACCAAAAAAGGGGGGAAGAGAAGGAAACAAACATGTGTAGTCCATATATCTTAACAGTAATAAATAAATAAATAAATAAATAATTCCTCTGCTGCTGTCTAAAGAAAGCCTGAATTCAGTAACACACCTTAAAAGAAATGTTAAGTTGGTATGACATTGCCAACAGAACCTAGATCAGAAAGAGAGTAAAAGCAAGATGAGATCATCTATTCTGAACTATTTTAAAGCTTTTATTATAAATTTAGCATAGAAATGGCCTCTAGAGGGAAAAAAAAAAAAAAAAAAAAAAAAAACGCACAAAAAAACACGTAGACCTAGAATTATTTTTACTTTTTCCTAAAAATAAAAAAATAAAAAAAGCATTACTCAGTGACTGTAACAGTAAATTTTCTCCTATTTTCTCCTTGAATGAGTTTTCATGACAGTGTGAAATGCTGCAGAATATAACAGTCATGTCAAGGATATAGCAAAAAAAAAAAAAAGTCATATGGGGAGAGAAAAAATCTCCTTCAAAACTGTCTGTGCTTCATTCCCTAAGGAGGCTGTTGTGAAAGCATATCTAATGTCACCTGCTGTCCAGAGCCCTCCTCAGAACACAGAGAGAACAGGTAACAACCTCTTTTCAGTCTTGATCTCATTTTTATTTGCTCTTCATGAAGGAATTTTTATATTGAATCATGGAAGGACTTAGGAAATCATCATGTCCTATCATTGTTGGACAGGGTATAATGGTTTTAAACTGTAAAATGTGCAGGCACTGGACCAGAGTGCCCAGAGAAGCTGTGGATGCCCCATCCCTGGATGTGTTCAAGGCCAGCCTGGCTTGGGGCAACCTGGTCTGGTGGAAGGTCTCCACTAGACATTAGACATGTGCCCCCATGGCAGGGGGTTGGAATTAGATGATCTTTAAAGTCCCTTCTAACCCAAAGCTTTCCGTGATTCTATGAGAAATAGCAGGTCATGTGTAATTTCATTGATTTGAATGAGCATCATTAATTGAATTTCACAGAATTATGAACTTTTTTAGATAGATGTACACGTTAAATGGGATTAACAACGGGATGTTGTGCAATGAAACAAGCATCTTCGCTGTTTCTAGAAGTTATTGATGAATTTTAAAACTTGTGAATTCTAGTTCAGTACAGGTAAGTACTATCAAGAAAAGTAAATTCATCAGCAAGACATACTTCTGAAACTCCTAGATCTACAGGAAAACAATAATGATGAACTACCAGCAAGTCTGACAAGAGCAAGATCCTTTATGAAGCCCAGTTCTTCTCTAATCAGTTACCCATGAAAACTAATTCAAAACAGAACATCTTGACAGGCATAAAAATTGAAAGTTCCAGATGGTAAACATCAGCAAAATTCATGTTTAAAAAATAAAAATTTCCTGAATAGATTTCCAAAGCTGGGAAGCATTTCAGCATTCATTTGCTCAAAAATACTTGTCTTTCCAAAGTTCACAAAATTCACAAAATAGCAAGAGATACATAAGAAGGGGATAGGCTTGCTCTATGTGAAATACTAATAAACTATTTCAGCACTGCAGACTCCAATGCTCAGCAAGTCACTGTTAAAGTCACTTTTATGCTTGGCTTGACATTCAAGACTCAGTTTAAGTATATTCTCCTACTACAAAAATAGAATCCTATTTGTTATCTCACAGAGGTCTCATGAATG
The DNA here is from genome assembly GCF_011077185.1 of Oxyura jamaicensis. Taxonomy (NCBI): domain Eukaryota; kingdom Metazoa; phylum Chordata; class Aves; order Anseriformes; family Anatidae; genus Oxyura; species Oxyura jamaicensis. The sequence continues at coordinate 57,248,331 of NC_048897.1, read as the reverse complement.
TGCTAAACAGGACTAAATTGGGATTCGCCGAGCTGGATGGGTGCAGACAGCTGTATGTGCATTCTGCCCAGGCCGAGATGTGCCAGAACATGAGCCAGCTCCAGCATGAAAACAACAGAGCCACATTATCATGGCTCTGAGCTGGAATTAATTTATCTACCTCTCAACATGGCTTAAAGTTGAAAGAATCCTTCTGTTTATTTGATTTCTAAATATGATTTGTATTGGCAAACATTAAGTAGAAAAGCATATTGCAGTAGTTTCATTTCATTAAATAGTGAAAGGATACAAAAGTCAATTTAACCACAAATCTTAAAAATAAAATAAAATAAAAAATCCAAAGTGGTGGCTATCAGAATTTTTCTGAAAAACAAACAAACAAACAAACAAAAAAAACCAACCAACCAAACAAAAAAACTTGCACCAGTTTCTTTAGCTTTCTCTCAGCAAGCTTTCTCCTAACCGCAATTATATGGCGCCACCACTAACCCAGTGAGGCACATAAAGCATCATGAATCATATGGCTATCTCTTACAAGCTGCTCAAGACAACGTAGATGTAGGATGAGCTAAATTTGGATAAGTTCTTGGTTCTGCTCATTGAAAAACAGCTTCTAAGGCCAATATTTGAATGGAACCAATGGCTTCCATTGGACAACCTAAGGCTAAGTGCCTAAATCCCTGTCTTCTCTTTAAAGCGTACAGTGACAAATCCCCATGAAGAAAGGGCTGATTTTTCAGAAACAGAAAATGTAGCACTCACTAATTTTAACAGAAGTGACAGCACCTGTAAAATCTTTTTCCTTCATTTGTCATATGACTTGAAAACCTCTTTCAAGCATTCTCTCAAGGCTTTCATTTTTCTATTAAAAGCAGTTAATTTCGGTAACGCTTCACCTGATGCATGTATTGTTCCATTTTCCAGAGGGGTACAGATACTTCTCAATTGCTGAGATGGCTTCAAATGAGATGTATCTGAGGCTCAATATTTCCTCAACAGTAGAGAAATCGATTCCCACTTCTAGAATGATTCAGAAAATTCAGAAGAACATAATGGGAAGGATAATTGATTATAATTTAGGCTGACGGTGCTTATTTCAGGAAAAAGAAAGCAACTTTTCAACAGTGAACAAGCAGACAACTGTGAAATGCACTAAGAAAGACCAAGGGGACTATCTAGAAAAAGTATTCAATGTTCATTGTAGTATTATCATTGTATTAAATGCCTCCAATTTACTGTTCGACAGGTGATTAATTTAGAATTATTTCCCCCCTAACATGCTAATTACGATAGTTTATTTTTCATGTTGTTCTTGAAAAATACATCTGAACAATGGTTATAGCCCTGCGTAATAAAGAATAGTAAGAAGTTAGCCCGTAATTCAAAGAAGTAATGCCGCCAAAAAGTGAGCCACACAGGAAAGCACGGAAAAAAAATACAAGATCAGAGTTTATACTGTAAAGGCAGTATCATCACATCTTTCTTAATACCATCTTACTTCTTCAGCTGGGAGGATGGAGGGTGTTAACATTGGGAGAATTAGAAAGAAAGTCTAAAGGACATTTAAAGGGGTGTAACAAAGGAAAACACAGGATGGAAAATAGGGAAAAGAGATAACTGTGAGATGAAATAAAGGAAAAGAATTTTAGACAAGAGTGGGAAAATTATGACTGCTGGACTGCTATTAGATTTCTGTTCTATATAAAGCAGAAAGCATCACTCAGATGCTTGTCTTGTAAACCTGACTGTTGCAGTGAGAGTATTGTGACGGTTAAAAGCAAACGAAAGCTCCCACGTAGCTCAGGAGTATCTTTTCTTCAAGAAAAGACTGATCAGTGTGCAAAAGCGATAGGCCTTCCCTTTATTAATAACTCACTCTACCTACAAATGAGTGTAGGGTTTTTCCAAACCCTGTAAAAAATAAGCAAACAGGTGAAAGATTGAGGTCATCAACCATATGCTGTTGGAAAGGTGAATATAATTGAAAGCGTAATCCTCTAGGAAAGGCTTTACTTTCCAGTATAGCGTACTTTGCTTAGACTGTTTTTCCAGCACTCTGACTCAACTGTCTGCAAACATTCAATTATACCCTGCAGCTATTTCCAGAGAAATAAACAAGGTCAGCCTTCATTGGCAGAAACTTGAAATCATACGAAATGCTTTTGGCATTCGTTACTTGCAATCAACTGTTTGAGTACAACTAAGAATTCAGCACAGCATGAGCAGCAAGAATATGTGGATCGTTATCCTGTTCAAACCGGAACGAAGATACAGTATTCTAAAAATTTGAAGGGTTAAATGCAATAGATACACTCTCTCTACAGAATATAACACACAGAGGATGTTTCCTAAACATTAGGCTGCTGAGATAGGAGTGGACTATAATGCATCAGGTATAATCTATTTGCCTTGCACTATAAACAGTAAAATGCCTTAATTCTAAGCATGAAATGTGTAGCTAGATATGATATTCCCTCTTCATATACAACCCCTAGTGAATATCGTAACTGTGTTAAGCAGTTACCTTCAGCAACCTTAGTTCAAAACTGTCAGTCTGGTTTATAAAGACCTACATAAAATACAGGAAACACTGCTTTCTGTTCTGTGACTATAATCAAAATATAATATTTATGTCTGTTTTAAGCAAAAGAACCTCAAAACATGGACCATCTCTGCAATCGAGGTAGGTCTAAAATGGGGAGTATAATTGAACAATTCAATTTTCCATTAGCTGAAAATCTGCTATGTCACACTTTGTAGTGCATGGCATTTTATAACGTACAGCAAAGACTTTTCAAGAAAAGAACAAAACATAGGAGCTGAAAAAAAAACACCACCACAAACACATGTACAGGTACAATCCAGAAAAGACCATACATATTGCACAACATCAAGGATTCGTGCACAGTGGAACAACTGGTGTGTATTGTGGAACAACTGGTGTGTATTTCTTTTGGCTTACTGAAAAAATGTGCCAATGTTAAAGCATGGAAGACTCAGATCTTAAAATGACAATCTTCTAGGGAAGCAAAGACAAAGACAGTTCAGGAACCCACAAATTTAAGGTGGTGATTTCCACTACATATCTTTATAATTTGGTTGCAGTTCATTGGCAAGATATTTTCTGTTTTCCTTTTTAAGACTAAAAGACTGGAGCAACACACAAAATTCTCGTACAAAAGATTAGTATCATCATTTCACTGCTATGGATTCTCTAGAATCAAAACATCTGCTATAAGCTACAGAACTGTGGACTTGTATCAGATCTACATTGCAAAAACAGTTTTCATCTTTTAGAGGATACCACAGTCATGATAATTGTTGAACAAGACTGCAAAGATTACTTCTGCTCATTACTCAAGAAGAGAGAGGTCAATATTTGCCTGGGGTTATCATGCTGTTTGGTGCTGAACACTGTGATATTCTCCTATGGCTTCTAAGAAAAACATTTAAGACAGATTTGAATTGTGGATTAAAATAGGCCCAACTACAATCTTTACTATTCTTGGTGATTTCCACCTTAAAGTCTTCAGTGCTAGTGGAACTACAGAAAAGCTATCCAAAAGTTCACATTTGAAAATATTCAGAAACTAGTTCAAAAAGGAGAAGCAGCTGTATTGGGGAATAACAGTGATTGTATGTACACACCTGTGTTTACAAGGCACCCATTGTGATGTTCATGGTGTTTCTTTAACAAATAGTGCCAATAGAAGTTTGGTCCTGAGCCTCACCAAATAGCTACTAACACATCACCATATGTATCTCTGTTTTTGCATGCTTCTTCTTCTATTCAGGTCAGAATACCACCATGAAAGCATTTTCCTTTCTTCAGTATAAAGTTAAGTATTCCACAGGGACCTCAGGTGCTTGTAAGCTAGCTGAGGGAGGGCACTATACACGTTTCTATTAAAGATGATTCTACCACTCCAGCCTTAATGCCAAAGATTAAACACAAGGTCTTAGTCCACTGTGTACGTAGACTTTGTTCAACGGTTACACTGCATCTTTAAAAACAAGAAGTTTTATACTTGTTTCATTTATAGTAGAACATAGGTATTACTTAATCTTAGCAAATTCACCTATTTTTTAAAAAAATTGAAGGGTTTGATGATAAGTAAAGCATATCACCTATAGCGAGGGGAAAAGGGAAGAAAAGAAAAAAGAAAAACAGTAGCATATAAATGAGCCTCTACCTCGTTAATTCAGAAACAATGAGTATTTCTTCAAGTGTACACTTTGCAGAGCTCCATCCTGTAGGTGTCAGTCCTACCATGCCCTCAGCTGAATGCACAGCACCTTTTACTCCTTTAATATTCTACAGACCAAAAAATAAAATTAAAAGGAGTGCTTCAGAGAAGCTTTCCAAGCTCCTAAAACATTCTCTTCTCTCAACCAATTTTATGAATGGTAATTTGTCTTCTTCACACTCTTTGTCAGCCTGTCTTCCTGAAGTCATACAACAGCTTGTCAGATTCTCCACAAACAGATGAACGAATGTTGAATCCAAAGCACTTGCCACCTATAGAGACAGAACTCAAAGAGCAGACATCCAACCTACTTCCTGTGAAACTGTGTTGCAGAGCTCCTTAAAAATATCAAGCCATTCCCATGCTCCTTTCTGTCCCCATCCTTTGAAAAATAATGCATTTCTAGCATGCAATAATATATATGTACTTGTCCATGGACCAAACTAAATGTGCTACTAGAAGTCTTCCAGAACTTTACATTAGGCCATACCATATACATTGGCAGTCTGTGCATCACACTTAATTTGCAGGAAAGCTAGGAAAGATCACAGAGCCCATTAACTTTAAATTGCTTTCAGTGGTAACTAGAAAGTATGTCAGCTCCCTTTGCTATATTATAAAAGAACATTTTAATCCATTTCTGCAAAGGAAAAATAACAAAACCAATGAATGGATGAACCTTTTCTTATTAATTAAAAACAAAAACAAACAAACAAAAAAACTAGCCCCCAAATTAAAATGCTTCAGCTTCAGTCCCTTTAAAACCTTCCCTAGGTTACTGTAATTGTATCTGTTCAGAGAATCCAAGAAGTCAAAAATTACTCTTTGTTGTCATTTCCGATTAGGTTCCTGTGATCTGCAAACTACCATCGGAGTACATCTTCACATTCTATTTTACTTGGCATGTCACAGGCTTGCTTTATGATACTGATGTGATTTCCAGTTCTCACAATCTAAAGGAAAATAAGCACAACTGTTCAAGCAGAAGTTCTAATACCCATCAGCCTCGCCTTGGTATGAAAGAGGTGAATGAGCTAACCTTACACTAAGTTCAACGAATGCTACGACATTCTGCTTATTGTTAAGAACCAGAGACTGTTTCTTTTTCTTGTTTATTTTTGCTGCTGGTCTTCACTAATAGCGGGACTTTTAATGTTGCTATGTTTGTTAACTGCAAACTTTATCTATGCATGAACTCCTGATTTCTGCCAGATCCCAACTCAAACTATGAAGCTGACGTACATCTTACTCAATGCGGAGTGTCTTTAAGGGATGTGATGCTAAAAATGATGGCTCTTTCACAGGTGAGAAGAAAATATGCATTTTCAATAAGGAACGACCTGACAAGTGTTCCCTGCATTTTTGCTATTGTATACATATAGCCTGTGTGGAGTAACAAGTGAGAAGGTCCCTTTACACCTTTCCATCCTCTATTTCTCCTCCCTTCCCGTACTCAGAGAGAGAAAGACCTGCTTCAGAAAGGAACTAGGTATTTCACAGAGTGTAGCATAGACTCCTGCTGCTTCTAACAGCGAGTCATGGATCCACGATGAATTGGTGGACTGGTTCTCTTACTGCTTCTAGGGAGTCATTATTTTGAAATGTATTTTGGTCACACACTTTCCACTCATCTAACAAGTTCATCTATCTATTACAATGGTAGCTGGTCCTCAGCTATGTTTAGGACCAGAAAGGCATCAGGAAAAAGAAAACCATGTAATTTTCCTCCTTTCATCTCTCCTTCCACTTATAGGAGTGTGCTATGAGTAAGATTCAGTCTTATAGTTTGTGTCCACAGTAACACAAGAGGGTTTTTTCCTCTTACTTATTACTAAGTTAGTAAAAGCTCAGGATCACTGGAGCTGGAGGCTAATTCCCCTGGGGACTAGTGTCCCATTGCTAATATAAGTCATGAAGTTGCATACTCATCTGATTTCAACAGCTGCATTACAGAGTACCAGGTCTGCTTGCACCAAGGCAGAATGCATTAAATTGCCCTGGCATTCTTCTCAGAGGAGTATTTTGTGCTTGCTATTGCACAGAAAAGAAAAAAAAAAAAAAGAAGAAAAACAAACAAACAAAAAAAACACCAACCAACCCACTCCTTTTATGATGCCTGATACCATCAGTGCATAAAGGTCACCTTAAAAATCCACACCTCAAATATACACACATAAAGAAAGGTTAGTAGCAACCAAGAGTTTAAGTGAAGGTGACGGCCACAAAAACTGACTGTCTAAATGATGTGCATAAACTACTTTCAGTTGCTTCTGTACACTCAGTGGACGGACTACAAGAAATCCAATTCTCCCTTTTACTGCTTATGTATAAGCCCACTTCATAACCAACATTCTTTCCAAAAGATGACTGAAATCTATTAAGTATAAAGCCTGAAACTCTGATCTACCATGACCTCAGATACATATTTCCATAGAAAACTAACCATTTTGTACCGATAACTTTAATAGCATTAACTTCAGCAATATTTAATAGACACTGACCTAGCTGACCAACACATTCCTACAGCTGAAGGTCAGTTTAAGAACACCGCCTGACTAAGATAACCAATGGACCTTATCAATTACTCTCTCTCAATTTTAGCTATGCCTGCAGAGCTAACTTCAGCAAGTTCTCAACAGTATTTCATGTGATGAGTATTTCACTCTGCTCTCCAAGATATTTATCTGGAAATGCTTTAGTGGGATACCATCACAAAAATTAGACCGATGGTCCGCCTGTTTTCATCTTTACGGTCTGGGGAGGAATATTGGCAATCACGTGCCTGTAGCTGTGGTCCCATACAAAAGTCATACACCAGAAAACTGATTAATATTCTTTTCTCCCAGTATCACTTTTTGCTACTCAAATAAAACATACTGTTAGTAAAGTCTAAGAAATGGAGACTGCTGAACAGTTTGTGAAAAATACATGCATTTCCCATTGCGTACCCTACAAGTGCACATTTCTAAGTACTGAGACTAACTGAAGTACTTCTGAAAGATTTAGCAGCTTTATTATCCCATGAAATCTCCAGAGATTGTATAAATAAACAACTAAGATTATTTATCTCCGTTTGCAGTGATAAATGTGGCTTTTCTGAATGATCTGACATCCTAAATACAGATCACAGTGTTGTTAGTTGTTTCATTTTCCTATTCTGTAAAATGATACCTTCTTACAGCTGAAGGGTGCACCATATCTACATTTGTAAAATGGATTCAAATCGCTACATGGAAGAAGCTGTACAACTGCAGACCATTATTAATATTCTTTTCTACCTTTTTTCCATAAACATAGTCATATTAATTACAAAGGACAGTCAGAAGGCAGCAAAAATTACATAATCGATTAACATTTGTCTTCCTGGAAAATTACAATGGTATGAAAAAGATTGCTCTTTTTAGCAATATGCTAAGTGCTGCAGATACAGAAATGAAGATTTAGGTAGTTGTATAGAACTTACTGAGGTACAGAAGTCACATTCTGGGAAACATAAGCTTTCTTAGTTTTTATATTTAGCTACTGAATGAAGATTTTCAAGGGTTTATAGCTTAAAGATGAGAGACTAAGCAGTATGCTGGGCAGTAATGTTAATGTCCACTTTCTGGGGCTAGTCTGGGGAAAAGGTTGTTCTGTGATCTAGCCTACCCAGAAGCTGCTCTTGTCTGTTTGGTGCTACAAAACGCAACGCAATGGAGTTTACAAGACTATTTCTTAGAAGTACAGTATAGTTACAAACACCATTTTTAGTAAAGTTAATTCAAGCTTCTGCCTGAATGAGCCATGGGTACCATATGTATTTTTGTTACAACCAGCCTCCACTTTTATTGAGTCATTCATAAGAGAAAAAAAAAATCACCGTAGTTCTGAAAAAGCTGACTACTTTTTTCCATGTGCTGGGATGACTGCAGTTTCCACAGCATTGACGAGTAATTGAAATTCTGCCTGCACCGGTCACAAAACCTTTCAAATGGGAAGTTCTTGAGAAAAGGACACAGGGATACAATGCTGCTGAAGATGCTCATTGTGTAAACATCCTTAGATGTGTACATCTGAATACATACCCAGTGCTCTGTCAGTTGCTAACATTCAACAAAGCCCATAGGGAAGATGTTTTCTACAGAACTGATTACCTTATTTCACGAAGGACAAAACAGAAATGAGGGCATCAGTGGCCCTTGTTAACCAAGGGTGACACCAGAAATACAGCAAACCTTAACCAAAAGCACAAACCTTAACCAAAAGCCCAGACCTGGAATACCATGGGATCACAAAAAAACGCATGAACTTTTGAAAGAACACTTCAAGATTTTCCATTACAATGCCTGAAATCACATAAATCAATACCAAAAGGAAAAGGACTTTCCTTGACTGCAACCAAAACACATGAAGAACAATTAAACCATTTCTGGAATTCTTCATCACAAAAATTGATCTGAAAACCTACACTTCTTTTTTTTTTTTTAATCTTTTATTTCTGTAAAATCAGCATGTTGAGGAATGGTAAGTTATTCCTTAATAGCCCAAACCATGCAGTCCTAGGACAAGAGCAATCTAATATTATTTATGCCTGCTTTCACAGACCTTTTGAACAGTTTTCATTTATCGCTGTATTCGGAGCAAACAGACACTTTTCAAGCAACATTTTTTGAAGTAATATTGATCTATAACTTGATTTTGATGTTCATACACAGGCATGACTGATTTATTTGGAGGACAGCAAGAGCTCAAAAACTGTTAGTTATAATTATTTCATGTAAGGAATATACTGCAGGTTATTTTCCACTGAAGATAAGAACATTGTTATCTAAAACCCTGAGACCGCTGGCTGGCACTGTTCTGATCTCTACTCATAAAAAGCTATCCTGTATCATTCCGTACATGGGCATTAAATAGATGCTAGATAACACTGCAGCTCCACACAACAGATTCTCTCTTATCTTGAACTTACTTTGTTTGCAGTTTATGTGGCTGACAGACCATTTATAAAATAAAAGACAAACATGAATAAATTAGACTGAAAAGTATGGTATAGTGGGCATAACAATAATAGTTTGCACAATGCAATCAAGATCTTCCTAGTAATCATCAGGGAAGTTCTTACAGAATGGCTAAATACAGTAGCTTACTTTTCTTTATCACGTTTTGGAGTTGAAATTTGTATTCCAAGCTGTTTGTCTGATCTAATATCCTCTGCAACTGACGGTTGATTCCAGCTCCATCTTATTTTAATACAGTCTGCGTGGTTGCATACAACACAACCCCACAGGATTCCATCCTAGACAGAAAACTCCTATCTTCTCATGTTCTTCATTGCCAACAGAGTGATTTTTCAAGAGTACTATGCTGCTTACACATGAGAATTCAATAAGGATCTAATGATTTGGTTTCAAAGACGCAGAGAACTTACATTGCTCTTTTAAAACAGTTTATCTGTTGATGTCCAGCACTTATAAACTTAAACCCCAGGACTTTAATGGAAGGCACTGAAAAACTTAAACCAATAAATAATAAAACCTCACTGGGGTTTTATTGGAAGTGGATTTTCAAAAGGGTAATGTAATTCTGAAACTTAGCTCTTGCCACCAGTCATGCAGCTACTGCTGAAGATGTCATTCTGGGCATACACAACTGAATAAGGAAGAAGCATAAACATTAACGTAGAAACAAACACAAACAACAACCGGCACGTACTGTGCAGATGTCAGGATGCAATCTGCCTCTCCCATAGGATCAAAAGGATAAGAAATTTAAAACCAGCAACTGGTGAAAAGTAATTAAACGACTCGTGAGGGAAAGGTTGGAGTGACTAACACTTGCCTACAAATCTGTCTGAAGAGAATTCCAGTAATTCACAACTAGAGATCATCCCCACTGAACACAGTACTATCTATTTCTAGAGCAGCTCCCTCTTGCTTCTGTATTTTGTTTTTCACTCAAATACTCATCTTTACAGAGAAACAACCATTTATAAGTGGTCAGGAATTGTACATAAATGGAAGTAAACTCATTTGAAAGTTGCATAGGTGAAGCCAAGCTTTGGCAGGAGAACTTTCTGGAGAGGATGGATAGAGAAGGTCAGTTAGATCATGTCCTTGGAAACACCATCTGATAATTTTTCAACTTGTCCTGACTCACGAAGTACAATGTGGTAAACTCGCCCTGTGCAAGCAACAACTGCAGTGTCTGCTGTGCCTAAGATACATTGGAAGACATTAATAGGACATTGCCAGCACTGAAATCATTGACACTCCACTTACTGAAAGGTTTCTGGAAAGGACAAAAAGCTGTTCACTAATACACTGGCAGAGACAAGATAAACATAGCATTCATCTTTTCTCATGGAAAACTCTTCACAAGCTGCTTGCTATTTTCCAACCACAAAAGATTATCACAAAAGCTGTAAAGGAAAAAGCAAACTCTAGGCAAGACGAATGACATTTTAATACTTCCTTGGAACAAATGAAATCCTGTTGAATATAAAACCAGAAGAAATGCCATATCAGAACAAGACAATAAACCATTCAGTCCATTATTCTGCTTCCAAAAAAGGCTAATTGCAGCTTTTGAGGAGAGCTTAGGTTCTCTGTAAACTGAAAAGTTCTATGCAAGAGTAAGGAATAATTTTTAGCTTTGCTGCAGCCTGACCATAAAGTCTAAATGTAGCAAGTACATGTGATCACGGCAGGACAGCTCTGTTTCTAATTTCATTTACCCTAAGTACCAATACTAGTATTATCCTGCAATGTGATTGTGCCACACAAACCTAAGGAGATGGTGTAGGTCAATATTTGCAACAGATATCTCTGAAGAAGCAGAAAGACTGCTGAAAGGTGTCTTCCCATTCGGGGTTTTGTTCTATTCATTGTCTCCAAATCTGCTTGCCTGCAAAACTGTGAGACTCTGTAAGCCTTCCTATATTCTTCCCAACCCTTCTTCCTCAATTTCTATTTAGGGCCATATTGCTTGACCCAAAGAACAGTGTTTGCTCCTAGGAGTAATGGCATTACCTTAACTAAAAAGACTCAGTGAGGGTTAATTACAACACCCACAGAATGCATTAAGTTTCTTGTAAGAGTGTAAGCTTTTACTAAAAGTTAAGCTAACTGCTAAATCCTTGGAAATAAAGATTTTGTTTCAGAATTACTTCCTAAGATACTTTCTATCACACGTAACAGTTTTTGATTCCTTTCCTATTGATGATAACTCGAGTTTTGCTTGTAACTTTTGTGTATGCGTTCATATGGACACAGGCACACATGTTGTTGCAAATAAACAGATCTACTACATGCACTTAGAATAAATTGCATCAAGAACTTTATTTTCAGATTACCTTTCTCTCATGTGGAATAGCTTTACTTACCAGCATCTCTTCAGTGCTCATATTTCATATATATGTGTGTGTGTGTATATATATATATCTCACTACCGTTATTCACCAGTGCACCTTCTGATGCCAGTCCATGTGATACAGAGTTGTACTAAAAACAGGACAAAATCCACCCATTTCACAGGCATTGTACAGCAGTCAGATGGCCATTAGTGACTTGGACTGTCCAGCAAAAGCTCTCAATTCCATTTCTAATGCCATCAATTTACTGCCTTCCCCCTGCGTCACTGTGCAACATGCATGACATTTTCCACAATTCTGCATAGGAAAGCTTTGCATTTATGTCATGATTGCATACTGAAGGGATGTGTAAAGTCTCCTAAGTGTTGTCCTTGTTGGTGTACTAGTCTCAATAGGTAAAATGTTAGGTGTTTTAGCTCTAAATCAAAAGCCTTATTCTTTTACACATGCTTCATTTTTAATCTCAAATTAGAAAAAAGGCACAAGTTTTCCTGATAAATTCCTTACCTTTGTTTGTCCTGCTGGTTGTAAGTGTACTCAACTCTCTACAGTGTATTTTTTATCAGATCTCTTCCTCTGGGCTCTAGTGTCCTCATCTTTCTTGAGGAACATCACACTGCTGCTGTTCAAACATTGCAACACCTTTCAGCACTTGTGCATGGTGGCCAACAATCGTGTCACTTGACTGAAGACTGAATAAAGTTAGGCAGTCTCTGTAGACCAAAACAAACCATATACAGCAAAGTATCCACTAATCATTTTAAATCCAAAGAAACATTTAGTAACACAGATCAATCCCCTCTATTCACATTCTTATTTTTTCCTAACCTTAACACCCACACTCCATGTTGTACTCTTACTTCCTAAACCTCTTTTCCCCCACTTTTTTTTTTTTTTTTTTTTTTTTTTTTTTTAGCATTTTCATTCCCCTGCCTCAGCCTAGAATTTGAAAACTGATGTAAAAGGTTTAGGCAACCATCTGAACAGAAGTCAGAGATACTGGGAAGTAGTTTACAGCTTTCCTAAAACTCTGAACTCTCAGTGAAAACCCTATTGAGAAACAGAGAAAAGGCAACCTCTTCAGCATCCAGTGAAGTCCAGCAGGAAAAATCACAGCTATTGTCACCCTAATGATATGGTATTTTGCCTGAATTAGGGTGCACAATAGCTGCATCTCTGTATTCTCTACAAATGAAGCAGTATGACTATTCTTTCAAGGGCCTGCAGGGACTAGTCCAATATTGCCCGCTTTTAATTGTGTCTAAAAATACGTATTTGCTTACTCAGCCAGCTTCTACATTTATTTCCCTAAATGTATAAAATGGCTGTGGCTCTGCAGTACAACATTGTGTGACCGTGCTGGGTCTTGGGGTGTATTCAGCAAATTACAACGGCACTGTAATCGGACAGAGACCAAACCAAGTCACCCGGGAAGGGAAGTTTCAGGGGAAAGTAGTCCTGACAGATGACATATGTTAATAAGTTGCATTTAAAAAACAAGACTGAATCTTATTTTATGGTTGCAGAATTTAAAATCTGTTTCTCTCGGGGATTTTTGGCTGTATACACTCTTATATTCTCTTAGCACCTGATCCAAACAGGAATGCACAGCTCCTTCCACCAACTGATACCTCACACCCTTGGGAGATAAAGGGATTTTTGTACCTCTTTACCATAACAGCTTTTACTTTCATACCTTTGAATCTAATATGTCATAGTTATGAGGCATAGAAAAATGTAGGATGGAAAAAAATTGCCGTGCAGAAACTTTCTCATGAACCAAAAAGTATTTCTTTTTAGCATTCATGTGTGTATCTAACCTAAGTACCAATACTCTACGTTTCCAGGGCAAATAAATTGTAACAGTCCAAGTAAGCTAGCGGGAAATCCTGTGAAGGAGATAAAACCTCAGTATAAAATGAAGGTGCAGTCACTGCTTCGGAAAGACAGACTGGAGCTGATACATGTTCTATCAATATTTCATATTTTATAACCCCTAGGTTAAGTGCCAAGCATGCAAAATATCAGTTTATTGCCAGATCCTGCTGCAGCAGTAAAAATGAGAAAAAAAGATTTGCTAAAAATTATAATATATTGTACTTTGAGATCTTTTACATGTATACAACTCAGGAATCCACCATATCCACAGTACATTTCTGTGCCCTCGCCAGTCACTTGGTCAAGAGTAAATCTTCCCAGTTCTTTTTAAATCCCTCTTGTACCAAATTAGTGGTAGCCCAAACTCTACATATGTACCTGTTCAAAAGCATTACTTTTTTAAGCTGTCATATATGTTTCCCCAGTCCTGTCACCTATCCTCTATTCACATAAATACATAAATTTCAAAATTGCATCTAGCTACATCTGTTGTGTTTTCTTTCTGAGTGGGCTTGTCTAGGCTTTTTTTAATTTTTTTTCCTTCAAATATCAACTAGCCTGCTAAATCATGCTAAGAAAATCATAAAGCATAAAAATGCAGAGAGCAATTTAAGTGTATCATGCCAGTACTTGAAGTTATGATGCTATGCAATTTACCGTGTTTCCCTGATATAAGACGTGCCAGGGCTTTAAAAATCACTAGTCCAAGCACTACAGAGTTATTAAATGACAGCCAGCCAGCTAAAACAACAACCAAAAAGCTGGTACATAGGATCTTTGTTCAGGTATATCTGAAAGACACAGCTAAGCATTACGGAACAAGATTTCAACTCCTATTACCCGCTGCACAGTCTTACCTGGAGGTCTGTCAGTATGTATTTTCTTTGGAAGCAGAGCATAAAGTCATTAATTTTAGGCAGCAGTTTAAGAGCAATCTCTCTACCAGGCATCTACAGTTGACTTTATGAGAGACCCAGAAGCTCAGCTGTTACGTACTAATGTAAGTGGACCAACTTCAAAGGAGCAGTGCTGATTAACACCAGATCACGATTTGGCTCTTAACAGCCAAATGTCTGAATTTTTAAATGTTTTGCTTATACTATGGCTGTTAAATTTGCCCATAGGCTTCATAAAAAATAGTATTTTAGATATGAGGAGACAAAGGAGCCCAAGAAAGAAGAAATACTTCTTGCTGTATATAACTGTTATTACTATCCTTAAGCTGTAAACTGGGTCAGATGCATGATACCGTTATGGTATCCCCTAAGACTGAATGGAGATTAATATCAAAGGTAAGAATGTGATTGCTGTAGAACAGTTTGATGAGAAAAACAGTGGATGGGCTTGAACAAGGCAGGACAGTATGGCTAGGAACTGATTTTCTACTTCAATAATACATCCTCATTATGTGGTATATATGAACAAAGACTTGAATTCTCACAGTTTTGTCAACTTTGTTCACAGTTCTGCAGCCTGCAAACAGATGCAACTCAAACCTTGACTCCTAATCCCGCTGAGGTTAAGCAGAACCATGTTCTAGGAGAAAGAGATGATGTCAGGAAAGGAAAAGTTTCGCTAGCTATCTAAAAATCCGTATCTGCATGAGTGAAGTTTCTGTTTTATTATGTGCTACAGTTTTAGGCAGGTGTTGCCCGGGACTGCTTCTAATGACACGGTTCTACGAGAGACTTCCCTTTATTTAGAGAAGTTCCAGTGATATCTAGTGCCCTACGTACCTCAGTATACAACCGTAATATATCACACATGTCCACAACACAGCATTATTCCACAGCTCTGTTCCCATCTATCTTTCCTCCACTCTATGCGAAACCATCACAGAACAACTGACCCTTGTGAGGACACTCCCTTGCCATACCAAGCTGTGTCCCATCAACAGCTACAGCGTGAGGATACGATGAACTGCAGCGACCCTTGATGAGAATTTTTATGCAGGGCTACCACATCAGTGATAACTTATTCACTGAACTCTCATCGTTATTTGAAAAATTACCACTCCAACCAGAGATAAGACTACTTTACTATGCTAGAAAGGGCTTTTGTAACCCCTTTTACATGGGGAATATATTTGAGGACAACGTTTTGGGAATACTTAAGAAAAAAGGGATATTCTAACTATACTGCATTATACCTTTCTAAAGTTAGAAACATTTGATCTTTTCCCAAAGTGCCTTGATGTATCCGCTATTCCTAGCAGTTCAGTTGCACTGGGCTGGTGAAAGAGGGTAACGCTTCATAGCTTTGCAGAAAGACACAATTCAGAATACAAGTTTGAATGAGATCAAGATTAGTCTTCTCCAATCAAAGGGGACATCTAATTCCTTCTCCTGTCCTTTAACATAATCATTTATTCCAACTGTGTCAGCAGCTACATTTGCTCAGTCAGTTCCTAAAGCTCTGAAGATGAAGACCCCCAATCTTTCCAGTTCTTTCACTGTCTATATATCAGAGAGGCTTTTCTCACTTCTCATCTGAATGTTCCTTGCTGAAATTTAAGACCATTATTTCTTGTCCTAACAAAGACAGACATAAAGAACATTTTTATGTTTTTTTGAGAGCTTTACATATTAGCAGACCATTTCTGTTCACAGACTTCCTTTTTCAAACCAAGCAATTCCTTTATTAAACCCAGGCAGGTGATGCTTTCCAGATCTCCAGTCATTCTCAAGGCTTCAGAAAAGTGGTTCAAAATTCTGAACTGAAGTTTTGTGACCAGAGCTGTAATTTCTTGTGTTATTAAAAACAGAACTAAAATCAGCTAAATAAAAACCAGCTAAACTTCATACTCTGTACTTCCTACTTCATAGGAGAGCTATGGTGACAGCTTTGCATCTAAAACAGCAAATTGAAAAGCAAATATACAAACGCTAAAATGTCCTGAAATATATAATGATAGACCTAGCAGAGTTAACAAGCTAGTACAAAGCTGCTTAAAGTAAAGTCAGAAATAATTACTGGTTACAAAAAGTCTTGTTGACAGCACTTAATGTTGGTCTCTTGAATTATGAGAAGCATGCCTCGAGGGCAAAACGCATGTAATGCTTGAAAGTCAGGAGTATACTTCCAGCTGGCAGTTTTAATAGCACACTTCCATGCTGTGCTCATTTTTATATTGTTAGTAAGCAACTTCTTGAGGAAATCACATTGCAGTCAATGTGCCTATGTAGGAATTTGTTCTCTTCCACCTCAGCTGGCAGGGTAGCAAGGATAGCACTGACCACGTGGTTGAGCATAATGCCAATGACAGAGGTGGGCCTTCCTGCTTTTAAGTGTACCTTTGGAAGGAATTCAGATACAAAACCCGAAGTACACTTGATTTGAATACAGCAGCAACCGAGATGTCACCAAGATCTGCACAGATAACTGAGAAAGAGCAATTTTAGAACATCATACATAAAAAGGGCATGGCAAGTTTGGGTTCAACAGTTTCCAAAACTGATTCATTAATATAGACAAGACATACGAGAGTTTCTCTGTGACTCTGCTGGATGACATGATGTAACCTAAAATATACAAAAAATGGTACTAACGGTACCGCTACTAATCATACAGCTGAGAAGCAAAGTGATGTGACCCATCAGCACAGCAAACTTCATCAGCCTTTCTCACCTTCCACACTTAGTATAAGTCTTGGAAGACATTGGGTAATTAGTTGCAATTATTTCTACCCTTTTCTCCTTGCACCCCTGTTCAAAACAATAAAAGATGTGCATCCCATCCATTAATTCTGTAGAGAACACTACTCAAACCAAACCCTGCAGCTAATAGTACGTAAAGCTCAGATTAAAAGGTGTTTGCACCATATAATTGCACATCAAAACAACCACCGTTTGCAGATGTAAATAGTGCAGTCTGGTAACACCTTCAAAAAAAATGTTAGACAGTAAATCCACTGTTTCTTCTGATGTAGGTATATTCCGTTGGTTGACGTTAAGCCTATTCACATAGAGTACAATATTGATACAACACCACCCTCATATACTAAGACACAAACATTCAGGATGCTTCAGTCACAAACTGCCTGCTGCCTCCTAATGACAGTCTGCTGGGGCATGTTAATGACATTGTGCTACTCCAAGAGAATATTATTTTTTTAGTGCATCTTCTCTATGCAAGTAGCATGTTTATGTCTCCCAGAGACTGGAGGCGATAGTTGTCTGGCTTAAAACTGCTGTTTAGCCAGAATGAATTTCACAGCTGCTTTTTTTGTGGGCACTATTTTCATATCACAGAGTACCAGGTTAAAAATTATGCCTTCTTTAGAAATGCAACAATATTTTGTTCCCAGAATGTGAACCTTGTTCTCAGGACGTAAAATAAGAAAAAGGAACAGACAATTTATGTATACTACCGGATCTTTCTACCAGAGATGCCCTGTTCTGCATTTAGCAGGTATGCCAATGCCACTGAAATCTACGTCTCCTCATCACCGACTAAGCCACACAGCCCTAAAGGCTTTACATGCTGTATTCCAGCTGACTAACAAATGCTGCCTTGTTTTTGGAGAGGCTGCCTGCAGCACCACAATTGCTTCTGGCTGCAGTATATTTTAGGGAAATTCTCCTTCAGGAATTTGAACTAACAGTTGGAGTCATGGGGTAAAAAGCATCGTCTCAGAGCTGGAAAAAAAAAAAGACAACAACAATAGAATCATATTTAAAACTAACCTATACATAGTACTGGTATTGTAGGCTTCCATTCTTTAGTTTATTTTTGACTTCTTTTCTGCTGAAGATCAAATGTGCATGTGGGCAACTTTTTTCTCCTGCATATGTTGCAACCTGAAAAGAGTCTATCCTTTACCATTCTGTCAGACCACTAAAGTTTCCTGGTGGTAAGGCACTTTCTTTTTCTGTAGCCCCTTTAGTCCCTTCCTGCTCTCATGTCCTTACCCAAAATATTTCTCTTGACATAAAGAATAGACGTGGAGCCATACAAACAGAGGAATTAAAAGGTATGTAGGGCCTACATTGTACTATCCATAGCCACAGATGGAAAAACATTAGGTAGACAATTAGCCAGGGAAACTGGAAGGAATTCCGCTTTCCAGAACACCTTTACTCTGAAAGGATTTCCTTTCTCAAAAGTTTATTCTTCTGCAGCTGTTTCTCCAACCTTCCTTTGAGTGTATGCTCTGTTCATTATGGTAGTAAGAAATTATTTACTGCTACAAAATTAACACATTCCCTATTCTTCTGATATGAAACATTTTTATTAGATGATCCTTCTCATTCTTGGTCGAATATCAAAGTGTGGGTTTCACTTTTCATTCGTGTGTCAAATAAGGTGTAAGCATTTTGTTAAATAAACGCTAAGGAAAAGAAAGAAAGCTACTCAAAAATCAATCTTATTTGACTCAGCTGAATGATGTGCTACAGATGCTTTATTCCAACAGAAAAATGTTGTGAATTTGGAAAGAAAACTAGTTCCATATTTAGAAGATAAGGGTGTAACAATATGAAGTGAGATAAACACCAAAGTTTAATTTGCATTATTGTTATTTTTGTTATTATCATGCCATAGGTCTATCACGAAGCACAGGGATACCCCTCCTCTGTCAGCTTCAAGATATTCCCAGTTATGCTGTATTTTCTTAGCACAGCAATTAATATTGCTGTTTTCACAATAAATAGAAAAGGCTATTCTTTATCTGTTCCTAAAGCAATCTTTTTCTTAGGTTTCCTATACAACTTAGCAAAGACAAATGTCGAGACTGGTTCTTTTCATGAAAAAACATAACTTATTCTCTTGATATTACCTCATTTGCTTTTAAACAGCCTCTGGCTGATAAAACTGGGGACATCTGTTTCATAAATATTTTAAAAGTAAGGTTCAGGTGCAAAACACTTCAAACTTTAGAAAACATACATACAGCAACACATATGTATGAATTAAGAGGATATGGATTTAATGTGTTGCTAGCATCTTATTCAAAGTCATTTTTGTTTAGAATGCGCTAAATAAATTCTGCTGGGTAGAATAATCTTCGTAGTCGGGGCAAGTATGAAGGCAAACTCCCAAGAAATATCTCCAACAAATTAGAAGAAAAATAGAGTCAAACAGGAGACAGTGCCATCCTTCCCAACAGCAGTCTTATAAAGAGAGATTTTTAATTTTTTATTTTGATACTTGAATCAGTACCTCCCTATTAACATTCCCCCCTCAGCATGCAGTACACCTGCAAATACTGCTGCCTCCAACAGCTGTTTAATGTCACTCAGATACATTCCTGTCGTGTGTGTGTGTGCATGCGTGTGTGAGGGTTTCTTGTTGATTGTTCTTACACATCTTTTTGAAGTCTTGCTGATTCTCTCAATGAAGTTCATGCTAGAGCTTTCACCGAGTTCCACATAACTAGGGACAGGTTAACATCTAATTAACAAATAATTAGTTTTCATAACTAAATGTACTACATTTTGCTAATATAATGTTATGGATATTTTCTTGTCACATGAACCCAACTAGGTGGAGAAAATTGCTCTTTCTGGAATGACAGAGGATATGTCTTAGTGGATGACTGCTTCTTTTCACTCAAAGAGAATCATTTCTAGCACTAGCAAAATAAACTAGTAGAAGCATACTCAGAAAAGATCTGCAAGCTTCTGTGTAGTCTCCAGCCTCATGAAACAGCATCTGGCCACTGCCAAGTCACTGTCTCACTGAAGTGAGCTCCACTCAGTTGTATAGCTTCAGTGCTAGGAGAAACTTTCAACAAATTGCTATAATTTATGTTCTTTTCTGTCAGCTCCTGATAAGAATCCTGTTAGGACAGCTTGATGCCTCTGGCAACAGGAATAGCTAGTAAGCTCCACTGGGAAGGTAAATCATCTTCCACCTTGAAACATGAGTGGATCCCTCCAAATTTAAAATATACCTCTTTATAACAACAATAACTTCATTAATATTGGCTGGAGTTTGTAACCCACAGATTTCCGAACAAAGATGCTCAGGTTAGGCTGAGCCCACTTGCCATACTTGTGGCACTCCAGGCAAACTAGATGTTCAAGCTGAGACTCGTGTGTGCTCCTGCTGGCCCTTGGAATGGTAAGTTGTGAGCATTAACACTCTCCTGAACTAAGAATTTCCAGACTGTATTTCTTGCTCTCTCATATAGTCAGGGAAATAAAATTAGAAGAATTTTTAAAAGGAAGCTAAAAAAAAAAAAAAAAAGCAACAACAAAAACACTATGAAAAGTCTTTTTGACTATCAGGGCAGCGATACAATATGGCCATTCACAACAACCACCTGTTTGCTTGCAGGTTGGTGACCTCGCAGTCGTTAAAGTTTAAGAGGCTTATTCAGAAGAAGGCCTCTCTTTCCTACCTCTGTTGTAACTGCAGACTCTTGCACAATATGGGCATTTATAAAGGAGAAATGCATACCTGGGAGAGATAATAGTGAACTGTACTACCATACACCCACTTTTTAATCCCTTAATTATTTAGCATGTCCACAAGGAGACTAAACATTCAGACTCACTAGGTGCCCATGACATGCATGAAAAGTATAATAGGAACTTGTCAGCTGCATACCTTACTCTGGAAAATTATCCGCGTTATAAAATATTTATTTCTCTGTACAGACATAAAGTAATAGAAATAATTATGTTTGCAAAATGATCTAGTGAGGATAAAACCAATCAAAATATCAAAATGCAGCACCACAGCACAAACAACAAAATCCTGCATAGAAGTTCCCAGTGATTTCCCAAATATTTTAACAGCAGTGACTGCAGTTAAAAATATTTGTACAATAGGGACTAAAATGCAAGTCTTAAGTGCTTGGCTTCATGGTTTCCATGCAGACATTTTACACCTGTCAACTTGTTGTCTTGGTTGGCAAACTACCAAGGTACCCAGAACCCCCATAGGATTCTGCTGTGGGAAATACAGCCTCACCGGCAACAAAAGGAGCTAAGGATGGTTGAAGTGAAATGAGAGCTGGGACATTGTCTGAGGGTCGTCTTAAGTTACAATCATGAGAAATAAAAACTATTCACGGAGACAACATCAGAGGTAAGCCAAGTAGGGTGATACAAATAAGTGCATTCTACAGTTACACAGCAGATAAAAGATAGGCTTTGTAAACACTGTAAGTGCATTTATGATTTACTAGCCTCTAATAGAGTTAATTACCATCTCTATTTTCCAAAGTAAACAGCTTTTTCCTAATGAATCATGATTCAAGTGAACTAAAATCATGTCTAAAATTAAATTGACAAAATATCTATATTTAGACTTGCTATTCTTGATTTGAATTACAAGTTGCACATACCTTTCAAGCAGGCTTTACTTCTGATGCCAGAGTTCTCTCACGTGAACAAAGCAAGTGTAATGGAAATTATGTATTCTTTAAAAAATCGTCAACTTTGGATACACATAGGTCAGTTTCCACACAAATCAAAATTGAAGTGGACATCCTCACAGATTTTAAGAACTCTAAAAGCAAATGTAAATAATGTTTAAGCAAGCTCGTGTAGGCCATGGAAACTGAGGAACATCTTTTCCTAACATAGTCCCTGAAAAAGCATTCACAGCTTGAAGAGTAGTACCCACGCATCTTTTGTCTGACAAATACATCTGGAGTCTAGAAAGAGAAATTAATCTCTCCATAAAGATGTATGTTAGCTGCCAGCACCAAAACTCCTGAGAGATTACACTGAACTATTTCAAAAAGGACTATTTATTTAAAGTAGACACTGCAAAACACTCAACGCTTCTCATCAAACTAAGTACAGAACAACCTCCTACCCTGTCTTTGCAAACTTTTCAGAGTTCTTCAGCAATATTGGTACCAAAACCAAAGGGAAATATTTCTTCCTGAAATGAGAAAGTGGGATGAGCAACCACAGTTTTGCCTTTCTTATTTCTTTCAAATAAGAAAGGGTTATTTCATAACCACACAGAGATAGTTCCTCAATAGACTTTACATCTCACTCCTCTTAAACATTTTCTCCTCTGAAACTCTTTCTTACTGCATGAAGAATTTGTAAATTCAGTTTCCACTTCCTGTTACTTGCCAGACAGAAGAACAACAGGAAAAGAAAGGGGAAAAAGAAGTTCATCAGTATCTCTCATGCACATATCTTCACCTCTTCCCTAGGACACTGTAATTCCTGTAAAGTCTCAGGAAAACACCGTGAAGTCTAATTTGTAACAATTAATCCTTATATAGAATCCTATAAGGTTTATGACCAACAACAGGTATTTCAAGTGTAGAAAAGACACATTTGTACATGTGGAAAAATCAGATAAATTATGGGATAACCATACATTTCAAGGTTGTGTTCATAATCTGAGAACATATCCAATTTACAAACAGTGGAGCATGGTTAACACTTTTTTACATGTCCATAGCAACTTGGAGCCTTAACCACTGTGCCTGATATGCTCATATTGTTAATAAAAATAAAAGATGGTCCCCTCCCCAAGGAACTTACACATACAAGAAACTTCTTACAGGGAAAATTCAAAAAGAGCTCCTCAGGGACCTTCAGAAATGGACTTTGTTATTACTCATTACCCTGTGCTGAAGTTACAAAAAAAAAAACAAAAAAAAAAAAACAAGTCTAACATTCTATTTCTTTAGTGCAAGATGATAAAGGGAGAAAAATGAAATAAAATACTGGTATAGAATATCGTATGTGAGTGCATAAACACTTATCACCCAGAAAGATGAATGCTTAAGTGGAATTGGACTTGGAAGGAAGCTATAGTTCATACTACAGGCCATAAAGAGTCACTTGCCAGATTTCCTCTCCTAAAAGTACAGAAACAAAGAGTAAATAAAGGGGAGAGAGGGAAGTCAAAAATCCTCAAGTCACTACAGGCTTGTACAGTGTTGCACCTCCTGCTTCACCGTATGAAAGCTCCCCTGGGCACAATGAATCCACAATCCCATTAAAGCAATGGGATTTGCGTGATTTTACCCAGGTTGTTGAGGGACCGGTACACACCGGGGAATTAATACATTAAAGGAGAAAATGAAATGCAGGAAGTCCTATGAAGCAGGTATCAATAATTAATGCTTTTTTCCATCGGCTTTTCACACTCATGCCACATTACAGAGAGGGAGTCCACAAAAGCGTTGCCCATGATAATAAGAAGATATAATTATCTTTAATACAATTTAATATGATAATAATAAGATAATTGTTATAATAATAATGCCAAAGCCCCAGGCTATGGAGACTATGTAACGCATGAAGGAAAATGTACTCTGTTTTTAACATTAATTTTGATATTTTCTTACTTGTCACGTTGGATGTCATGAATTGTTATACACTGAACAGTCCCAGAGAGTTTTTTGTTATAAAAATGAGTTTGAAGTTCTTACAAACAGCTTAGTCCATAAAAGTCAACATTAGGGCCTGAGCTAAAAATATAAAAATAAAAACCTCAAAAATCAATGCTAAAACCCCTTAAGCTTTTTAGTATGAGTTCAGAGAGAAGGAAGCAGAAGGTTTTTTTCTGAGGAGGAATGAAGTAGCTGATGATTACAACAATTCAAAATTGACTTCCAGCAAGCTGGGTTTTGCTCATATCAGGACATAATGCTTTTTTATAAAGGTAACAATTTGTAAATGAGAGAAATTATCTTGATATTTGTATTTTGGGTTATTTATACTTTAAAATCTACTTTGATAATGTGTTCCCTGTGCCAATGAGGTATCTGAAGGCTGTTGTTCAGTAGGAAGTAGTCCCACATATCCACTCTGGCAATTTCAGGCTCAAAATGTAGATCTGGTGATGTGATTAGAAAATTATATTATTCCCGTTATGAAATAACTTCCTTTTTAATTTGCTAATGCATAGAACGTCACTGTATAAAAATATCTAGTATCAAGGAAAATTTATGGGAGGAAAAACTGCAAGAGGAGCTTTCAAGCCACTATGCTTTGATTTGGACCAAGATTTCAAAACCCTCCAGTTCAGCAGTGTTGGCCAACGCAAGCAGCTATTCCTAGAAACTGCCACGTTTGCCCACTGAAATGAAGTTGTCACTGGCACACAGTGAACCTTATGGTTTTGTTGTTGTTGTTTTGGGTTTTATTTTTAAAAACAGAGCTGTCTCCTTCTTTTTCCTCTTTCTTTGTAACATGGCAGACTGCCCTGCTTTTACTTGCAGGAAAAATCTATCTTTGTAAGAGCTTATTCTCTCCTGCCAGCCCATTGTATTTGCTCACCTCCGTAATTAATGAACCAAAAATGGCAATGGATCTCAAAGGGCTGTATCAGCTCTTTATCAGATTTACTGAAGTGATTTGGAAAAAAAGCAAACACCACTTCAACTCAGGCCACTGTCACAGCTTCACCAGTAACATCTTAAGGACTTCATCTACAAAAAATAAAAGATTGAAGAATGGATTGCCTCGGGGCCTAAAGCAAGATTCACTTACTTTAATATAATTCCAAAAATTGCTCACTTTTCCTACTATTGTGCCATCACCGGTCACTTCAAAGAACAAAGCAAGGTCTGTCACGAAAGGCCACTAGGCCCAGCACTTTCGGACAGCCCACATCAGCCACATCATGAGGGAGTACGCCGGGCCCGGGTAAGGCAGACCCAGAGTGACTCACTAGAACAGGGCACCGGAGCAGAATTTCGTGTACAAATTTCAGAGGCGGAGAAGATCTTACAAAATCTCTACAAATAGAAAAAATATGCTCTCATGACCAAAACATAGTGTTATTAATCTAACAGGCACGCTATATTCATTTCTGAATACGTAGCATTTTAGAGCACTTACTAGACGCATTGGCAAAGGAGGAACTGCATCGTTGGCTCCAGACTGTTCACATCCTGCCTTCTTCCTCCACTATTGTCAGGGTCAGTTCAAGCAGTACCAAAGCAACAGAACGTGCCTTTAATAAAGCAACACATGCTCATATTCCTGAACTTTTAAATACAGCCACCCTTTCTTTTTAAATACAAAAATAGCTATGAATTGGAATCCAACCTTCCCTCTTCATAAAGCATCAATACAGTGAGAAAAATCCAGAGCGATGTCTTTGGGTGATAAGATAATAGGGACTGCTAGAGCTCTCACTAATTGCTCAAACATTTGTGAGAGACTGCTATTTCCTCATATTGCCACGTGCAATTGCTAACACAAAGCAAGCAAAAGATTAAACAAAATAGACTGGAAACTTGCTAAAAACAATAATGCTTTAAAATGATATTAACATTAAGCACATGTGCATCACATCAGATTTATTCCTCTTAATAACAGTAAGATGAATACGGAGACTGAAAAAACAGAGAAAAAAATGAAAGCCTAAAACTGGTTCTGGGGAGTGCAGATTTAGGGGTGTTCTGGCACTGATGCACCCACAGGTTTCTCACTTAATAGGTTTTAACCTACTTTAAAAAGTCAGGGAAGATTATTTAGCCTTTTACTCAGTTACATGCTCCACATTAGCATTTTGTACTATCTTCAGATTCAGAGCCAAGTCCTACATAGCTTTTATTTTCATTGTGGTTCTTTGCCTTTCTACCTTTACAACGTCACTGTGGGAAGCACTTGTTCAGAAAATACAGCACGGAGAAGTGGCGCTCTCTAATACAGTATTTTTGTCTTGTTAAGGCCATGAAGTGGCCATAACAGAAAAGCGGGGGGATACTTTCAAACCAGCTTTTTTCTTTGAGTCAAGGATTATTTTGGGGGACAGGAAGAAAGTTGCTGTCAATGTCAAACATTTCAAATGTCTGCTTTTTAGTTGTCACTATCTTACCACTCTATATACGCTCTATATGTACCCTATATCTGACAGAGATTTCCTAAGAGACTTTATTCTCCTAAGGAATTGACACTGGCTTGGAGCTAAGTCTGTATTAAATCAGAGAATATACAAGTAATACCATCTCAACGTTTTTCTGATCAGCAGGCATGTAGACCGTGTACTTTTAAAGCAGTCACAATGAACAGAGCAGTAACCATGTCTTGTACTACAGCGCAAGCTCAGCTGTGAGTTCCAGGCATGATATGACCCAAAAGGGATAAATTAATCGCTTTAAGAATTCAAAATTTGTTTTAGATGAACCAGAAACTGCAGAGGTTTGATAGGAATTATGGGAAGAAGCATATGAAAATATCGAGTTAGGATTTCACATACAGTCTGTTTGTACTCCATCTCATTGATCACGAAAGAATCATCTGCTCAGTCTGGACAGCAGTGAATCTGGGTTAACAATATTAATAATAAAAGGAGAGTTTAAACTGTGTTGGCCATGCATCTGCTCAGATTCAAAAAAAAAAAATCTTTATTTGAAAAGGATGATAGTTACAAGCCAAACGCTGACACGAGTCACAGTAAGACTACAACATGAAATCAGGAGTTTCTCTTCCTCACTCTGCTATTGATAAGCAATCTCGAACAAGGCTTTCCCCACCTTTCACATGGTGCTTACTTGCTCGTGAACTTACATTATCTACGATACAAGACAGAATGCTGTTTGTTCAGCACACAGGCCCCTCAGCTTGACTAAGGCCTCCTCACATTACCAATACAATGGAGAGCATCCATTAATAAGTACCAAGGTCACTAGTGATGTCAGAAGCCCTTGGTCATGCACAGCAAACGAACCTGCTATGTTCAAGTCATAGTTCATCTCTGGTTCTAGTTCTTGACTCAATCTACATGAGCTTTAGATATAAACCATGCTTTCTGACAAGATTACAAAACCAGCCAAACAAGAAACAATATCAGCCCTCTTAAGGAGAAATTAAAATATCCACAAAATATCCACACACACGAAATTACAGGATGTGTGATTCTGAAGTCCTTGGAATGATGCTGCCTAAGATTCCTGCACGAGAAGTGACAGTGCTAGTATGGAACAGTCCACGTGAATCAGTTTATTTGTCATATGCCTGAAAGAGTTAGAATTATAAGAAGAAATCCAGTTAGAAATAAACTATTGCTCAGTATAGAATATGTCGGGGGATACAAGTAGTGGTAGAAGCTCAAAGACGTGAAACATGCCATTCACACACTATAAAATGGCAGTACTTGAAGATACCGAATGAAAGCTCACTTAGTAAAAAGCTCACAAGAATTGCTAAACATAAAGTTACACATTTGTGTTATAAGCTACTACTCGACAGGCAAAACAAATCTGAGTCAGATATGCGATAAACTGAAAAAAAGCCAGAGGTATAAAACCAGTGCATATAAAGTGAAGCTGGCAGACAAAAACCAGAAAGCAGCCAAGGACTCAGAACAGCAGCAGAGAGAAAATAAAGCAATATGCATGTTGGAATGGAGTTAAATGAATGTTAGTCACTCAGCAGTCGTAGGTCTGTAAAGACCAAGAGACATGTTGATAGTCTCATGATACAGGTTGAAAAACATGGCATTTATCATTTCTAGACACTGTTCTTTGCTTCATTATATGTTTAAATAATTGAGAAAGGTATCTAGAAAGAAATTGGTACCTTTTGTCACTGTAGGCTTCTAAATAAAGAACTAAATGAATCAAGAATCTGTAGTTAAATTTCCAGATTTAAAGTATCAGTAGCAACCTCCAAGCTGTAATTATACTGTTGCTTGCTAGCAAAACCAGAAAAATGGTAAGGCACTGTAAGTAGATCAGATTTGGAAAAGTAATTACTTTCACGCTGTCGAAAGTTACTGATAAAAAGACATGGTTATTTTTCTAATTGCTATTTTAGCGTACACAACGTTCCATGTATTGCATTTAGTTAGTACACATACATGACTTTTGTACATAGCTATGATCCACACACATTGTAAATATGATGTTCCAATATACGGTGGAGTATTAGGATAGGTGAGCATGGAATTCTATGTAAATATGCCTGATAGAAATCACTCCAAGAAAACATAGGGGTTCTAAGGGCTGATATCTTCGGCTGCTTCAGGGAAAACCAAACCAAACCAAACAAAACAAACAAATGAAAAAAATACTACTTCACTTCCTTGTTCATATCTGGTCCTGAACCTGTGCGGCAGATGGTTAAAATTTTTTCAGTGGATTCCAGAGAGGTAGAGTTTTTAACCAATTTATCCTTAGCAGATGGCATCCTCTTTCTCCCCAAAAGCCAACCCAAAACGTAGACAATGATTTATGCTCTGGGAAACCATCACACAGCTGGGAAAGATGAGATAGAACTACATACACCACAACAGCAAGTAAACTGCAGTTTGAATGTGAGAGCTGAAGGAAGAGTCATGCAAGACCTAGAAAGCAAGCAACTCATTATTACAGCAGGCGATGGCCTGTATTAGAGGATCAGTTCTTACAAAGGACAGGAACGGGACCTAGCTGTGAAGACTGGATTAGTATCAGTGTTTGAATCCACGGGAGCACTCCACCAGGATTCAGTGGTATGTGGGCACAGAATCAAGCCTGCCTATTTTTCCTACCAAAAACATGTAAGACAAGTTTAGGTTTTCTTCAGGCAAAGTTGACTGATTTGAAACATTTGCTTTTTTGTTTTCAGAGAAGTCACTAGAAAAGAGTAGTGAAACTGCAAGACTAGAGTGACGGCAAAGAGGTCAAGAGGGGTTGTATGAAGAACAAGTGGAGCACACATTCAGGCATTCTCATGCCCCAGTCAGCTGTGTCAAAGCCCATCTCAGAGACATTAACTTGTGGACTCATCTGTTTTGTCTTCCATCTTCCAGACCATCACACTTGTAAAAAGGTATCCAAGGCCTAGAAACAAATGTTGAGACAATCACCTAAAAGATAGGAATTTTGTTTCTCCTCATGTGGCCACAGCATCAATGGGACATCCAAGCGCACAAAAGCTGCAGAATAGCTTTGCACCCACCTCGGATCATGTCCTGACATTTTCATGTCATGGCAGCAGCAGTTCTTAACTTAGCAGTGAAACCAGTCCTAAAAGTCGTTATGTCATGGAAAAGCACTTGCCCTTTTCCTCACACAACTGTGCTTTCAGCTTACCCAACAGACTGCTGGCATCACACAACCTGAGGTCACAGCCACAGCTGCCTGAAGAGCTGCAGCCCATCTCCGGTTAAGGCTGCCTGCCCACCAACCAAACGAAAAATATGAAAGCTATAGGTAGGCAGATGAATAGAAAAGGAAAGGAGTAATAAAAGTATTACTGCCATAATTAATTCACATTTTTCAAGCAATCACATCTCCAGAAGAATTCTAATAAAAGGGATGAGCATATTTGATCTCAAGAAAAAAGAAGGGAAAAGACTGTTTTCCTACATTGCCATTGTCTCTTTTTTTATAAAAAAAAAATCATCTGAAGATATGCACAATTTTTTAGACACATAAGGTTAATCCTACAGGAAGCGTCATAAATTCTTCTTGCATGCTCTGTGATTTTCCTCTTCCTCAGTAGGGACAGAAAGCACAACTAAAGACTATGCAGTTAATTATAGTGTAGCTGCTACCTCAGCTGTGCTGTCATGACTGGCGGGAGAACCACAGGGGAGAACTGAAGAAGAGGTCCTTTTTCAAGGATGCCACTGCTTTTAGCCCCCCTCTGCGGCAACCTCAGGATTCTGCTTCCCTTTTTATTTCTGTTTTGTAGTTCATGAACACCCTGGAGAATGAGGATCTCTGAGATGTAGATTTAATTTAATTCACTACACAATTCTGTACTTGCAGCTGCAAAAGGGTCATTTCCAGAATCACATAATGGTTTGGGTTGGAAGGGACCTTAAAAATCACCCAATTCCAACCCCCTGCCATGGGCAGGGACACCTCCCACTAGACCAGGCTGCCCAAAGCCCCATCCAGCCTGGCTGTGAACACGTCCACGGCTGGGGCTTCTCTGGGAAACCTCCTCCAGGGCCTCACCATCCTTGTAGTAAAGAATTTCTTCCTAGTATGTGATCAAAATCTACCTTTTTTAGGTTAAAACCATTCCCTGGCCCAATCCCTACACTCCCTGACAAAGTCCCTCTCCTGCTTTCTTGTAGGCCCCCTTTATGTACTGGAGGAACATACACAGCACGGCAGTAGCGTGTATACATATACACTTGCAGTAGCATGTGTCTGCACTTACATTGACAAAAGACTTCAGCCTTTGTCCAACAGGGTATAAGAATAG
The DNA here is from genome assembly GCF_011077185.1 of Oxyura jamaicensis. Classification (NCBI taxonomy): domain Eukaryota; kingdom Metazoa; phylum Chordata; class Aves; order Anseriformes; family Anatidae; genus Oxyura; species Oxyura jamaicensis. Next base: position 57,217,777 of record NC_048897.1, on the reverse strand, counting down.
CTTGACATAACATTTTAATATGTTTTAGCTGCAGGAAGAAATTTTTAAAAATGTCCTCTATATCTGTTAAATTAAAATTTGTAATTCTAGTGGAAAGTCTGTATTAATCTTACAGTGCAACTGGTTCTCTAGTCCTTGCTTTGTTACAAAAACAGTCTTTCGAGACTTAACAGGATACACATCTGTAAGTCACATTTAGCCACATTTATAACAGCAGCCGTTACTCATTTTCTTCTCAAATAAAGCCTTTAACATAGACATTTACGTAATTCCTAATATAACCTTCATGCCCATTTTTTCACAATCTCCTTCTTAGAATTTTACATCTACTTAGGCAACTAGATGCACATGCATAAAATTGTTCTTATGCTAATTGTATAATGCTAACAGTGCTAAATCAAAGTCTTTTGGGGCACGTTATGCTGCTAAGCTCTGTATCATTTGTTGCAAACACTACTGTACGAACACATGGTGACCCTGTCCCTCCACTTTTTCTTTTGTTACTTGCAACAAAAGATCACCCAAAAGCAGTGAAAGTTAATATAATAAAATGTAACAGAAAATCACATCAAATTGAAGTGTCTTATATAATAGCAAGTGTTCTGTGTCTCAAGCAGTGAGTTGGAGTAAATTGAAACTCTGAACATTATCACGGGGGTGGAAAGAGAAGGAGACGTAGCTTACAAAGACCGTACTTTTTTGCCTGAGAAATTCAGTGCAGGAAGGCCAATATAGTTTACAGTCTGGTTATTGAATGCTAAAAGCATCACATAATCTACCAGTTCAGAAGAATCAGACTGCAAGACTTCAGGAAGCACCAGAAGGTAAGCAAAAGTATATAAATTATGATACAATATTACAACTGTCTTACTCTGTTCATCAACAGAAAACACCAGTCTTACAGCAGCATTTACAGCCCAACTTAGGTTGCAAATCTAAAGCATCAGTTCTGAACGTTTCCTCTTTCAAAGACACGTTCCATTAACTCGGTCCTTACTAACAAGGCTTTGCAGAATACCTAAGAATACAAAGAGACAGGCTAAGTCATTGAGTATTTGGAACAGTCAAAAACTCAACGGAACAAAGGGATATTTTTCTTATCATTGCCCTTCATAAAACTGAGTTTTCCCCTACTACAGATATCAAACAGATTCCTGGCAACAAAAAGTAGGTATGTGACATGAACTCTTTTTTCAGCTCCCAAATTACCCTGTGCTGCTTTCAAGAAGTGGATTAGGCTAAAATTAAGCTGAACACTATCACACAGGTGGAAAAAGATGTAGAAAGCAGCTTATACAGACTGCATTGTTCAGGCTGCAAATAAGAAACTGAATGTGGGAATTCTTACCAGAACTATTTTTTTACCTTCTGTCACTCAGAAGTATGTTTTTGTTTAATAAACGCCCAATTTGTTCATGTACATTCGTTATTCGTTTCAGCTCCTGGTGATTTAAACAGTTATAATGAGTCTCTCTGCACACAACCAGAGGACAATTCAAACTGGAGAGGACCTCCAGAGTCCAACCTCCTGCCCAGACAAGGTACCTTAGGAGATCAGACCAGGTTATTCAGGGGCTCTGAATACTACTATGGGCTCTGAAAATCTTCACGGACAGAAACTACAAATCCTGAAATACGGCTCATTATATGGCATTTTATTTCCTGACTGCTCGACACCTAAGTCGACACAGAGAATGTAAACATCTCCAGGGGGGAATATATAAGAGTACATAAGCACAGACATGGACATGGATAGTGAAAAAATGATTTCATACATGTATTTATCACTTTTTCTGCTCCCATAATACTTTTCAAGGAAAAATATATTTTTTTGAATACTGAAGGAAATGAATAAATGGAAGAAGGAAAACGCAACACCTCTATTAATGAATATTAATTGGTATTTTGTCAATTATCACAAGGACTGATCCTTAAGTGGCATTAGTGTACACGTTGGCTCTGAGTCACTGAAAGAGGCTGAGAAAAGATGTTCTGCATTTCTGCACCTCAGAAGCTGTTTAAATTTTGTTTTTAACAGCTAACTCGATTTTCTTATCCTTGTGATATAGTTCAAGCCACACACGTTATGCAGCACTGATGGATTCACCTCACATTTCATGTTGGAAACGCAGGCATCTTCAACTATAATGAGAGTAATGTAATACACTAAAACTGATGTACAGTAGCTCTGAAGAGAAACATAGCTATGTAAGAACGTCTTTTAGGTCACACATATTTGTACTTAAAATGGCACAAAAGCTTTAAAATGATTGCTTAAATGGATGTGCTTACTGTTAGAAGTCCATAGCACGGCTTTTGTTATTTCATTTGCTTGTGAATGACTTCTTACATTGCATCTTTCACTTAAGTCTCTCAAATCTCCATTGAAGATGTGGCTAACCATAGCTGTTTTCCCCTCTTTCTATTCCTCTCTCTCCAGGAATACTGTCACATACACACTCTGGCTAAAGAGAGTGGGAAGAAAAAGGGGGAGTCTAAGCATATGTGGCGGTGTTTGTTTCTGTTAGAGTAGAAACACTTTTTCATTTTTGAAGCAAAAGGTAAGACAGGCTGTTACCATCCTTAGCTTCTACAGGAGTCTGCTGCACAGACATTGTGCCATTATACATTTTAATAGCATTAGTCTTTGCAGTATTGCTCTAATTCAGCAATTAGATTATCATCTTCATTGCTTGCCAAAGCAATGTGTACAGCTTCCTAAATTATGCAGACTATTTCATTTTATTAAATGAAAGCTGCCTTAATATCTTTCATGGATATTGCTATTTAAGGTTCAAGAACACAATATTCAATTTTTATTTTTGTGGTCACTTACGGTTAATGTTCCAATAGTCTTTATTTGTATTGCATTACTATTACTATGGGAGGATAATCATGTGCCATTAACATGAATAATAACCACTTATGTACTATTAAATCTTGCACAAGATTACACAGATTGGAAAAGAAGCTGTATTATTTTACAAATACACTGTTGTCTCTCACATTCAATTTATCTCCTATATCTTTTCTAAGAGCTTAATTAACAAACATGATTTGTTCAACTGACAGTTCTTCCACATGCTGAGGAACAGTTACCACATCTCTCAAAAACACGTGCAAAACAGCTTGCCAAAGTGATAAAAACAGGTGAACTTAAGTCTTTGTGGTGGAGAAGCACATCAAATGATACAATTCTGACAGCAATAAATAAATAAATAAATACAAAGGGCTACCTGAAAGAAAAACATAATGTAGCTGGCTCCATAAAATTCTGATCTTCGTTTTTATGTCTCCAAGTAGCAAAGGCAGTAAATTTCCATCATATATTCACACTACATTAAAGTGTTACCTTCCAAACCAGAGACTATGAGCAGGGTTCTGCAAACTGTGATTCCATTAAACAGTACTTACTCAAACAGATAGTTTCACTTTTCTTATGACATTTCCAACTTCGCACAATATAAAATCCACTTAAAGCACTCCTTTTTCTCAGATAATTCCACAGTTCCATCTTACTTCCCTGAAGAAGTAATCTCATTTTCATTTCTAAGCCTAATATAAGGAAAACTCTAATATAAGGACCAACTGCTTAAAAACATCTTTTGTCTCCTAAGTAATAATACTTCTCAGCAAAGGAATGTTTTCAAGGGCAATCATTTCCAAGAAAAAATTCTACGTGTGACATTATGATTTTCAAAATAAAGTAGGGTAGTTGAAAAGCAATCATCTTCAAAAAACAAACCTAAAATTACTTCTGTGAGCAAAAAAAATGTGTGGGCAATACATTTCCAATGCATATAAAAATCATATGAAATTAAGTTTGCCTTTTAGGAGCACATAAAGTATTTCTCAGAACTATACTTAGCAGCACCTAAGTTAAAAAAGGCTCAGTACTTTTTAAACATCTGACCAAAACCAAGAACCCCCATTAGCACAGAAAAAGGAATACTACAATTTGTGATGGGAAGCTTCTAGCCCATTTTGACAAAAGCAGGATCTCCTTCTCCAACTGCATGTGTTTATCCTCAATGCTCAATGTACATCAGCATTCAGCAAGTTTGTAGATGCAGCCTTTCCACGACAATTGCTTGCCAGACTAAAAAGCATAGTTCAAATCTGTGTCCCTCAATGATAAGAGTTTCACATATCAACTCAAAATTAAATGTCACTTTCTCCTACTCGATTATTCTCCTTTTAATTAGAACAATCACTAGTTCAAAAACAAGAACCATCAGACAGAAAACAAACTACATATGAAGATGACATTTGTACCGTTTGGTAATTTCCAAGGCGAGATGATAGGGCCAAGCCTTATGTCAGGCTAGCTTCCTTCCAGCAAGAACAGCCCTGATAACACCAGCTGTGCTTCTAGAAGCACCAGGCAGCACTGCCGAATAACCTGCAGTCTGAGATGGGATCACAATTGCAGAGTGTGATGTCACAGGAGGTTTGGACTGTGCCTCCCAGCAAAGGCAAATATTCAGGAGAATATTTGAGCGAGCAGGGGCAGACTTGGAGATCACAGAGCTCACTGGACTGACAGGCACGGCAAGGAAAGTGTAAATTTGTTTGCTTCTGTCTTGTCAAGGGAAGCAGAATTTTGTGCCTTTTTCTGAGGATTAATTAAGAATATAGCTTTAATCATTTGATTTGTATAAACCACCAGAAAGTTAATCATCAAGCTTCCGCTATTTGAAGCGAAAGAAAGACATTGTGGTCTCTACAGATAACCAGAGAAAGATGATAGAAGAGTTACTTACATGTTAATGCAACACATTCACTGCTCTACTACACATATTGATCCTTCATTAAAGTAAATACCGCATGGTGTTGAACATCTCAATGTAAAGCTCACTAAGGAATCAAATTAATGACAAATAGTAGGAAAAATCAGACAGTAGAGATAGCTATTATACGTTCACTTTTATATATTTGGGGCCAGTAAATAACTTTATCGTATTGTAGATAAGATACATTTCTCTAAGAAAAAAGAAATCAAACTGATATTTCAGTATTAAGCGCTTTACCTACATAGGAGTTATGAACAAACCGAATACTCCAAATATAAAAATACTGTTTCAGCTTTTGTCAATTTCTGACCTGAGCCTCCTGTCCTATTATTCATTGTCTAATATGGATCTTACATAAAATACAGAATACATAAATTATAACTGAGACCAAGGCCACCTACCTTCAAAGGATTCTTATGCATGAAGCTACCCAAAACCATCAGGGGCAAAATGAACTGCTAACGACTTCATAATCACAATCACCTATTAGGCTAATGGGACACAGCAGCAGAATACAACTACAATGCATCAATGTTTCAGCCATTGGAGGACAGGCTCTGGTTTGTCCTCATAAGCAAATTGCTGCCACCTGTCCTGCAGGCATGCCTCTGCCTGTAAAAACCTAGAGGGATCTTTTATGCTTGTAGTCAGGAAAAACAATCAAGGTTTTTTGAACAAAAAAAATCTAGAGATGCATGAATAAGGAATCCTATACTTAATGTCCAACGTGAGATGCTAAGAAGAAATCTAATTTACTCAAAAAAAAAAAAAATCAGTGAAAAAAAGAAAATTTCTTGTTGTTTTGAAGCCTAGCGCTCCCATTTCACAAAAAGCATAAAGTTGTATGTAGGAAACTTTGGACCGATATGGGATTAATTTTATTTAAATTAAACTCAGCAACAAAGGTTTTTTGGTGTGGGGGTAAAGAGGACAATGTGCAAATAGAGGTGTTTGACTTTCAAAGATGTTTACAGTTTCAACACTGAAGGAATTCAATAGATTCAACGCACAAATTACTCGTGATCAAAATATGTAATCTTTTTCTGAAAAATAAAAAAAAGTTACATCAAAAATTTTTTGCTTGGACCTACCTGAATACCTTCAACTGTACCGCTGCATGTTTGCAAGGACAAAACGCTAAGTACCATCTTTGTTCTGTACACTTGCGTGACCTGCCTTCTCAGCCCTTTGTACTCACCATTTTCATTATCCTCTTTCCCTCATGATTATTCAGTCTAAGAAAATAGTTGCCTTTTTCTCCCACTTAGGCTCTCGGTACTGAAAGGAATAACTTTTAAACTTACTATGCCAAACCCAAGCATTCTCCTTCTAAATATTTTCTTCTCTGAGATCACAAAACTTCAGCATATTCCTTCTACAACTTTTATAACAAGAAAATGGCAAAAAGTAGCTCTATTAATGTCAGATAAACTAGCCTGAAAGATCAGGAAGAATTCAGTCCAGAATTATTAAAATCCTGTATTTGTTGCAGCTACAGAGGCAAAAGGGCTCTTATACTGAAAGAGTATCACTGCAATGTTGTATTTACACAGATGCAAGATAAACTGAGGAGAAGGATGAAACATCATAATCACTGCAGAAAGGGATAACTGCAAGTGTGTCAAACGTGTAAAGCAATTCTTCAGAAGTACAATGCTGGAGGTTGTCATGGCAACTTTTCTCACTCCTTCCCACTGATTTTTGGCAAGCATTTTTTATATTTTAAAAGCATTTTTACTCCTTCCCTCCTAGACCCCCTCCCCCCCCCCAACACAGTTTGAATGATAACACTGAAAGTGAAGATCATGCAAAAACATCAGTGTGCAGCCACTTCAGCTCGAAGATACATCTAGCCTGAACGTGTTTGGGGGTTTATGGTATCATAAGTGCAAGAGTCCAGCTAAAAGGAAAAGATTTTTTTCTCTTTTTCCTGTAGAAAATATTGTATGTTGTTGAGCTGTTAATTTTTACTGAATGACTCTAGACAAGAATCTTCTTAAAAGGCTTCTTCTTGATCAAGAGCTCCATTCCCACAGGATCAGAGCCCACCTCTGGCTATTTTGTGAAACTCATGGAAAGTTCCCCGACTTACAGCTATGGATGTCTGCCCGTAGGTATTCTCCTTTCACAGCAAGGTTGTATGGCAAGGAAACTCATTTTTAATTTTAAAAGCACCCACTGAAGACACATGATTTCTATTCAGTGTCCTTCTCCAGAAGTGGATTGTCTGCTGTTCTGAGTTAAAGGTCCTTTGAACACAATGGCTTCACGCTAAGTTGACAATTTTTTTTTCATGAATAATACATTTTCATGGTTCACTCTTTCCAGGAAATAAACACTCAGACATGCTAACAGTATTCTGGGATACATTCTTATGTGTTCTATTTTACTATATAAAAAGTAAAATTATTTCGACAAAGACAAAAGGTCCATCTAGTCCAGTGTCCTGTTCATGGTAGTGGCCAGTATTCAGGGTGATTCCAACAACTGTGGAGCACATTTCTAGTCCCCTTACTGTCAATTCTCTGTAAAAATCACCACTGTATACCAAACTATGGTCCCCTCAAGGGAAAGTGAGAGCTCTCCATAGGTTTTGGTCCAACTCCCTTTCTGGTTCCCTATTTTGGCATCAAGAAGTAACCCTTCAATACTCTTCCCTTTCCTTTTTTTTTTCCTTCACGTTTTTTTTGCTGTCCCCCCCCGCCCCCCCCCAAAAAAAAACAGGTTTCCCCTCGTTTATTGTGTTAACCTCCCTATCCCTGGTCACACAGGGATCTGAGAATTTATTATGGATGGACCGCATAAGGAGAGAAAGGGCACTGAGCTTTACTTTGCTCACTGTATTTGTGTTCTGTATGTGAAATCTATATACTTCCTTCCTATTCTTCCTCTTTTACATTCTTTCCAAGCTAAAAAATCATAGTTTAATTTTTTTTCATATAAATTGACTATTCCGTATGGGTTACTTGATAGGCTAATATGTGTCACCCATTGAACAGACTTCAAATGTTGTATGCCAAGGTGTATGTCACAGCATGAGTATACTATAAAAGAAATATACATTTAGAAGTCAAAAGTATTTGAGTTGTTTATCAGATGAGTAAAAACAGTATTTCTATGTGTAAAATGTCACATGAAATTGTTCTTTTAATTTTGTGTTTCAGAAGTATGAAGGCTAAAAACTTGTTCTCTCTTTTCTGCACACACATACCAAGTGCTGACTGCAAACCCAAAGCCTATGCTGAAATGGGAGTCCGTGGGTCTGAATGGTTGTTACCCTACCATAGTAATTTCCCATAGGAGGATGAGTCTCGTTGCCAGTGACAGTGCTGCTCCATATGGCAAAGGTTCACGCACCAAGATCTACATTTCTCAGATTCAAGTGCTCCCCAAGACTTAAGGATATTGATTATGCAGCTATCAGTACCTAAACGGTGCAGAATGAAAAATGGGGAAAAGTTCCCCAGTTCTATCAGAATTTTCTCAACACATTTCATTCCCATAAGGTATTACCATACCATACGCATTTAGTATGGGTAATGCAGCTGCGGTTTTTGAATAGTCAGAGCTCCGACTCTTCCTCCTGTTACTCTTTCAGTTCTTCCAGAGGAAATAGAAGTAGATTCTTTGATAAGCATTTCAGACTGTACACATCAAAAGCAACCCATGCATCAAAATACAGAGCACTAGCACAACGTGCTGTCTGAAGCACACCTTACTAGGTACGTGACCACCATTCCAAACATTTAAGTGTATCTTCATGTATAAATCATCACGGAAATCTCATCTCAAATCAGTAAAATGGCTTGTAGTGAAGCTTATGTCATAAGTTTTACCCTGTTGTACACCTTTACTGAATAGAAGACATTGTGTCAGGCATGATACATTGATATCTCAAGTAGTTGAGGAGCACAGTCTGAAGTTCCTTAGTAAAAATGCAGTACTTCTAACCTGTAAAAAGGACTGAGATCAAGTTACCTAACAGTGACCAGAACTGAATGGAACAAATGCAAACTCATTACAAATAATTCCTGTGGAGATTTTACTGGTTTATTAGTAAAGGTTTGTGAGCATATTGGTTAAAGAATACATCACATTGCCTGAGGTGGCTACTCTTCACAGCATGTTATGGTACTGCTGTAAGTTACTGGCATCACTCATTTCTTCGGAGGTACATGTGTGTTGGGGGCAGGGGGAAGGTTACAAGAAGGATAAATAAATATTCATGAGTAGTGCACTTATATGTTTGCAGGGAGAAATCTCACTCCTACTGTAGGGAATTTGGTTCCCAATAGTTACAGAGAGAAATTAGAAACTGGTATGCTTCTATTGTAATAAATTATGATATTATTATTAACTGTATAAAAATGGTAAAACAAGAAGCTTCTGTGCTGCACACACATGAAAAACAAAGACTACGTAAGATACATTTATTTCTCTATCTACAGAACAGAATGGCAGAGCAACACAAAGTGTGGAAAAAAGCAGGGTGAGATATATTTACTTGTAAGTAATGTGTTCTTCCAAGGACCTTCAGCACCTGCTGAAGCCAACTGAACTGATTGCAATATGTCTTTTATTGGACTCTACTTGTGTTTTCTTAGACTATTTATAGAAATGGCATGAGTTTGTGCAATTATCCATTTGCATCTGAATAAGCCTAGTGGATTTGAGCTACGCTTTTTTTCCTGTATAACCTGAGAACTACACAATGATGTGAGCTCTCTTCTTGACTACACCAGTCATTCAAACCCATTAGGAAAACAAGGATATAATTTGTTATATAGAGATATACCGTGTTTTAAGGAAAAAAAGAGATTATACTGACACACAGGAGATCTGATTTTAATGCATACATCTGAGAGGGAAAGATATAATGGTTATGAAAAAAATCATGACCACTTTCTGATTTCATAAGAAATAACAAGAGGCATAAATGAATCAAACAAAATAAAATAAAAATCATCAGGGTAATAAGAGAATGCACAAGACTTTTGTAAATAGAAATTCCCTACCTTTGAGAAGGTATCCACCTGTTTCGTCTCAAGCACATCAAATGGTGGCTTGTAATAAGAAAACAATGGCTGATAGTATCTGAATGTCTCTCCTATAAGAAAAATGGGCAAAAGTTTGCATTTCTATCTATGTTTTATTTACATTGTTAATATAATTCTTAAATATGTCATTAACACCACAATCATAGCCCAGGGTTAATAAATCAGTGTAATGCTATATACAATTTTCTGGTACAAGTGAGCCCTGATTAAAACCATTCACCTCTAGATTCCCACTCATCACTTGAGATTTCTGTTCTGTTAGTAACATTTTCTTCAGATACAATGCTACATTGTAGTAGCAGATCTATAATCATCTTCCTTCATAGGATGCAGTGGGAGCACCCTGTGCTTTTAGGCATTTCAATAATCTTTTACTTGTATGTGCTATTGAATATATGTGCCCACTTAACATTTTGTTGTACAACTTTAAAACAACAAACAGTAAGTTGGATAAAATTGCATCTTCAAGGAAAAAAAAAAAGTGTTCTGGAGGGAGGGCAAATGGTTCCTTTTGAGAGCACAAAGCTGTCACGACAGGTGACTCATGTTGGGCTGCATTAGTCATGTCATGGCGCGTTATATAACCAGAGGCAATTGACACAACATAAACTGACGCATCACAACGTAGCCTGTCACCAGTGATATGTATAAAGCTATGCTTTTTAAGGAAAACGTAGGGAAGAAAGTATTGGGGGGCTTATAAACACCACTTGGGTGGGGGATGGGGGGGGGGTGGCGTGAAACATTCTGTTGTGAGGTAAATTTTTACAAGGACACGTTCTGCTTCCTGAGTTTCCTGCAGGGTTTGCTTTCTTTGAGCAGACCCATTGATCTCAGTGGGCTGAATCCAGCTGAACTCCCAAACGGCTTCACCCTTTTCCTCATCAGCACGTTTGACCACGCAGCTGCACAGCGTCCCTTCAGGTACTCCGTGCCCACCTGCTGCCTGACGTGACCTCGCGTTGCTCCCTTCAGACACCACACAATTACAGCCACACTGTACCTCACGGCTCGCAGCGGGAAGCGTCCGGGTGGCCGCTTAGGGCCCTCCCATCCCGTGGAGCTCCCCGTGGAGCTCCCCCCACGGCCTCGCACGCCGCGCCACCTGCCGCTCGCCGCTGCCCCCCCACGCACACAGCCGCCGCCTGACAAAATGGCGGCGAGCGGCGCGGTGCCCGCAGCGCCGCCCGCCTTTGCGCTCGGCCTGGCGCTGCTCGCGGCCCCCGAGGAGCGGCTGACGGACACCGCGAGGGAGGGAGCTGGGGGTGCGTCCCCGCAGCCACAACCCAGCGGGGACCGGGATGAGGCACAGGCGGGGACAGCGCTGGGGAGAACCAAGCCCCACGTCCTCAGCTGGCCCCCGAGAGCTGGTCGAGGAAATAACGCGTTCGGTCCTGCAGCTCGGGAGGGGAATGACTGCATTTCAGCTACCTCAGGGTCTCCTCAGATCCTCTTACAGCTCAGTAGGCTAATAAGGGGATTTAATCAAAAATGTACTTTGACAGCTTTAGCACTCCTGCTTGTAATGTGGTGAACTTGAAACTGTATCATCACTGCTATTCCAGGCATCACCTCTGAGTTCCACAAACACAGATAAATGCTTAAATACTTAGAAAGCAGAGCGGTGGAGGCCAGGCTGGCATCACACGTTCACGCTCATGAACACGCAAGGGCTTTTTTTTGTTGTTTTGTATTACAAAACTGGTTTCTTGTCCAGCCACTTCAGAGGATTATAGTTAAATGCTGAAATGGGATTAAAGAGGAAATTGTGTGTAAATCTCAGTGTTCAAATTGCAAACTAGAGCACACGGGTACCTCTAGAGATTAAACCCAAATCTGGTTACATTTTCCAGTGATGGAAGACCACAAGCCTAAGCATTAAGACACCGAGCCCCTTGTGAAGATGCACCTTCCGTAACTGAGGGGCAGGGCATGACCCATCCCATGCCTGCACATCCCCACGGCTCAGTCGTAAGGCTCTGCAGAAACGTCAGGAGCAGTGATGGGTTAGTGCAGAAAAGCAATACATCACACTGAACCTTCAAGGTATTCTCTCCATTTCTCTTACAGTGATCCACTTACCTCTGTGCGAACACACTTAACCAAAATCCCAGTACAGGCGAAGTTTGGAGAGAATGTGAACTAAGGCTGAAAGGCTGCTGAGGACACTGCTGTTTCTTGTCAGAAATTATGGCACAACCCTTTCAGGATATAGAGAGCTGATTACAGTCCATCTGTCCACGCAGAGGTTTTTACTAGAACATGCATGAGATCTAGGCAACGAGTATCACAACTGACCAATGATAACCATATTGGTCAGCAGATCCCTGTCAGACCATTATCTCGGACATACGCAGTCCGACAGAGTATGTCAAAGTGTGTCAGACATACTTTACACACCAGCTGACAAAAGTGGCACTTACCGTTATATTTTATTTTTTTCAGGGAAATTTTAAACATCAGATACTTTATTGGCCGGGACAGTTGTGCCAATGGGACCAAGCTTTGCACCTGTGGTCTTTATACTGCTCTGGGCCAAACAGAAGTACTGTATTCAAACCACAATTCACACTGGAAACTGGTATTCCAATTCCCAAGTGGACATCCAGAAGCCCTAACTAGCTTGGGACATCCTTCCCAGTAGAGCCAAACATTTGGAAGGGAGTAAAGATTTAAACCATTGGAGATAACTTTGTATAGCAGATGTAGCTTTTAACATAGAAAGCAGTGGCAGTCTCTGAGATAAATAAGATTAAGAGTCTCACTGGCAGCACTCGTCACAGATCCATTTATGGCTCAGTTTGCGTGTCCCAGCTCCTCCCTCCTTGCTTGGAACTTTATAAATCTGGTAGCACTTCTTAAATCAAAGTAATACGTTCTTCATGCCAGAAGGTATTCATTCTCATGTGTGTTTACAAATGACTTTACAAATGACATCTCTTCTGTGTTGTTTCCACTTAGACTACGGCATAGTAATTTTTGGAATTACAATTTGCTACATAAATAAGGAACGGTATTTTTACTTACTAACCACATTATTTTTCTTGTTTGCTTTTATGAAACTTTTTTCAAATCAATACAAACCTGTTTTGTCCTGAATGTTCTCCAACACCCAAAACACTAACTGCTGTTCATTTTGTCAAGCAGAAATGAATGCATAGTTAGAAAAATCCCATCTGTAGATTATGACCTGGAATTCTGTCCTTTACAGGCCCCTAGGTAGATACGTACACCCATTGGGCATTTTCCTCATCCCTCAATCATGTACACAGGAAACATGTGGACACAGTAATCTGTATATTTGATCATCTACACACTTCATTACCAATCATGCTTTTAAAGTTGCACACTAACTTGAGTAAAAATGACCTGAAACCAAACTATGTCACCCTCTCTTAAGTCTTCACCATTCTTTGTAACAGTGAGAGAGGCCTCTGAGAGAAATAGCTTTTCTTTTGTTTATTCTTTATTTTTGGCATTTGAGCTTGTAATGGAGAAGAGGAAAAAAAAATCTGTGGCACTGTGATCAGCCCAGCCTAAGGGCCATGTCTTTTTACTCATCGAGCTATATTTAGAACTGTCACTTGTTAAGAACACTGTCAGCTAAAATGAATTTCCAGAAGAGGCTTTGCATTATACGATGGCCTGAGGCACTCATACTGTAACATCACAGCAACCAAAATAAAAGGAAAGTGTGATTGTACAGTCTAATATTGGCTAATTTATACCAGCTTCATACAAATTCTAGCATTTAGCATCAACATGCTCTGTTGCTAAGGAGCTCCCCTTCCATTTTTTTCTTAAACAATATGTCAGTTCTTGCTTAAAGTAGTGTGTATACCAAAACACCACGCTCTTTTGCAGTCACAAGAATACTAATTTCAAGATGTCAACAAATCAAGTATTTCTACAATAAAAACAGTGTTCAGACATAGAAATACGGAGCTTATTAGTTGTTCTATTTTTTTCCTATAGAAAGACCGGAGAAAGCTGAAATTTTAAAAAAGAAAAAAAAAAAAAAAAAAAAAAAAAAAAAGGAATTTCATCTTCATACATCATACACATAAAGACATAGAGCAGACTTCATTTGCAAGTGTGCCCCTCTCTCTCTACCAGAATTATCTCTTTTCCTGGCTTGAAACCTGCGGATACCTTTCTGCATATCCAAAATTCACTCAGACACGAGGGAAGGCAACTACATTAGCTGTGGGTGGGTTAGTTCCTACCTAAAGTGAAAGGCAACAAGGCTACACCGGCAGTAAACAGGAAAAATGAAGCAAAGGGTCTGCCTACGTGTTTTACAAGATCTACTCAATGTTTGAGAGGCCTAATGGCAACCCCAGTCCCAGCATGACCAAAAATTAAATTCCCCTATCCACACTTATTAGAAGATTCTACATGAAGTGAATCTTCCTTGATGTTACCATACGGGGTTCTTGGTATTTACTGCAGATTATGCCTTTGAGGATATTTTCAGAAAACCAGGAAATAACTGAAAAATGTCACAGAATGGAAAATCTTTTCAGACAGTGATTGTAAAATTACTGTAGCCCACTAAGAATAAGTTCTCTGCACACAAATGCAGTTACCCTGAATTAATATTAATATACCCTGAATGGCAGCTTTAAAATCCAGGAGGGTGATAACATTTAATAGCTAACAATAGTACTGATCTACTATCCTATAGTAATGACTGAAGCTTATGATGCCTCTAGAAATGAAAAACTTTACTGTTATTGAAATGAATTTGTCTGCATACCTCTGTCAATGATATTCTCTCTACTTAAGTGGATGAGATGTATCCTTTAATTATAGAAGATAATAAAAGTTAAAATGATTCTTTTTCAAGTGCACTGCAGGTCTCAACATCCTGAGTGCCTGGAATGCATGCCAGAAATGCATGGTGCCCATTTGGATTGCTGAAGGCCATTGTCAGGCCATAAAACCAAAATAGAAGTCTGATATTACTTTAACTAGGAACAAAAGATATTTTACACACACAAAATAAAATAAAATAAAATAAAATAAAATAAAAATCCCTTGAAACTCAACCTCACGGGAACAGGGAAAAATATACCATCAAATATCATAGTTTAAATTCAGTGAAGTTTCCCTTCCTTTCTCAAAGCAAGGCAGCCGTCTCACTTGTGCAGAATGTGTGTGGGTTTTCAATGGGATCAAAGGGACTAGACACGTACTGTTGCTCCAGTTGACAAGGATAGTATAATTCAGTGTTTACTGTTTGCCAGCCACCAGTGGTAACAAGCAATGTAACCCTTGCTGAAATGAAAGGTTATGAATTACTGAGCTCACTGATGATTTGAAAGCTCTGCATTGGTTCAGACCTGTGTGCTAACAACCTCATGTTCCAGTCATCCAGTCATGTCAAGTTCACAGTCATGTAACATCCATAGATACGATCACAGCTATTGACTTCAGTGCTGACAGTGGCAGAACGGCATGCAGTAACAGCAGTGCATGAAACATCAAGGATAGATTAGGTCAGTCTTTAATTGGTAAACACATGCTTGCTTAGAGTAATAGGAAGAACACCATCCTAAAAAAAAAAAAAAAAAACAACTAAGAAATTTTTGCTTATGACAAAGAAAAATTTACGTTTAAAAAGTGGTTCATGACTGAAAAAGAAAACCAGTTAATAACTATATGATGTCTCTTGTATGCATAATCAAACTCAAGACAGTTAATCCATATTAATTCTGAAAATTGTTTATTTAAATAGGGATATTAAGTCCCTGTGTATACGCTTTCATTCAGAACTGATTGCAAAAGCCAGACTGATGCTGTAGAAGACCACATGGCATCTCAGCTCTTTTCAGAATACTACTGGGGTAGAAATTGGTAAACCGAATCAAATCCAGAATACTGCTGGAATTGAAACTTCTGTATTTGGATTTTTAATTTTTATCTTAAAAAAATAATAATAATAAAATCTTAACTACTCCATTATAAGAGAGGTACTTGCCTTGTCTTACTAATGGTGAAATTGTCCTTTTGTGACATCTCATATTTTGTCCTGGTCTTTCTCCCAGAGGTCCACAGGTGCTATAGTACCTCACAAAATGAGGTCTTTTCAAGATGCATCTTAGAATTGATATATTGATTGCTCTGAAAATGAGGACTGAGGTTCTAAAATGGTGGTTTGGGCCAAAGAGGATGAGCAAAGGTACTTGAGGAAAGGACTTCACATGCTCAGTGTCCCACATCAAAAAGCCAGTTCTGCAATAGGTATACTTGGCACCTGGCATTCAACTTCATTAGAGCAATGGGACCAAATGTAACCCAGTTACAGACTACACTAATCTCTGATTTGGACAAGAGTCAAAATTTACTAGTCAGCAGAAAAGATTTAGGCTTACTATTTATACAACCACTTTTACTTAAGTTACAAGATACCATGCAGGTGTCATTTACCCTCAAAGGAAATAACTTTGCTTTTTACCAACTCTTAGTTATGCATAATATATTGAAATGGAACTCACTATTAATCTGAAATATGTTGATTCCTTCAAAGCTTCTTTATGTAAAATAATAATTTCTGTCAAAATTTTACTATCAAGAGTTGCACAGAACAGACTATACTAGGAACTATTCTGTTATAGGACATATTATGTAAAATAATCACAGTTAATAATTACAATGACACTGCAAAGTAAGATCAGCAAATATCATTCATTAAACTCCTGTAATTAAGCTAGCCGTCCTTACAGAAAAATAAAAGAAAATGAAAGACAAGAAGCAGCTCACGCACCTCATAAAATTGTTTTGTTCAGTACAGTGCTCACATTTCTATTAACTGTGCTCCATAAACAAAAGCAGCATTGATTAGGGACATTCTGTTGAAGATACTGTAACAATGGCACAATGGCATCTAAATGCTTTATTTTATCTTTATTACCTCAGGGTAATGAATTGTAATGTAAAGAGCTGATGAGTAATTAAACTCATCAACTGTGGATTTAGAGATATTTTTAGTATCATATGATGGAAAATCCTCTCAAGAGTAGCAAGGATATATTTTCAGAGAATATATTATATTCCTTAACAGCTCTCATGAGGGAGCACTTTGTACTCTGTTTCTAGATGTTGAAATTATGAAAGAACACTGTATCTATCTTCATTTTTTTTTCCCTGCCCAAGACAGGAATTCCAGATAGGACTTCTTTGTGAGTTAAAGACATTTTCTGCTTGCTGAGTACCACTGAGATACAAGAGGTCTTTTGTCCATGGATACCACATACATGTCATATGATAATGATATTAAAATGGTCAAGCTCCTTCCTAAAGCCCCCCCCCCCCCCCTTTTTTTTTAATTGCTTCAAAATACCTCTTCCTATCTATCTGGATAGATGTACATCCATCTCTTGGGATGAATTTCCAGCCTAAATTCATCCAAGACTAGTTTATACATCTATTCCACATTTGCGCATTACAGATAGTAGCTTGGGTATTGGATGCATCTTGGTTAAGAAAATTAAAAAAAAAAAAAAAAAAAAAAAAAAAAGCTGCAGCTACCACAAACTGCAAACATCAGTTTATCATTATGATAAACATAAACCAACAACAATAATCTGCCTCTTTGGGCACCATCACAGAACACAGCATTAAAAAAAAAATGCAGAAACCACTTCCTACTCTTTTAAGCAAGAATGACGATGACCATTTAGTTCTATATCATGACCCTCCCACTAAATGAGCATGAAGCCCAGGTAGAGCTATGCTAGTGAGCCAGGCTCATGCCCACGGCGTGCTACTGGCATATAGAAACCAAGCTTGGAGCTGCTACTCAACCCTGCCCTGGCAAGCTCCATGCCCCTCACTTCATGCATACACCTGAGAGTCACCGGAGGTGATGTGGAGGAGGCTCAGCATTTCTGAGTGACAAGCATGGAGCTCAGAGAGCAAGACTGAAGAAATAAATTATCACCCATATGGGAACTGGCAGCTTCTTTCACTGCTTCTTGAACCTGATCGTCGTGTACTTTAGCCTCTTCATCCTACCTGATGCTGCCTTCACATTGCTTTGGGGTCTTTTCCTTCTCTCAGTGGAAGCCAGCAAATGTCTGCCAGAAGAACTATCAGTGCCAGCTGCTGCTCTGTTCTCTATACCTGAAATGAATGATTAATGGTTTCAGACATTACCTACCTCAGGCTTGGAAATCCACCTCAAGTTCCAAATAACCTACTAAGCATGCGCTTCTTTCATGTTATGTCTGTGTTCCAGATTCCACCTCAGAGCAAAAATATGATTGCTTGGTGATTCAGCAATTCCATTCCAATTTTTGTACTTTGAAATTCCTTTGTACTTGGCCTTGTTGGTTTATTTCTCACAGTTTAGCAAGTATCCAGGCAAAAAAATCCTTCTGTCTCAATGGGGTGCTCTTAAGGAGCTCGTGACATCT
This sequence comes from Oxyura jamaicensis, assembly GCF_011077185.1. Taxonomy (NCBI): domain Eukaryota; kingdom Metazoa; phylum Chordata; class Aves; order Anseriformes; family Anatidae; genus Oxyura; species Oxyura jamaicensis. The sequence goes on along the minus strand of NC_048897.1, from coordinate 57,199,507 downwards.
CATGATTAGAGGGTAGGACTGAAAAAACAGATCTTTCAAATTATTTTTGCTAAGTCACAGCATGTCCTGTTTTTTTTTTTTTTTGTTTTGTTTTGTTTTTGTTTTTTCTGCCCTGACTTTCAACATATATATATATAACCATCCTTAGCCATCTCTTGCAAGAGACTTTAAAATCTACATACAAAGAGCTCTATGTTGTTGCTAAATATTTAAACTGCAGTGTCATGTACATCCATCTTCTATTGACATAAAACTTACCCTGTGGTATTTTCATTACACCTTTGTCATTTCTTCTGCACTAATATCTCACAGATGTTCAACCTATTGTCCTATACTACCAGTCTTTCATTTATCCTTATTTTTTGTTTATTCATGATGGGGGTGCACGTAGTATTCAGCTGAATTCAGAATTGAATAATGGGATAAAGCCCAGATTATTCCACAGAAAATTACTAGAAAAGTTCTACTACTGGCTGATCCTGGCCAATACAGTCAGTCTGTGTTTTGCAATCACCTTACCTGGGAAAAGATCCGTGATCTTTCATTGCATAACAGATGAGCCTGAAACTGTGTGACAATACCACCATTTCAAGTCAGTGTATGATTATTGAGACATTTGTGTGATGTTCTACTTAGAGAACCTTGCTTAGGGTTCTGACTAGCAAGACATACAGGTATTTCCATCTCTAATAGCCTCACCACTTGATGGGGGAAAAAAGCTGACCTTCTGAGCAGGGAGTCTTTCCCAACAAAAGCACTCTTTTTCCCATAAGAAAAATGTATTTTTCAATTCTGCAGGCAGACATCACATATTTTCATGAGGCTGAAATAACAGCATGCTCTGTTACACCAAAGTATTATTGTTAATACTTAAAAAACAAAAGTACATTTTAGTACAATTATTGAGAACTCTGTTGCGACTCTTCCCATGCTACATATAAGAAAAACACATAAGAAAATGCCCATGGGTCAGTGCACACAGTAGATGAAGCATGAGAATGGGAGCTATGTTTCTCTCCATTCTTCTCCTAGCTCTGACAATCATTGTATTGCTTCAGGCAAATCACTTATAATTCCTTGGATGCAGCTTCCCTATCTATCAAATAACAATAAAAATACTTAACTGACTAAAGCTTTTGCCCTAAATTAAACACTATGAGAACTATTATGCCTTAATTAAAAGGAGCCAAGAACAATTTTTAACAAGAGTTTGATCCAAATGCAGCTCAGTGGCAACCAAATGAAAATCATTGGGATTTCATTAATAGCCTCACAGAATCTTTTTTGACTGCATAAATCAACAGAGTAACAAGAGGCCCAAAGTATTCAGCTAATTGAGCAAGTTAACCGAACTAAGATTATAAATTGATTTGCTGGACGGTAGATGTACAGCTGAAATTGGTATGTGTGCATGAGATCAGAGTTTAACATCTCTGAGGTTTCAGCACAGCAGCTGTGCCTCCCCATTCTGTCACCTAGTTTTGACTTTTTTTTTTTTTTTTTTTTTAACCTTCTCTGCATTGTCCCCAGTTTCTCACACACTGCCTGACTTCTAATACCCCATTTCAAGAGGCAGTGTTGTGCATTTCTGACTGATAAGGAAGTACAGATATGCTGAGTAGTCAGGATGCTTACTCCATCTCAGTCAAAGACAGGACCAAAAAGCACACTGACATACAAATGGCTTGCACACCGTATAGGCACAGGCTAGATTCCACTGTGCCACTGAATATTGCTCCATTTTATTTGAAAGAGCTTTCTTTGTTCCAGCTATCATAAGATCTATTTACCTAATTTGTTTTTTTAAAAGGTCACCTTTCCCTGTGATAAAAGCTGAAGTTCCATCTTATTATAAAAGTTTTAAAATGGAAAAATGAAACCACTATGCTTCTGCTCAAGTTTTCTAACTACGTATTTATTGCTTAAAAATATCTCAGCAAAGAATTCTAAGAATGTATGTATAAAATGTATTTTTCCTATAATATAAATTACAGTTACAATAAAAGGTAATAAATAAATAAACATGAAAACCTGTAGTGACTAGCTTTCCCTAAAGAATCATATGTGAAAGTCACACTTTGTCTCTTCTGACACAGCTTAAATCAAAAAAAAAAAAAAAAAATAGAAAGAAATAAATCTGAACAGGGTATTACATAAATCTAAGAGAGAACTGGATGGTAAAAATCTCTAACTGCAACCCACAACTACCTAAAACTCTATGAAAAACATATGTTTTACATTAAAATAACTGGCATTATGTTACTTTGCAATAAAATCTCTGTAGAAGTCATACTTAATTATACATTCAGGGGAAAAGTGAATAATTTAACCCACATCTCAGATTAACTCAAGAGAACAAAGAAAAAAAAAATCAAACCATTGTATCCCTATGGTGTATTTCTACACAGCCATAAAAGGAATAAGCAACAAAAAGCCTTATTCTTTACTAATCAAAGGATACATCAAAACTGTAATTTAAAAATGTTCTGAACTTGGATGATTACTCTAAAGGTGAGATGGTATTCTGTAATGCTTCAAGCTCCGCCACTCTAAGTGACAGCTAAGTTTAAGCTGGTATTTCAGAAGCAGGGCAGTATGGAAACAGGAAACTCCCATGTAAGCGGTACAACTTTCCTTTGTATTACAAGTACAGATAGCAGAGATGCTATTCTGTCTTTAATTCACTTAGTGGTTTTTTTTCATATATCTCATTTAGTATTTTAGTAAATCTTCCTTAAAAGGACAACTTACATATGCATTTATGTATGAACGCTGTAACCATCATAAACCATTGAAATTTATTTCCTCTGAGCCACTAGACAGAGTAATTTTTTTTATCTACTCTCTAAATTAGGGACCATATATGAGTGGAGTAGTTTCACTGATGAAATGTGAGTCTAATTCCAATGGCTTCTTAACTATTTCTACAAAGAATTCGGTATTCTATTTTACCTCATTTTATTAGCAAGTGCCTCATTATTTATGTGACTGTAAATTATAAGAAAATTTCACTGTTCTCTTGTTTATATATAGCACAGTGGCTAATTGCTTTTTGTTGCCCTGAGGAAATTAGGAAGTCATCTTATTACCTACATTCACGATAATTTTATTGACTCGTATAGGAAATGAAAACTTTTCTTTTAACTCATGTGGAATATCTGGGCTATTAAAGATGAACTTGCTTCATCTAAGTTAAAAATTAAAGTATTATTTCTGAAGCCTGGAAGCCAGCAGACATAGCCCAGTTCAAAGAAAAGTGTAGCCCTTTGCTGCACAGGAGATCCAACTAATGGTTTCCTCTGGCATAAGAATCTATTATTTTCTTAATGTGATTATAGGATTACAGTATTGTACTTTGTATCTGAGAGTCAGCTTGGTTTTACAGCTTCAAATCTATGACCTAAGAGACCAGAAGTCATTCCCTTGTCCCTAAATTTCACTCATTCTCTGCATTACTTTTTCTCATTAGTAAGATGTTCTAAAATCAGTACTTGTGCTGATCTTGTGCCTATTTAGAAAGGTTTGAGATTATTTCCTGACCTTTTGGAGTCTGCAGGAGTGACTGGAATATAAATCGTAGATAATATGGTTGAATAATGCTAATAAAGACAGATTCACATGAACACAAAAGAGAGACACTGCAATAAGTATTAATATGTTGAGATAGCATCTGCAGTGATACGAGATGATGAGCAGCCAAAAAGTTTGGTTGTTCCTTTAATGGAAAAAATGTTACGAAACCCTGTTTTTCATTTATTTGACGTCTTTTCTAACACCAGATATTATCCCTTATTATTCTCTCATACCTTTATGCAAAGAAACCTCCCAATTCTTTTTGCTCATTTCAAATCTTTGTCTGCAATTGAGATTAAAAAGAAGTATAAACAAAAAATACAGAACGAACAGAGTGAAAAGGCAGCCATTACATTGGGAAAAGCAAGAAAACTATTTGAAAAAAAAAAAAAAAGGAAAAAAAGAAAGAAAAAAAAAAGAAAAAAAGAAAAAAAGAAAAAAAGGAAAAAAAAAGAGGAAGGGGAAAAAAAGTTTAAAAAAGAAAAAAAGTGCTGAACAGTGCATGTAGGTCCCTAGCTGATAGGCTTTCTCTGCACTTCTCTTCCTAATCAATTGTGTAGGTCGTGTCCCTCTAAAAAGCATTTATTTTTTTTTTACTTATTGTTTTCATGTCTAATCACTTCTAGGAGGAAAATAGATGAAATGGTGGAGAAAGCTTTACAAACCAGAACTATTTTTGAAAACGTTTTGAAGATAAAAGTACCTTGAGAGGTCAGATAGTCATAGGATCTGTTCATTCTTATAGCAAATATGAAGAATACACTAGCCATTCCATCTTCTGAAAATCTAGCAATTATTTTTGGTTGTTCTGCAGTACCAGTCAGGACAATGGAGTGCTTTTAACATATCCAAAGAAGCATACATATATATATGTACACACACACACTGTCTTCAAAGATTTCAGTCACCTTTGGATCAAATTAGTAGGAGATTTCCATTTATTTCAATAGGCTTTGAGTCAGGACAGCATTATTGGATTTCTTGCACTTTAATTTTATTGCAACACTGAATGGATTTTAGTTAGCACTTCACAAAAGAGGTCACTTTGCCTACCGCAGGAAGCCAAATTAAGTGGAGATGGACTTGTAGGTTTAATAAGGCTTGCCCTCAAAATGTGGCTTGCCTCATCTTTCCTGAGTTTGAACTATGTTGTAAAAAGAACAAAGATGGAATGAGGTATAAAATACTGGGCAGTATACAACTAGATGTAAGGAAAAATTGAACAGCAATAGGAAGAGGGAACATACTAATGAAAGCCGAAACAGTAATAGCCAGTATACATGACAATACATGAATAAGTTTCTTACGTAGGTAGTCAATTCTGCATGCCTAAGTAACCCCATGAGCCTTCATGTTTCATGATTTTCATACCCATATCCAGACATATGTATTTATATTGGGCAGGTATGTAGTATAGTATTGAGATTGATTTGCCATACAGAACAAACAGTGAGCAAACAGCAGTTCTTCTGACTTGCAGAAATTCCTACTGTAATTGCTAACAATCAAAATACATTTTGAAATGTATTTTCAAATGAAGTTCTGCATCCAATTGAAGATCATCGTCATCTAACATAGGTTCTGAGGAATAGAGCATTAACTGGCTACTTGCGTTTCTTAGATTCTTAGAAGGATCTCATAAACACAGAATAAAAATGTAGAGAAATATTTTTTTAAATGGCAACATTTTGTTTTTGGAATGCATTGAACATTCATTCATTCTTTTTCCTATTCCATCAAATGCTGATGAGAATACATAACCAAATGTGCTTTAAGATCACCTATTGTTAACAAAAGACATAATTAGACTATTCTTCCCATATGGAGGAATTGCATTTATACAGCCTGAAAAGCAAAATGCTAACTCTATCACTCAAAATGCAAGTGTTGCTTACAAAAACATTTCATTTGTCACTCCCCTGTGCACCTCTGAAACCAGCATCTCAGTCACCTAAGCAGCACAATTGTTCACAGACGCTCTATACTATTTGGGCCTCCATGGCTTCTCGTACATGTAACATCTCTTACCTTCTGTGGATGCGAGTGGTGGCTGTATTTGCAATCCCAAGCATGCATGAATTAGGAGAGAAGAAACTGATTACTCAGATATTCTACGTGCTTAAACCACACAATGGTAGGAAAAGTCAGAGTTGAGGACAGCTGCAATACTGAATACAGAACGCTGCGAGGAAACAATATGAAAACTACAGCATGGAGAGATTTATTTATGTATGAAAAGTAAAAATATAGAAAAGAGAGTACTTGTTCAGCTTAAACATGGGCAGATAATTTGGGAGAATTGCCATAGAGATGGAATGTGACTGTACTTTGGAAAAAGAAGCTGATTTGACTGATAATTGCCTATAAAGTTCACTTGTAGCATCCCAGCGGGAATGCAAATCCATAAACTACACTACAGTGTAAATAACAAAAGGTACCAGTGAGGGTTAAGGTTATAGCTCTGTATTTCAGAATCTCCAATGCTTTCCAGTGGAAGTCCTACATTCTCCTAAAGGTGGCTTGCTGTTATAAGCTTCTTACATTCAAGGTTTAGGACAAGACTCTGCCTCTGTCTGCTCACCTGAAGACTTGCAACAAACTGTTCCTCAAAGATCAGCTCTGACTGACTTCCCTACAAATGTAATTTTCATTTAAATTACTTCATTGTTTTTCTGCTAGCTTTTGATGAACAGCTCTAAAATGATAGTTTTGAGAATTTCTCCTAAAAGTGGTACACATTTTTCTGCTACCTAAAAGTTGTGTCTCTGATCTTCTCTTTGCACAAAGAAAAGTGAATAAGCAATAAGCCACTGTGCCAGGGAGACACAATGGGAATTACGACAACTACTACAGATTTTCTGGTCATTTTACTACAACCGCATGCAACAGAGAAAATCAAGCTTTCCGGTGTTCTGCAAAAGAATTATGATGATAGCATGCTGTCTTTCAGTTCAAACTACTCAAGTTTTGTATTTTATACTGTTGATTTGTAGAAGAAAATCAAAACCTTTGCAGAGGCTTATTTGTCTCATCTTCCAGAGTTTAAGAATGATGCCCTTCTTTAGGGCTATAGGCGACATGTCCAACAGAGGAAAAACTACGTGGGAAAACACAGTACACTCTATAAACAATCATTTTTGAAGAGCTCTGCTGGTGGTTTTCCATAAAAGAAGATGATACATGTATCATTTCAAGTGGAATAAAACTACCAGAATAAAGGCATGATTGTACTTCTCTTTTGCACCTAAACTAGTTGGTTATTCAGATTCCTTGGCCAAAAAGACATAATTAAGTTGCCTTTCCTCTTTCTTCTGCTAAGTAATTCACATACTGTGAAGAAAATGAAGAGCACATACAGTAACATCAGAGCTCTGGAACTTGTGACAAATGTTGTACTGACAGAATAGAAAGCAAAATGATACACAATACTAACAACAGGGATGGCCCACGTTATAATCTAAGATATAACATTCGTTATTTGGCATATTCCAACTCAGGATGTTTCAGTTATCCTATTTGCACTTTCAGTCCAAATCTTCACTAAATTCACTAGATAAGAAGTGTGTCTTGTCCTAATGGAGTCGGTAGCAAAGCCATGTGTCATTTGTCCAGCAGGATTTTGCACTGTGTTAATGATGATGGAAACTCATTCTCCATCTTGAAGATCTGGTCACACAAATACTTCCAGTTTTATGAAGAACAGACTTCTAATTTCATCACTAAAGGTTTACTGAAATTATATGCATTTACTCTAAAGCTGACGTTACCACATAGCTCATCTATTGCTTTCATCTTATTTCTGGTGTTCTATTGCTCTTAATTTTATTGTTATGATATATTCATTTTGTTCTTCAGCTGAACTTTTTTCTACATGTCCAGTTGCTATGAAATTTAATTAACTGTATTTTTTTTAGTTGAAAACTCTCAAGAAAAATAGAAGCTACCAATCCAGCTGTTTAACATATTGCACATCAGCCATAATACAAGATTTAAAAAAAAAAAAAAAAAAAAAACACCATGCACAATTTGATCCAGGATTACATCTTAGCTTGGTTGGATTTTGCTTTGATTATCTAAGTTTCTGCAAGTATATTTGATAAGAAAAATGACTAGAATATACCATCTGCAATCCAAAGCACCCAGTTTCTATCTCCTGCTCTGCTGCAAGCCTAGATTATGACCTTGATAATGTCATGCAGTTTTTCCATTCTTGTCTTTATAAGCCTACACGTTCTCTCTTGTTGTGATGGATTTGAAGCTGCCTTGTAATAATGTATTAATACTTCATGTTGACCCACTACTAGAAAGATGAATGTCTCAATAAATTCAGTGAAATTCTGTCTGTAGATGCAGACAGGAAGTAAATGACTACTTCAAAACAGGCATCTCCATACACAGCATTGTTAAGGAACAAAATCAGAACTCTCATCTGTCATCAACCGATAAAATTGGTTTTGAGCAATGTAAGAGCCTGCAAACAGAAGATCCCCAAGTCTTGACACACACATTTAAAATTGCATACTTTTCAAGAAAGAGAAGCAGTATTTCTTTCTGGGAATTAGATTCAAATATAGAATCCTAATGAAACTGTTAAAAAAGCTTCACCTGCAAACAGGTTATCTATCCATGGTAAGATTTATGGTAAGGAGGTTTGTAGGCCTGCTAGCAGAAAGATTTTTTCCAAGTCCTTTTTCTCACTCAGAGCTTTGTCTCTAGTGGTGAAAGAGTACTTCGATGGAGAAAGCCTCTTGCCACACATTTTATCAAGGTACCTAAGTCTGTGCCCACTCAGATTGGTTATCTCTAGCTCCCTGCCAGGAAGAAAGCCTTTGGACTAGTCTCAGAGTCTCTACAGCACAATTCAGGAGACTGGACACTGAGCTACTCAGCCTTACTGTTATGTCCAGCATCATGCAAGGTCACATTGAGTTGTACTGTAATTGAAATTCATTTTCTCAGCCTCTCATTTTGCAGAAGTGTCAAAGACCACCATGAAAACCAATGTCACTATTACAAGTGTGCCTCTTAGGATACAAACTGGCTACCTTGTCTCCATGAAAAGGAAAAAAAAAGCCAAAAATTGAAACTACTCCAGCTTTCCTAGAAATCTGTAGGTTAACCGAGAACTGAAAGTAATCCAGATGATTATTTTGTGTCCAACATAGAGAATCCAGAAGAGAAAGAATAAGAAGGAATTTTATTAGACTTTAAAAGGTGTTTTATGATTAGAATAAATAAATAAATAACTATCTCAGCTGTGATACAAAACAAGTATGAGGTGGTTGGTGGGAAAAAGTACGTTACTTAGGTGCATAGCTATAGATCTTCTGTTTTTCAGTTTATATTAAATGCACATACAACCCAAAAGATACAAGCCTTTGCTCTACTTAAACCCAAATGAATGAATTCTAAGTCTACATAATACCCATAAGTATAGAAAAGACATTCATAATCCTGACCTGAAGTGAAGCCTACCTTCCACCCACATACAAGTTCTTCAGAGCTGAAAACTGCTGCTTAATTTCACTTTTCCAAACAGAAACCAAACCCCCATCTGACAGCTTTTGAGTGCAACAGTTTTATTTAGTTACCAGTTGAAGAATCAGCTATACTAAAATTAAAAGAAACAGCACTATTAACTATCACATGGATGTTTATAATGTGAATGTAGGATAGAATTATAACTTTCTCTTAAAAGAGACATACACAACAGGTTCAAGCATTTGAAGGCAACTCCTTGATTAGCCACACTGCTTTTGTACTTCATTTCATCCACTACTAGCATCTCTCACTAACTGTAGTCATCCAGAATTTCTACACAAATTACATCAACTTGCACTTTAAGTCTCTCTTACAGCTTTGTGTTCCACAACAGAGCAAATCCAGCTTACCTGCTACAGCCCTTTTGTCCCCTTTCTGTTTCCTTTCTCACTTTCAGCTTTGAAAGGTTTCTTCAGTCCCCTTTGTCCAACCTCCTCAGTCACAGAAGCCTGCTCTCTCCTTTTTCAACTTTTCTTGCACTTGAAACAGTCCACATCTCTTTTCGATAACTTACAAAACTTCACCTAACTTTTACAGCCACATTTCATCTAGTTTTACTTAGATTTTCAAGACATTTATAGAAAAGAATGTATGGTTTTTCAATGCTCACAGAAGTCCATCAGCCACAACAAAAGTATCTTAAGAACACTTTTTATATATGCTCTTTTATCCATACCAAGTTTGTGACAAACTATCACAAGAACTGTAACAAGTCCATTCACACTTCAACCTTTTCTACAAAATCCTGTCTAGCTTTCTGCACACTAAGCTCACGGAAGATCTCTGCAGGTTTTACAAGATTAAGAGTGGCAAATATCAGGCATCTTTTGCAAGCGTTTTTTTCCTATATGCTTCAGAATTCATGCAACCCCAAACGCTTCAGATAGAGGCAAAGAAATCTATTTTTCCATTTATCCTACGAAGAACCTTCCTCTGTGAATTCTAATACTTATTCTTGTTATAAATTTCTTCATTCTACCTAAAGGGCTACTTCTACAAGAATCTAAACTAAGAGTAGAACAAACAAATTTGCAAGAATTTAACTGTATCTACAAGTCACAAGTGTAAGATGCCAATCTACAGCAGTAGTTCATGTATTTCTTGTATATATCATAGACTGGAATCACTGAATCATTTAGATTGGAAAATATGCACAAGACCATAAATTCCAACCATCACTTAACACTACCAAGTCCACCACTAAAGCACGTCCTTAAGTGCCACATCCACATATCTCTTAAATATCTCAAGGGATAGTGACTCTACCACCTCCCTGGGCAACCCATTCCTACACCTAACCACCCCTTCTGTGAAGAAATTCTTCCCAGTATCCAATCTAAACCTCCCCTGCCACAACCTGAGGTTGTTTCCATGTGTCCTGCCAATTGTCATCTGAGAAAAGAGACCAATACCCACCTTGCTGCAACCTTGCAGGTCGTTGCAGAGAGCAATGAGGTCTCCCCTCAGCCTCCTTTTCTCCAGACTAAACAGCTTCAGCTCCCTCAGCTGCTCCTCAGTTCCACCTAATTCTCCATCCGGTAAATGGCATTCCGAAAATTCCAGCCTGAATCAGTATGATCGAGTTTCAGAAGCTTCTGTGTTATAATTATACATAGAACCACTGACAAACCTTTATGTATTATTTTAAACTCTTTGAATGGCAAAGCCATGGAAATATTTTTTTTTTAAAATGTATTCACTATTGCCGAAGCTTTTTAACATACACTAAGTACATTTCAGCTATTCAAGAACTGCAATCATGAACTGCAGAGCAATGCTGTGATTTAACATAATTGGAGACTGTGCATAAAGAAAGGAACAATGATAATGGTATCTTGTAAACGTAGAAGAAAAGGTAAGCATTACAGATGATGTAACTGAAGATGACAAAGATCATCAAAGTCAACAAGGTTGTATTCTAACTTCTTTGGAACTGGGGCAACTTTAAAACAAATTGTTTAATGAGCACAGGGATGAAGAATTAAGTAAACTATGAGCTGGGGATCTTGCCAGAAATTGCTTGTATTTAAGCATGGGTTCAACAAATTACCTGGAAACAACAACTGGAATATGTTTTAAGTACAGTGTCTTAGAACAGCTTGTAACCCACTCTTTATTCATTACAAAACATGACAGCAAACTAAATGCTGGAAGCTGAAAAAGTGTTTCAACAAGCAAAGTTATTACTACAACTCTGCTAACACCATCACTAAAACATGATGATTTTCCGAAGAAAAATAAAGAGCAAATTGAATCAAAAAATACAGGACACCAATAACTTTAGATTTGGGACAGTAACTTCAATAAAAATAACACAAAATACTATTTTTCCATTTATGTGAATACAACTATGTACTTGTTTATTGATATCTGGCACAATTAAACACTTTCGAGTTGGTTTAATTTTTGTGGGTACTATTGCCAAAACAGTAAATACTAGAATTTATCTTAATATTAAAATGCAAAACTAAGTACGGAATTGTAAAAACCTAGATTTCACAATGATATTATTTCATGTGCTTCGCATATTGGAAAGAGCTACTTGTGATGCACTTTAAGTATTTTAAGTAAGTTCTCATAACGGTGAGGAACTTTACAGTGGTAACAACAGCCTAGCAGTTACTCCAAAACAACCACGGAGCCAGAGGAAAGAATTTATAGACTGATGATAATTATCTCAAAGACTTTTAGGTAATTCAAACAAAATCTAAGATTGTAAGATTAACAGCAGTTTTGCTTTAAAAATGGTGAGAATAGGGTAGACTTCAGAACATGCCTATAAAGCTATGAACCTCATACCAATAATGTCCGTTTCTTTTTTTAACAAATATTATAATTTATATCATACATGTTATATAATGGATTTCCAACCAAGTGGAAAAGTTCAGTATCAATACCAACCCTAGGTAAATTTAATTAAGATGTCTGTTTATAACAGACACCGTAACTATCCAAATACAGTTTCTCAAGAGCTCTGACAGATTCTCAGTCTTTGCCATCTTTAAATGTGGTATGTTTTTTCAATAAAATATGGTTCTAGCTCAACCACAAGTTCACATATTTCAGTACGTAACTAATGAGATGATTCTTTTTGAGATAAGGAATGAGGCAGTGAAGCAAAGCTACTTAAGCAGCTGCTTATTGTACAGGATTTACTGCAAGGGTAGATGTCATCTCTCCTGAATGTCTGTTTGGAATTTATCATCAGTATGCAATTCTCTCCTGAAAAGGAATTTCAGCCTTCAAACCTATAAACATTATTCTGCTTAGCTCATGGGTCAACCTCTCGATACTGCACATAGTTTTCCCTACAGTCAGTACTATGTGTATTATCATCTGATTTGTATAATGGCACTAGGTTTGTGGTGAAATCTGTGGCCTCTATTATTCTGCTTTCCACCAAATTTTAATATATATATGTATCAACAATTAACTTGAGATATAACGCTGCTTATTTAAAAGTCTCTTAAGACAAATTAATGAATTGCATTCATTGGCACTTACTGATTTGTACCGCACAAGTCTCTCTTGGTTTAACACACTCACAGCAATCCCAAAGAGATGAAATTAAGAAACCCTAAAATAAGCACAAACCAAAAGAGAATAGTCATCTAAATGATAAAGTATATAAGCAACATTCAGAGTGGCAGCGATATCTCACCTGACAATCTGGCAGTTGTTGCACAAAAAATTAGAATATGGCAGACTTTCAAGGGGAACAAACTCGAAAGGTGATACCTTCAGCTGGGAAAGAGCTGTCATCTTCCTCCTCAGTTTTCTTCCCCAAAACCTGTAATGCCTTCTCAGCTGTCACTATAGGATGAGGTAAAAAAAATTCAAAATCCTCCTGGGCCTAAATCATGCAAGGCTTTGAATATTGGTAGCTGTTAGTCAACAGTACTCTGACATGCACTTGGAAGTAAATAAGAAGCTAGTGCTGTATTTCACTGTTGATATAAAATCTGTAAAGACTGCTGTTTATGAAAGCCAGTATTTCAAAATCATTACTGTAGCAGAAGATTGCCTATAGACTCGTTTTGCAAGGAGAGCAAACGCAAAGTTTACTTTCACATACCTCTCCAGATTGACTCCTCCTCATAATTTGAAACAGTAGGAGTATGTGTCATTATCTGCTTCAAGAAATCACACATGATCTGTACAAGTATAATAATACATTACCATTTCATTGTCATCTCAAGGCAATTGTAGGTGTGCATAGAAGTACGCTGTATGGCAATAGTTGTTTCTGTATGCAACATTAGCATTTAGTGGTAGGATGGTTTGAAGGGTAATCTCAAGATCCAAAAGGAGTTTTTTCATTTTTAGTTGAAGTGCTCAAGTTTTGTATGAACAAAACCGCTATCAATAAATGTTAGTTAAGCACATGTTAAACATAACTATGTGCTTTTCCTATACGAAATTCTTTTGCAGATGTGTTACAGACTTAACGTTTTAGTGATTCTAAAGATCCCCTGTTATACTTTATCTTGTATCTTGTCATCATTTGCATGCATGCAACAATGTCAGACTTGACTGTGGTACCAGTTCTTTCCCTTAGACAATGCCCCAGACATTTGCTCAACTCACCTACCTCAGTAGGGACAATAGTAAAAGCATTTTTGCATTTGCTGAAGGGCAAAAATGAAACCTGAATAGCTCTTCATGAAGAGCAAAATCAAAACTTTCCTCTTCTGCTGCTTCAGAACATCAAATGAAGCTCAGAATCCTTCCTAAGAGCAAAAGTTACTCAGTGATCCCCTAAGACACTTCATAATGGAAGCAGAACACATCACTTCGATACAACATTGTCTCCTGAGAAGGACACAGATCTGAAAGAAGCATGAAGTGTACACTACATAGAACTTATATTGGCTCCAAGCTCACTATAACAGGCTGCCATCCCTGAAGCCAACTATGCATCTGCTACTTCTTTCTGGGATTCAGGAACAAAGGTATAGAAGATTTTTTGTTGCATCTTCTGGTGAAGTGATGGGGTGTTTTGTTATTTTAGGCTTGAATCTGTGTACTGCATCTTTACAGAGGTAATGTTCCACCATCCAAAAAAGACTGAAAAGAGAATGAGAATTTATCTTCTCAAATGCTTCCCGCAGACCATACCATAGTAGCTCATCCTTAATGCAGATGAAGCAGTCTATAGAATGCAACAAAGAGAACACATCCCCATTTCTCTTAGTGACACATTTCAGGTTTCATAAACTTTCACAGATAGCACTGACATCCTCCAGAATCTGCAAAACCTGACCAACTCAGGTTGTTTAATCTCCCTCTCTGCCTTCACAGAGTCGTATTTGCCTAACACGTACTACATCACCGTGAGCCTTCTCTTCTACCTGTACTAGCATCTAGTGAAAGAAAGACATTAACACATAAATCAGAGTATACAGATTAAGTCTGCTTCCTTCCATCCTTGATTGTTCCTCGCTCATTATTACCCTTGCACAATAAGAACTTTATCTAGCTTCCAATTAAGAAACCTAACATTTTAATAGCGCACTATCACATGCAAAGCCTTTCTTTTCTGATAGATAAAACCATTCATATCTGGGAGGTGTTCTTTCTGTTTGTTTTGGTTCATTTTAAAAAAACAGAAAATCATCATAACATTCAAAATAAAACTGTAAATAGTCAGCTGCTCTCCGTGGGGGAAAAGGGGGAAAAAAAAGAAAAAAAAAAAAAAAAGAAGAAGATTCCATAGTCATATAAATTATTGATCCATTCAGGAGAAAAACAACCAATAAAAAAAAATAATAAAACAATAAACCCTTCCCCCCGCTCCCCCCCCTCCCCCCCCCGCACACACAAAAAAAAAAACACCACACTAGAGCACATCAAGCCAGGTTGTACTCTCAATAGCTGTAGGATATTGCGGACGCCAGTAAAGCAGCAGCTCAATAACATGCTCTTGGGTGCCAATAGCAACCACCAATAATATAAAAATCCCCAAATTATTAACATTTCAGCAATCTTCCAAAGTATATATGAAATTATGTTTTTAAAAAAATGTCTGGGATATTGGGGAAAATATCCTACAGAAGACAAAAATGAGGAAAAAGAGTTGGTAAGAGCCTATGGTAAATACATTTGCTGGCTAAAATCTATGTATTTCTTGAACAGGAACATAACCAGCAGATTATTAACATGAAGTGGTGACAGCATGTTGCCATGTGAATCAAAGTGTCTGTTATTCTTAAGAACGCAATTAATTTTGTAAAATGTTGTGCTAGGCTGACAGATAATTATAAGAGAAGTTTAAGAACTGGATCGAGTGCCAGAAAATGGCAGTGGAATAAGAAATGTTAAATCATCTGATTTTAGGTACAAAGATTGGCAGGAGAAAAACAAAAACATAAGAGAAAATGGAAAAAAAAGGTGTAGGATATGACATGCCTTTTTGTGCTGACATTTTTTACAATGCTTCTGCTTCTCAATTATTTTTTGGAAGAGGAATCTTTTGCAAAGGTTGAATTTCAAGGAAATAAATAAATAAAGGTACAGTTTTGCTCAGAAGTGCACTGAGACTTTACTCCGAAACAGAGCTAGTATTAGAAATGTGTAGTTGTTTTGTCACTTTCTAAAAACTAAACAAGTCATCTGTCTCTCTATAGGCTCTTGTATACCTTCCGATATTACACGGAGAGCCTACTGCCACATCTATCGTGCAAACAACCTCTGACGTAATTCAGACTATGCTTTAAATACTGCTTAACTGTTCTCGGTAAGAAAATTATTTTAATGAATACCTCCTTCTGAAATTTAAAAAAGAAATATAATCCTGGTCGAAGGAGAGAGTTTATTCCTTTTAGTCTGAGGGAAAAGAAAAGATCTTACTTAGTTTGATATATCTCAATTTATTTTCAAAAAAAACCTTCTTTCTTACTATCAGAATGATAAGCATTTTTAAAAGTACAGTCTAATCTCAAGATGCTGACTGTATACGAATTGTGATCTGCCTCCCTCTTCTCTCATGATTTTGGAATACTGAAATCTGCTACGATATATTCATTTAAGAAATAAATTCTTAACCTTTGTCATTTCACTGCCTGACTCAAAGCAGAGATTCTGCTAACATTCCAGTATCAAAAAATATTGAGACTGCCATCGACTTTAAATTTTTTGTATCAACTTGCTCAACCTATTATATAAATGTTTTCATTGCTGAGACCTCTTGCTTTAAGGCAGGGGAGCTTTGTGAAGTTCAGTAACAATTACCCATACAATTAACTGGCAGACCAAACCAGTGCAAATTCTGACTTAACAAAGAATACCTTGTAAAGTACAACACAGTTTCAGCACAGCTGCAGCAAAACGTCTGAAGACTTATGTTCTGTAAGTTCTCCATCCATGCTTCTGTACAGGACTTCTTACAATATTGCATTCCGCCAGGCCTAGACTAACCCAGTTTTACCAAAAGCTAGAAGACATTCAGCTACTAGAGCATGCAAATCAAGGGTGATAAAAATTTTCTCCAGCTAGAAAAACACGGGAAAAAAGGACAAATATAAGCCAAGTTCAGAGAGCATACACTAAAAAATAAAATAAAATAACACGAACTTAATGTTCTTCTGCAGCTACTCAAATTTAATCCCACAGTTAACTCTGGATTCAAAGGAACGAGGGCAGAATTTAGCCACTGCCTTGGGTACAAGAACTTCAAGGTCTGTATAAAGTCTGCCTGAGACTACCAGAAGCTAGATATCAGCTATGCTGAATGAACAAAATATAAGAGACAGTCCCTGCTAAACTGTTTAGCTTGGATTTTTCCAATGAAGAGTAATATCCCCTTTTTCAGCCACGGTAGCTAAAACTTTCTGAGTGAACCTGACTATAATTTTACATCTGAAATCTCCCCAGACCTTGATTTAACAGAACATCTATGCATGCTGTGAAGCCACAGTGCTTTCTGTGGTTATCAAGAATTGAACTGCAGGTTTAAGTCTTCATGCACCCTTCCAGAAGCACAGAACAAGGCCCACAGACACAGAAAAGCAGTTCTGTCAATAACAGTGAGGTTCCAAGGCTTAAACCCCCCATTTGAGGGCAAAGAAATGCAGTTTGGTAGCAGGTGAGAGATAATTCTTTCTGCTCAGAAAAGCAAAGGGAGAAGTACCTGCTTTTTTGCTTGACTGATCAGATTCTTAATTCAGTCACACCTTCAAATGCCACTGTCTCCAATAATGTTACACAAACATCGCCAAGAATAACATTCAGGACCACAGACTTTGGATAATACGTAAACACAAATTACTAACCAAGGATAACAATCAGCACAGAAGAATGTACTGTATAATCCCCTCGTGCAGCATCAAGGCCGAACTAGTGTGATTAAAATAGAAACCTATATATTTTACTAGGAATTAACAGGGAAAAAAAAATGCTTCTTACTAAACCAGGATCCCTGAGGATTCATGAAATATGTGCCCCAAACCCTATGGATAAGCGTAAAAGAAGGACTGTGCTTCTGCTGTCTCTGACACTGCAGAATAACGTCAACTCTTTTTCTAAAGGTCTAATTACGTCCCAGGGATTGCTGTAGGTTGAATCCTGACTTTTGTAACACAGAGAATAATCCAGAAAAGTTCCATTGACTGCTGCTAAAAGACACGATCTCCTAAAAGCCTATTTAAAAATACTAGGATGCTAAGGAAACAAGAAAATATAGTAGTAAATTTACATAAATCAGTTAAGTACCTGGTACAAATAGAGCTAAGCACACAGAATATGCAGAATACAAACTAGAGAACAACAGTCGTATGTTATGAAAAACAGGTGATACACAGCGAAAGTCAAGCCTGTTGCAACGATGGGTACATCCATGCAGCATAAACTGGACTTCAGAATATGTCACGTATTGAGCTTTTAACAGAATTACTGTACAGACACAACAAGGTTGATAAAATTGTCAATCCATGTTATAGTCTGCCAGCTTTGTAAAAGAGAAACATACAGGAATATAGTCCCTATATTCCTAACTTTTGCCTGCATGCATGGACCTGAGAATACTTTTTTCTTCATCTTAGACAATAGGGATTTTCCTTCCTTACTATTATCCCTATCAGGAAGGTTCACAAAGCAAATAAGTTTTCAGTACCTAGATTCTATTCACTCATTTTCAATTAACTAAAAATGTGCCGAGTCACTTTATAGACAAAATAATAATAATAATAAAAAAAAAAAAAGATGGGTCTATGGTACAAAAAGATTACAAACTAAGCCTCACGTGCTGTAACTCAGTGAGTGCATTTGGACAGCGTTTGAGTAGAATTTGATGGGGTAGAGTTCCTCACCTGTACAGAATTTGTGGGTTAAGCACTTACTAGTGACTTAATATTTTTATGTTAGATGTATTCTTCCAATAGAAGCATTAGAAAATTCCAGTGCATAATCATTACCTACACAGACATGGCTAAGTGATGACAGGACACAGAGAATGAAAATGAAGGCACATTAACCCACATGTAAGAAAACACCAGAAATTACCTTGAATACAACGCTGCTGTACAAAGAATTATCCTTTACTTGAGCAGAAAATAAAATGTTTAAATTGTAAAATATAACATTCATACTGTCAAGCTACACACTTAAATAGTGGACCCAATAGTTTACAGAATAACAACAAAAGCAGCACAATTATAATTAGGGCAGAACATTGATTAATATTTCCTCCCGTATATGACAAATCACTCAATGGCAAATGTTGACTTCACTAGAGTTAGAAATCATGAGAACTCATTATTCAATTAATAATATTTCACATTCTTCATCTTATGAAACACATACCCACTGTAAATCTAACTTATTCAGCCTAAATACAGTTTTCCTCAATAACTCTAATAATCAGTAGCAGAAAAATTATATATATATATATACACATGAAATAGTAAACAGAATGAAAAGGAATGACAGTACTGTATATACCAAGGAGAACTACAAGAACTAAAAGTTGGAAGGAACTGGTATGTATTCTGTATGGTTTAGGGGATATTTTATAACAAGTACTATTTGCAGAGGCCTGTTACAGAGTTTTAGGTCAGGACTTGAGCAAAGGCTTCCTTCAAAGCAGGCTGCACAAACAGAGAAATCAATGGAATTCAAGGGCCTAAACAAGGGCTCCAACACAGTTCTTACCGTCTTCAGCAACAGTAAGGGTTGTTCACTAAATTATAGTGTGAATAAAATTAAAGTCAGAGGACTAATATGATGAACAGAAATACAAGTTCAGCAGAACTGTCACATCTAAATTTGATTTCCCTTTCCCCCCCTGGCTTGGCAGAAGCTGTGAATCTTTATGATGCTACCCCTCAGAAGTGGTCTGAGAACTGAAAACGTGGCTACCATTCCTCTATCCTCATATGGCAGTGACAGGAAAAGCAAGCTGTTAGGCTTGTACAGGCTACAAAAGTCAGAGCAAAGCAACAGCTGGAAGACAACAGAAAAGAAACCAGCATTTTAAAAGGGAGCCAGAGCACTTCTGTGAGCTAGAGAACATGAAACAGCATTATTAAGGATCCACATGCTGCTAATACAATGTTTTGTGTGTGCATGTGTACACGTGTAATTGTGCTGAACAGCTGAATTCTTCAATTACTTTCCTCTCTGCCACATCTCATTAATGTTTGTACATGTGAATGTCTGTGCACATAACCAAAGTGCATTTTGGTTAGCCTTGCCTTCTGTCTTCGTTCTGTTTCAAGACCCTCAAGCAGCAAAGTAAGCACAATTTTTAACAAATATCTCTACATGGGTTATCAGCATTGTTCTGCATAACACAATAACACAACTGTTCCTACTTTATGTTAGTCCTGGCTCAAGTAATAGAACTGCACTGATAAAAGTAAAAGAATCTTAACCTGAGGATCTAAGATATTTTCTAGTCATTAATCTGTGCAGAGAGGATACTGACCTGCACCACAAGCAGCCCTACATTACCTTTGACTATACTAATTAAAACACACAGCCTTGCAAATATCAATATTACTATGAAACGAACAAACAGACCTTGAGTATCTTTTCAAAACAGACATCTGTGTCTGCATAGACTTCTGGGCTCTGTATCTAGGATACAAGGATGGTCCCATCTTTGTCTCTGTCTCATCATTTGCACTGCAGCCATCCCACTTCATGGCGAGTCAACTGGCACACATAGTGGTTAAACAGTCTGCCCAAGGCTTAGGCTTACAAACTGCAGTCACACAGAACTACTAGATCATTCTCCCTCTCACAGCTACAAAACTCTGCTTATATGAAGTAACTGTTAGGCTTGTGGTATAACAAGCTTTCCTTTTCTCTATTCTCATACAGAATAACTCCAGGAACAACCCTATAAAAATGATATCAACTTCACATAAAGAATTTTGCTTCTTTATTACAGTTAAAACTATCAAGAAGTAAAATACATCATGAATAATGCTCTTTTCTGCTCAAGAAAATTCAGAAGTAAAACTTAAGTCTGAAGTAAGTACGCAAAGCATTGTCTGCTTTCCCTTAAATTGATTGTATTTCCAAAGCTGTGTTAAAACTTTGATGTTTGTTTATGATTTATCAATATATTTTTAAAGAAATAATAACTCTTAAAACTAAAATATTGAGATAAAATAAAGAAAAAAAAAAGTACACTTTTAAACCGTACACAAGAAAACTGTATTTGCAGGTTTAAATGGTGTTCTTCAATCTAAGTTCTTGGCTCTAGAGGTAACTTTCCAATATATACTTACATCCTTGTCATTATATCAAATCTAGTAACAAAAACCATTCCCCTCTTTAAAGCCATCTTCGAGGCCTGTGGACTGATAGATGCATAGATTCCAGGAAGCAGAGCCTGGATCTCCTTTGTCTTCAACTTTTACTAGGAGATATGTTTTCTCTCTTACTGAATTAAATTGTGGTTTACATAGGCAAAGAACTAGATGTCCTAAATGTTTGGGGCATGTCAGAAAGATATTACCTCCCAAGATGGCAAAAGAAACAAGTAAGAATCTACTGGCAAGGCGCTCTGAAAAGATCCCAGGCAGCTTGTCTTGCAATGAAACTTTAGCTTCAGTGGAAGGCTAAAAACTAAGGATAAACAACTCCTTTTTTTCCACACAAGATATAACTTATACAAGCAGAATTCAATAAAAACTGTCATCCTACATTCAAACAAGGATTACAAGTTACTGATGCTTTAAAAATTTACCTCTATTCTACGAGCATACAGTGAGCTAAATGAATAGGAATTATATTCATGAGTACAGCCAGGCAGAGCAGCAGAGATGATGTGGACTTTTAGTGTTAACAATCTATTAACACTAACGAGTACCAGGATCTTAAAAGGAAAATTCTCTGAATGATTTCATTTAGAGAATTTATTAATGAAAACAGACAAACTGGCCAGGAAACTCAATTAACTTTGGTGCACTGACATAGTATAGTTACACAATTTATTTCTTTCCCGCCAACAGGCTGAAAGTTGATAAGATCCATCATGCAAACAGAATCCTGAGGCACAATCATGTTTAAATTTGAGTACAGGATTATGTTCAGTCCACTATTTGATTAAGTTAATCCTGATCTTTAGAGCTGGCTTCTTTCACCAAGTCATTCCAGACCAATAAGCTGCTGAGAAACAGAAAGCTTCTGAAAGTGGCAGTTATAGACAGAAGAGAACATTTTTCACTCAATGAAATCCATGGACTTCCTTGATATATGCCTCCAACGGAACTGATTTGATTAAAATTTTGTTCCATCTTCTTTTAATTGGTCGGAACAGCTTGAATTAATTATTAGCCTTATGTATAGAAACAGTATCAGGATGTTCCATGCAAGCTACATACAAGCATGACATTAGAAAAAAGTCTAAATATTGTTCAACCTAAGTTAAAAAGCAAGATAAACTGAAACGTATTATTGATTTAGCTTTATTGATAAAAATTTCAAAAACACGGGCCACAGTTTAAAACTCAGTGATTTCAGTGTTGTCATGGTCAGGGCTGCAGAAAGAAACACACAGAACTCTGCCTACTGACGCTGGGTGTTAAGTAGGAGGTTAACCCTGTGCAGTCACTAGCCTGGAGCAGTCACTGCTCTCCTGATTACAGGGACCCAGTCTGTACGTGAACCTGGCTCAGGGACAGAAAAGCAAAAGCTCTCTGTTTTCCGCCTCCACTGCCTATTTGCATAAAGCTAAATACAATCTAGTACACATTTAGATATGAGTAAGTTCTGAGGTACTCAATCAAACTCCACTGAGCTATAATCTGTATAAATAAAAGCAAAATCTAGTCTTAACTGCCTAAGTGCTGCCTATGTTGCTAGAATATATAGGCATTTCTCACAGACAAATGGACCGTTGAAAGTTATTGGCGTAACGTTCACTGTGAAAGCAGTTAAATATGCTGACCTAATTTGTCTTTGATGGTTACATCACGTTAAGACAACTGAGGACAAATCTCACTTTCCAGTGCTACTGTTTCGAGCTGTTCTGTAGCAAGCACCAGTAGATAACGAGCACCGTGCTGAACTCTCACAGTCAGTGCTGCCTGAAGAGAGGTATGCCTTGTTTTAGCCAAAACAAAAATTAATTTGCAAGTTGCCATAGAATCAGTTGTAACAACTTAAATCTCCTATTTCTCTAGGACAGATACACATGAAATGGAATACCCTCCCCTCTTGTTGTACATAGATACAGAATTTCTTCTTTCTTCTACCAACCATAGCTGTTTTGTTTCTTTCTGACTACTGAGTCACAGTTCAAAGCACAGCTTTTAAGTACTTTTTACTTCACAGCTGGTATCTATTTTATACAGGAAGATTTTACCTGCTAGCTACAGCAATTTTGCTTTATGCTGCAGTAGCCATACTGCATTATATACTGTAGTGCACAGATTGCTTATTTTACCATAACAATTGCAGCTGGATAGCTAATACGGTAAAAAATACAGTCCCCAAGAAAGAAACTATAGAAGAAATTGCTAGGACTGGAGCAGCATGCTAGCACGCTCCAGAAGTAGCCTTTCATGCCACACTTGCAAATTAGTGGGAATAGGAAGCATAGCTGCCTATTAAAATGTATTACTTTGCATGTAAGAGGTTCTCATACGTATGGCTTTAAATGTATATTTTTATTTCCTTTTACCTTGTATTGAAAGCTTGGCATTCCAGGCTGTGAAGTTTAAAAAAGCCGACCTTGAAAACACAGTCACATTTATTTTTGAATGTTAGTTTACTTTCACACCCTGGAACTGGCTTCCTGCCTTCCAGATTTTGCTGAACATGGTATGACCAGCCATGCCTGAACTTGCTGCACAGCTCTGCTCGGGCTGCACCACAATCCTTAAGGACCTCTCCACTTATGGCTTGAAATATGAAAAAGGTCTGTTTTACTAACCAATGCCATGACTCTTATCACCTCCTTCAAGGAAAGAATGATCTCATGGCTCACACACTACTGCTTTTGTACGTGGCAGGCCAACAGTATTTTTCTGAGATCTTCCCCAGCACTGGAAGAAGGAGATTTTTACTCCCACATCGGTTTCACGCAGTGCTCTCACTGATTTCGCAAGAGGTAGGTATTTTGAAGATACCTTCCTAGGGAACCTTTCTTCATGAAAAAAAAATGAAGATTTTCATGCACTGTGCAGACTAAGCACAGCACAGTACACTCTTGCACCCTGCTAAGCTGTGAGAATGTTTGTTCATTAAAGCAGTATGTTGGGCTAATGTAAGGGGGACAGGGTTGCTCTGTGCTAACGTGAACTTGTAAAGAAACATTTCCATGAGACTTCTCTAATGACAATAGGGCTACTATCTACACAGCAATTTTGATAGCACAGCAAGAAGCAAAACCTTGACTATATATACAGAGTGATCTACAGGGAAATGTGGGATTATAGCGATGATGTTGATACAGCAGGAGTAGTGAAATATGTACAGTACTCCCAGACACTAAGGATGCTGGCCTAAAGGCACTTAGAAATAGACACAATTCCCAAAGATGACACTGAATGCTGCCCTAATTCCTGAGATTTCCAGTTAGCTTCAAGATCTGCCCATTCAAATTTGACAGCTGCAAAAGAATCAACAGCACATTACACGTTAATATATATTTCTTTCATGCATGACCCAATTTAGACAGACTTCCTTGAAAAGTATTTTCCCATCTTACAAAATGCCTTATTCACAGTTTAAACGGACCTAATTCTCACCTCACACTTAGCATCACATTTAGCTTCATATTTAATTAGATTTACAGCTCTACTCCTGATATGCACTAATATAGTTCACGATTAGGAAATAAGCACACGACCTAGCAAAACCAGGTTGGAGTAGCTTATGTGTTCTTGCCTGTCAGATGAGCTATTATAACTGATTGTATGTACAGACTTAGCTTATCCCATTTATGAAGTAAAGCAGGCTTACTTAAACCTGAATTGAAGAATGGGAAGATAAAACATAGCTGAAAAATTATTAACTTGCACTGGAGCTACTAGTCATCACCTAATAGCGTTACAGAGAAGCATTATTAAAGTAAACAGTGAGAAATCACCATCCACCAACAAATTCTCAGGGAACAATTATTGCAACTCATGAGGGGGGAAAATCAAGAAAAAAAAAAGGAAAATAAACATTAATTATAATGCTTCTGTGTTAGAACAGAGAAAAAAAATGTTGTTGCTCAAATTTTTTGTTTGTTTTTCCTGTACTTACCACTAAAATATATATTGTGAAAACAAAACTTCTATGTCAACTCTCTTGTGAATCACATCTACTTTTTAGCCACTTGCAGCATTTACACAGATTTATTAGATTTAAATAGTCCATACAAGCTTGTACCCAAGCACATCACTTTGATAAAAATCAGGCATCTGCAAGTTTGG
Organism: Oxyura jamaicensis; assembly: GCF_011077185.1. Taxonomy (NCBI): domain Eukaryota; kingdom Metazoa; phylum Chordata; class Aves; order Anseriformes; family Anatidae; genus Oxyura; species Oxyura jamaicensis. The sequence continues at coordinate 57,174,521 of NC_048897.1, read as the reverse complement.
CATAATCGCAGCATTTGAGGTAGGACAGAAGTGAACAGTAGCTCAAGCTGGAGTAGCTCAAGTAAAGCAAACACACTTTAACAGTGTTGAAACTGCTGATACTGTAGGCATCTGAATCCAACATTGCTGCAACTTCTAAACCACCAGTGTCAGGAAATCCTTATCAACAAGCAATGGTATTAGGAAAATTAGTCTGAAATCAAAGTGAAAATATTTCAGAGCAGGACACATTTTTGAAAGAAAAAAAAAAATCAGATCAGAATTCTTCCAGTGGCTTCATGCTTTGTTTGTATAAGGCACCCTTTACAACTCACTACTTCTCCCTTGCTCCCTATCCTGCCCCCCCTGTCCCCATCACACACTCAGAAGCAAAACACACTTGCAGTCCCCCAGTCTTCTGACTCTAAAGGCTACAGACACCAGAGAGCTGCCTGGCCAGGGAGAACTGCATATATTGCATCCCCATTCTTCAGGTGAAGGAGGCATACCTGCCTACGTGACATTGCTCCAGAAGGCATCGTTGCCGAATGGCTTCGGCTGAAACGTTTGTCAGGGTGGTATTGCTGAGCTAGTGCTTTAACTCGGTTCTTTCTTCAATAGTTTCAAACTTCCAAATGTAAAATGTGTGCCTCAGAGGAAGGAGAATCTTGTGACTCCTTTAAAATGCTGCTCTTAGTATTTTAAAACAGATTCCAAATAATTTGGTTACTGTGGGGCATATAATAAAAGAGGTTCAATGTAGGATCGATTCATCTTATCTGCAAGAATATTGGAATCAGCATTTTTATAAATTTAATTCTGAGTAACCAGAAGCAGTGTCGTTATTTAACAAGCCATTACATTAGTCCCTTCTAAGTACACGAACATTAGATGTCAGGAATTTCAGATTCATTTATGTTTGGCTCATGATGAAAGACTACATTTTTGCCTGACTCTTACCCCAGGTAGTGTGGTACGAGTTTATTTAACTCCATTCAGATAAATGGAGTACTGCCAAGTGCTGTTAGTTCAGCAGCATGACCCTTTATTAAATGAACATTTCTAAATATCTTTTTTTTTTTTTCTTAAGCAAAACAGATGCTGAGCTATCTAACACAGCATTCTAGCTTGTCAGAATAACACTTAAGCGCATGAGGATTGTAATTCTCCCCATAAAGATGGACTGAGAACACTGAGATCCACAGCAGGTATGAAAACTCAGCTCCACAACACTGGCAGAAACAAACTGCAAAATTTCAACATGGTAAACTACACAGCACACAGGCACAGAGCCAAAACGCATCTATCATTTAGAGATTGCTGTAAAACATGCAGAAATATGAGAACAGCATGTTCTCACTCATTCTAACAAACTGGCAGACACCCACTATGAATGGGAATTAATAACTACTACGTTTAAAAAAAAAAAAAAAAAGCCAACCAATTTTTAGCCATTTTACAGCTCCCCATTATATGCTGTGCCAGTACCACAAACAGACCAAGAAAAGAAGTTATTGGAACTGGCAGACAAACATTTAGTGGGTAGCATCGGTTACGTGATTTAACACTGGGGTCAGGTTGGTTTCAAAACCACAAATATTTATAGGTAACTGGCTACAAACATTGGAAACAACCAAATAGCCAGAGAAATAAAAATTGGTAGTTTCTGGACAGAGCGTATGCTTTCTCCAAGTCAAATGCGTAGCAGTTTATTTCAAAGCATCTAGAATAACTGCTGAAGCTAGTGTTTATATAAGATCTGAATAAACTTGACACAGATGGAAAAACTCTGCTTTCAGTTACGCACATGCAGCCAACGTGAAGAGCAGAATTTGTCCCCAAGGGCACATACTGTACCTCAGAGCGAGAAGTAATGTAACTGGGCCCAGCTCCATTCTCAGCTCTACCCAGTTAACTGTGTTTTCATAGCATAAAAAAACATGGCACAGACTTCTTAAAAACAACCAAGTCAAAGAAAGAAGGTATTTGAAAAGCCACTGTCAGATCTTTGAGGAAAATCCAGGGGCCACCTACCATCAAAGACAGCTTAATAATGCAGGTAAATAAATACTGGTGGCATTTTTGGTGGCATATTTCCCCAACTTTAGTCACACAGTAGACATTCCCAAATAAACTTAAAACTTCAAGATGTTTATAAGGTACAGATTTCTGCTAAAGTGTAAAGGAAACTTCATCAGTCCGCAAGAGAGAGAAATAAACTGCAGTAGGGAGTTTGACAAATAATTGTAAAGCATATCATGAAAATCTGGAACGCCAAAGCAAAACACTTAATGCTTTCCACCTCCATCTATGTTACATGGCTCCTGTATATGGCTACAATTCTGTAATTTGCTTTGTTTTTGCCAGTTCTCCAGAAGTTGCTTTGACTTTTTTTTTTCTTGTTCAAAATAGTACTGCAGTCGTTTTTCTTTATTCTCAAGTCCCTCTTTCAGCACTGCTCTCAGCCCTTTTCAGTTACTTGAGTATTCATTCATCAATTTTAAAGGAGCTCAGGGAGCTCAAGAATGATTTTTAAAATTCATCTTTCTTTTGTAAATTATATTACAAACATTCATTCTTTTGCTCATTCTACCACTTCACTGGTCTTCTAACCAAGCATTTCCTAAGTATTTTCTACTTAGTCTAAATCAGAAGTTTGTCTTTGAAACTCTTCAGCGTACTGTTGTTTTTACTGCCTTGCAGGGGAGCTGAAAGCACACAGGTCTGAACTTGCCTAAACTTTTACTGGATTGGCAAGAAAAATTCTCATTCATTTTAGAGGAATATTTTAAGATGACAGTGCCACACTAACTCTCTGTGGTATTACTTTCCAAAAGAGCGAGCCTCAAAACATTCCTATGGATTTGAGAGAATTGTTTTGCTGAATTATTGTCATCTGCAAGTTCATGGCCATTTGTGGTATCTTTCAAAGCACCTCTGATCACCAAACCTAGAGGAAATTTTTAAATTGTAATCTGTCCTTTATGCTGCTATGATGATTGCTTTCACTTGCTGACGGCTTCTGCAACATCCACTGTAAATGCTTATAATCCACCTTGATGTCATGTTGGACATAGGAATGCCTCCTCACAAAGTCCAGCAGTGCAAAGCAGCCCTCAGAACAGCATTCAAAAACCAACCAACCAAACAAACAAAAAAAGCCCTGTCAAATACAGACAGGAAAATTTTCATGTTAAATAACCTGCAATGTTATTGACAGCATGGGAAACCGCCAAGAGACACTACCTGCCAGCATCCCTAAAAGCCTGATTACTGAGGAAAATGAAGAAAGCAACAGACTTGCCTTTGGCAGCCATACAAACACAAAGACGTAAGGCAGAACGACTGTAGTTGAACTCCTACAAGCAGGAGAAAGCACTGGCCTAGCTTTGTTGGGGAAGAATAACATGCCAAACGGCATGACAAGGCACAGAAAGAAGGAAGGGTAAGACTAATCCCCCACGATTTCCTGACAACATCCTTCTCCACAAGGACTAGATCTCAGCATTAAGTCGTTACTCTGTGAAACGATTGATAGAGCTCAACAGTTTTTGAAATATTAACATAAAGTATGTATAATTAACACAGTCCCTCAGCTGCAGCTTATGAAATGATATTTCTTACTGTTAATGCAGAGGGTATCATTTAAATCTATTATCAAAAGATAACACAGTTTAATTGAATAAATCATATTTCTTTCAATTTAACTTTTATTGCCTAAACCAGATGTATGAATAATCTAAGGTAGGTGCATCACCTTCCTCCTGATTAGACTTCTAAAAACAGTGTCTTAAGCCAAAAAAGATCATGAGCAATTATACTCTAATACTATTTTGAACTGCCTTCTGTATTACCCTCTCCAACTCTTTTTAATTCATATGCATTTCAGAGCGCAGAGTACTTCACTGGCTGACCACAGTGACTTCCTCTTCTATCACACACGTGCACTGCTTTCACGATACTACATAAACAACACCCTGCAGCAAGTTCACAACAGCTTCTGAACGTCGTGCTTCTGGGGTCACTCTTCTTTACACGTTCAGCTCCTACCGCCTACTTCGCCGTGCATTTCCTGCATGACAGAAGAGCTCAGCATTCTGCCTTGGAAGGCAGTGAATGGCTTTTCTGCAGCTTTACAGAAGCGTAGAGAAAGACACTTTTTCCTAGCCCAGCAAACCACGTAGCAAAGGGCTGTTGCCATCAGATGACGCACTTTACTGAACAGATAGGGGTCAATATTTACTAGTCTACAACTGTGAAAAAATTAAAACAAACTGATTTCTATAGCATTAAGTAACTGGATACAGAGAGCATAAAAAAAGTGATGTAAGACAAACTACAGCCCACGCTTCCTAACATCTATGAATTAATGTCCAGACGTGGATATTTTTTTTGGTAATTCAGAAGTATTCTGAAGTGTAGCTTATGGTAGAAAAATGCTATAACAAGTAATCTCACCAAAATCGTGCAATAATTGCACCAAACATACAAATATTACACAAAAACTACTTTTTACAGGTTATATAATTTGCATGCCCAAACTAAACCAACCTCCAGCATTAAATGCTGCAGTGTTACCTCCATTAAATAAGCAAATCTTCCAGAGAGGCAAGGAAGAAAAAGCCACATTTCTGACAAAGAAGTTCCTGACTAGCTATAAACTATTTGTCATTATAACTGACAAACTGTTATACCTCCAGCAATTATGGTGTGATAATAACTAAGTATTTCAGCTACTAAGTCGGAATAAAACTTGTATTCATAAACTAGAAGCTGGTTACTAGAAGTCTTTTTCCAGTGCAAACAATGGACCACAAAGATGAGTTTTATTTTCCAATACCTATCCTTAAATAACAATCTTTAATCAAAAGTTGCATTTATACTATTTCCATTTTCTGTAACGAAGTCTGACACAAAAATGTATAATTTGTCTGTGAATCTGTATTTATACAGAAATCAACAGCTAAGTTATAAAATGTGATCACTTAATTTTATATAACACAATTGCAAATGCTAACTCATGATAACAATTGCAGCCAAGTTAGAAAGAAGATGCCTGTACGAGGATGGATGTTTGTGGTACATGTGAACACAGAAGACAACTGACAGGCTACTATAAACTGTGGCAGTGATTAAAGATATTTCTAATCAGTATTAATCAGTATTTTCTAACCAGTATGGACTGAGAGAAGGTGGTACAATAAATCTCTGTTTAAACTAAAAATAAAAATAGTAAGAACTATCTCAACCAGAGGACCATGCTCAGTACTTTGTTGCATTGACTGGTTTGTCTTTATATTTTAAGGATTTTTAAATGGTGTTGAAACCTATATGTATTGGGTTTCTGTTATAAAATGGCAATTCTATTCTTTTGCAACTTATTTCAAGACTTAAATTCTAATAACTAGATAAACATCAGTATAAGACACTATATTATTCTGGAGAGAATTTCACAGTTTGCAGCACTAGGCAAAATAATTCAGTAAGTTTAGAACCTATCCATAATAATAATGAACTACATATTTAAGCCATCTTGTATCATCAGTTCCTGAGCAGAACATATTAGTGACTGATAGCACTAATCAGAGTGCACTAAAGCTTGATATTGCTTTTCATAATTAGAATGACTTTTTAGTCATTTTAGGAACATCAAAAATATTATAACAACCAAATTCCCAAAACTTTGTGGGACTTAATTTTCCTCATTTCTCATAAAAGTATTTTTTTTTGTATATCTGCATTTCTCTATAGTCCTTACGAGAATGGCATCGTAGCAAGAAAACCAGATCAAAGAATGGACTAGAAACAAAGGGAGAAAGTGAACCTTTAGCAAGATAGTGAATTCACTTTTATATTGCCAGCATTTTCCAAATCAGATAGCATTTTACAATTGCTTTTGAGTTTATCTGTATTCTTTGACTACTCACTTTCCTATGCAATTAAGTAAAAGACACCTGAAAAAGGTCAGTAATTATATTCTCACTGGTTTACTGTAAAAGAAACCAAATACATCCAACGTAATTTGTTCTCTGCTAAAATTATGCTTCTCTTGTTAGTTATTGAGTTTTCTTATTACGTCATGTACAGTTAAGAACACTGAAAAAACGTGTAGATGTGGCGATTACTGACGTGCTTTAATGGTGGCCATGGCAGTGCTAGGTTGGACTAGATGATCTTAAAGGCCTTTTCCAGCCTAAATGATTCTATATCCCCTCAGTTCATTTTTGTGACAACAGAAATTTACCTCTCCCCTTCCAAGGCTTTAGACAGCAAAACCAGCTAACATATAGAAATGTCTCCTCAGTGAGCACCTCTTAGCCAACCAAAGGTAATTCAGTTAAAAATGCATGCTGATACAGGCTGAAAAAGAGGTGACCCTCAAGAAGCAGGTTTCATAACTGGTAATCACTTTGGATTAGGAAGAGAAAAATCTAGCTAATGGAAAAGAGAGGACTCCTTCATCTTGACTGTCACATCTGGTGCCTGAAATTCGCTTCTTCTATCTGAGGAAATTGCTAGGCAGTTATGTACTTAAAACCTGTTGGGACAAATCGTATGGTTCTTCTCAGATTTCTATAAGAGTTGTCTGCGAAGTAAGTGATGAGTAGTAAACAAACAATATCCCTCATTCTTTATAGTCACATATAAGTAAGGGTTACCTGTTCTCACAGCACTTTCTTCTACACCTCCAAAGTCTTTCTTTCTTACAAAAGAAAGGAATAAAGACTGAGTGGATTCAGGAGCAACAGGTAGAGCATGCCCAAATAGATTCATAATTTCTGCAGCTCCTCGAAGAATCCTCCTTTGCAGTAATACAGGCTGTAATCATGGAGAAACACTGCAAACAGGTAATACTGGTAGCGTGCTGGACCTGCAAGGAGTACCAGAGCCTTTGGAGAAATGCATCATTACTGAGTGGTTCACTTTATCACTCACGACTATTTTGGATCCATTAAATTTGAAAATAGCTCTTCAGGGAGTTGGATGTAATATATACTTCTCTTTCTATAATAACTAGAGAGATACTAGGAATGGAACCTCCTAGATGTTATCATGGCAGATGATAATCTAAATCACTTTTTTTTTTAATTTGGTCTCCAGTACCATTTAATATTTTATGTTGATGATGGCCAGTCCACCAAACACTGCATTTATAAAATAAATTGAAAAATTATCCATGAATGTAACAATAGCAGAAGGAATTACTGAGTAGTATGAGAAATTTTGTGTAAATTTAACTGCAGCATTAAGAATCAGCATATTGTTCATTTAATACAATCTCCTTTGTATAGACTGAAAATATAAAATATTCCTTAGTTTAGAAATCTCAAAACAGAAATGTTTGGAACATGTAAATGTTGTATTTATAAAAGTATAGCATTCACCAAGCATGTGTAAATATTATTCAGTCAGAGCCGGTTCCCTGTGCTGTAGTACTCTGAATACTGCGTGCCTGCGTGATTATGGTTTATTTGCATGACGTTTGGTGAGGGAAAAAAAGAAAATAAAAAACATCATGTCTCATATGAAAAATACATAAATGCTTTCAGAAAACAAAAAGCACCCATAGAAGAGGACTGTTGTGTTCTTAAAATAAAAATGCAAAAAATTGACTCAGATTAATAAAATCCAGTCAGCCTAAAATATCGGCTATATCAGACCCCCAGAACGTAAAACAAGTAGATATGTAATTAAACACATAATTTCCTGAGAGTTGAAAAATCCAACTTGTTGCAACTGCCTGCGCCTAAAGAAAATACAAAACTCAGTTAATGACAAATGCATACAGATGCTTGTTCTTATACAAATCAATTTATCATTTAAAGATCGGACTGAATAATGTCTGTAGAGCAAAAAGAAATAAAGTTACAAGTCCTACTCCTCTATTCTCTTCTCAGTGTCATTCTATTGGTATTAGAGTATCAAACCTTGTCTGCAACGTTCCTAGCAGTAGGAAAACAAAAAGTGAATCCAAATGAAAACAGAAACAAATCTAAAGGGAGGGAGGGGGAGGAGAGTTTGTACTTAACTCTTAAAAAACAAACAAAGAAAAAAAAAAAACAGAAGGCCCACTCTTTCACAGGGATGTTCTTTTTCATTTTAATTCCATCCCTCAAAGAAAAGAAAAATATCACTTCAAGAAAACATTCCAGAAATCCATAAATGTTATATTAATTTACTCAAGCGGATAAGCAGGCACACACATAAAAATAAATAAATAAATAAATAAAATCTCTGTAGCACAACGCAATAACTTTCATAGGGATTTGTGTTATCTCAGGACAGGAAACGTTACAGATACATTTCACAGTGACCCACACAAATAGCCCATACATTCTGGGCCTGGCTGTACCAGCTTCTCAGCACATCTGTTCAGAACCAGCCAAAATACCTGAGCACTGCGCCACGTCCTGTATGAGCTGCGTCGCGTTAACATACTCAGAATTCCAAGTCTATCTTCTGCATTTGTCATCTCCTCCCTCTCTCGAAAATAAATGCTACTTTTATATGGCCCAATATTAAAGTCAGTGGTATGAAATGAGGCCAAGCTCCAAAACTTATATTCCTACACATACCAGTTTGGTTCAGACTTTTGGGGCTCAGGTTCTGCAAAATGATGCCGATCTTCCTGTCTTTGTAAATAAGGTTCTTAATCCTGCAGAGCGTAATGCCCTGCTTGATGCTCATTTCTGCAGAAGAACGTATATATACGGAGCTATATTTAACCATATAAATTATCCTGTAAATAAAGATAAATAATTCAGATTTTTTCTTCTAGCACAGAGAGCATGCATGTTTGTATGGGGTGAGGAAAACTAAATTTTGAACATGTTTCTATCACAAGTCCTTATTGGGATAGTAACATCTAGTAAAACAGAAAGATGATCCACCTTAAGTGATTTCAGGCAAGTATTACCTCAGACCACTATCGGTGAGTCTATCTGAAAAAAAGGTATCTGAACTTTCAGAAAAAAAAAGCAAAGCATCTCCGCAATCTGAAGCATCACGGGTCATTGCAGAGGCAGAGTAATTCCTGTCAAGTTCTCCTCAGTCCTGGGATTTAGATGTATTTTCCCCAAGCGTATGAAATATTATCAATGTGGAAAAGTTTAGTATCTAATACTGGCTGTATCAGCTCAGAAGATCTACCCTCAGTGTGTGAGCAGAAGGTATACACATTCAGAGCAACGCAATGACACTTTTTTTTTTCCTGTTTGAGCTGAGCAGTTGCTTCTGCTGAAGGAGCAAGCTGCAAACGCAGTCACCAGGCAGCTCCTCCCATTCACTTCCAGTGGGACTTCTTCTGTAGCCCTCCCTTCCTCTAAGGACTGAGAACCACTGACACAAACTGCTACAGCACTGCCTTAACAGCATGAAGTTACAGGACACAAACTGCCCATTTAAAAAAAGGTTCCAAATGAGAAAAGGATGCTAATCCTTCATGTGGTAAAACATCAGTCATTGGAAATAGGAAGTCCTCAAGATACAGTATTTCAAAGACTGAAAACAGCATAATATGAATCTACCTCTGAAGGCAGCTGTGAATCTATTTTTTTTAAAGTTGTTATTGAAAAATAATAAAAAACTCAACTTTTCTCACAGCATACTGAATTAGTGAACTTCTCTGCCATTCTGCACAAATTCTGGACTTAGTTTCTGAACCCGTTTCTGGACTCATTTATCCCAGAAAGCCACATAAACTAAGTGCACCTCACAGAGAAAGGATCCAGAGAACACTCACAGCACTGCGCCAGACACCGTGAGTTCAGAGAAAGCTAAACTTTTGGGTTCAATCTCCTTATCGACAGCTAGTCATATTCTACCTTCAGAAATGACATACAAGCTGCATAGATCACCTCCCGCCAACAGTTTTCCTCCCGTTGGAAAACAAAATGAAGATAATCCTGGCATTTTTTATGAAGCACAGAAAAGAACAACTAACCAAACAACAAAAAAAACCACTAGTCATCTCAGTCAAAAGTTATAAAAATACTACCTAAAACTCTGTAACACCTTTCTAGAGGTCAATCCAAATCAGAGCATCCTTAATTATTTCCCAACTTCCCAAATAACAAATGATAGCATCTTTGGGACCCCGCCACTCCACAGCTCAAAATCAGCTTTGCCTTTGAAGAAGTTCTGGACAAGTAACTTCTCTACACAGAACAAACAGCAGCACGGGCTAGGAGAATAATCATAGACATTACCAGCAAAGGTAGCTAAGTAAAAGAAAGGTAATGCTGAAGACGTAAGACTCGATGCTTAAGAGACAAAAATCAACCCAACCTGCAGACCGACTTCCTGGCTTGACCTCAGACCTGCCTTGTCACCACAACCGTGGCGATGATCCAAGCCGTTGGCCACCCCTGGGTGCCCCTGACAGTCCTGCCCTGACAGTCCTGCCCAGCTGAGAGACCCCTGCCCTGCAGCTGTATCACACCCAGCTCCTGGCTCCCGGTCCCCTAGGGAGAAGCCAGTCCTCACTGCTCCCCTAGTACTTTTTGCCACCTCAACTTGCTGTTCATGCTACGTGCATTTTCAGTGCAAGTCTGATGTCTTATATATGAAACGGGAAGCTTTTCATATATAGAGCTGAGGTCAAAAATATTAGAAGTGTTTCTTTGGACAATGCTACAATCTAGCATGCCTGAACATAAAGCAAACCTTGTCAGTCACTATATTGTTTCATGTGCCAATACAACCAAGAGCCTGCTTGAAAACACTGTGGATTCTCTGGCCACCTCTATTAGATGTAGTTCAAAACTGCTGAAAGCTACTACAGAAATCAAAAAGGTTGAAATATGTCTTGTTCTTTCCTCCCAAAGATACAAAATCTTTGTCATCAGGACAGAAATTTTCAAAAAGAGCTAGTGATCTGAACATCCTAATTTCTGTGTGCCCCAAACTAGACAATTTAAAATGCACTTTTTTTGCATCTATTTAAAAGTAAATCTGTTTAGAGAGACCCCATTTCACTTAAGAATTCACTTCACCAGTATCACTAAACAACACTAGAAATATTTTCTTGTAAGATAGGTCAAGGAGCAACAATTCAGTATCACTTCTACTTACTAGTGTCTTTTCCCATTTTCACCATATTTCAAAGCTCAGAAAAATGTTGATCCTCCATTAAGCTATGAGCAACAAGAAAATATTTTCCTAGACAGAGAAAACATATTTGCCGTCTAACCTATTGAATCAGCTTATCACTTATTAGAGCAGATGTTCACAAACTAAATGGCACCAAAATAACATCATCTAGAAGTTATTCAGAAAAATAAAATCTCTTTTACTGAAATCCTTGTAGCATTTTTGTCTTTAATTTTGTGGTCCGTAAGTCCCAAATCACAACAGTGTTTATAAATAACAGAAATACATGGATATAGAACTATATCCTGAAGTATAAATTGTTATATAATACCTGTACCATACTCTCTGCAGTGAGATAAACATTGTTTTACTAATAATCTGTTTGCTACAGTACAATATGATGATGCCCTTTAAACAGGCAATCAAACATCTTTTCTACTTCTTACTTGTGACCAAAGCATATTTTTCATAGTGTGTCTGCAGCTCATAGTTAATACTTACCAGAAGAGCTACTATCCCCTAGCCACCTTTAACTTGAGAAATATGATAGATTTGTATGATAGATTTCTGCCTTACAATCCTTGCCTTTTTGAACACAAAAGGGATCAACTTCCTTCATGCTTGAGACCTGAAAAATATTCAGTGTCTTAAATTCCAAATGAATTTAGGGCAAATTGAAGGCACTTTGAAAGAGTACGCCCATTAAGGAAACAGAATTTATGTACCCTGATGAGTACTGCCTGTGGAATGTGTAACTTGTTGTAATGCAAATATATCTTATTATATTTGGACAGAAAAACAAAAGGTACCTTTATTTCACATCAAGAATCCTCTGCAGTTTTCTCTATTCAGGCTCCACTGTGCAAGAAGAAACTGTCACTGAATGACACCCTGAATTCATTACAAAGCTGTACCAACAGGGAGACAACAAAAGGCAGAAATTAAAGTTCATTCGTGTGGTTCACCCATGCTAAGGACAGATATCATGGGCTCTGATTGAAATCAAACCTTCAGTGACTTAAATAGAACTGAAGTGAGAAATATGGTTGAGACTACAGAGCAGGGCAAGGATATAGCAGGGTACTGAGCAAGCATTTTCCCTCGATTGTGCAAGGCAGAAAATAAAAGGTAATGATGTCTCTCCACGCATGTGCTTGGATTTCTTTCCAAAGCATATCGTGGAGTGTTGGTCACCTAGCAATGAAGATAAACATGCAGTGAAGCACTCTGGAGCATCCCTTCTCTGCAGCATAGATCTGCATCACAATCTTATCAGTATAAATACAAACATGCAAAAGCAGTTGTCTTCTCAGTTGTCATGTACTGCAATATTAGGTAGAGTACTATGTTATTGGCACAAGAAGTTTATATGACTTCACTGCAAAAGCAGTGGACTGAAATCCAGCATACTTAAGGCAAATTAGAAATACAACAGTGATAGTGAATATCTCTGATTTGATTTTCTTCATTCACAGCTAACGTTCACATCCAGGATGGTAAATTCAGAGTAAACATATGTTCTCCCACTGAAATGGTTAGTTCTTTGGCTAAATATTTTTGTTTTTTTAAAAAAGTAAGCTTACTGTGACTGCTAAGAACAGAAGAAAAAAAAGTATCTAAAATTAAAGACTCCTATCTTACTGCATCTATTCACTTTTCTTCTAGTCTCAATACCCCATGAAACTTCAAACAGGATTGAAAACAAAGAGAGACCTAAATCTATCTTCAATATGTGCTGTCACTTCCTACACTCCTTGGGGAACCACTGTAACACTCGGGAAACACTTGTAACACCTGCTCCACCACAGTCTTCATTTTGACCCTAAGCAAATCACTTGGTCCCAGCTGCATTTTGCAACCTAATTCCTAATGAAATGAATGGAAGTCAGGTGTCTAAAAGTGCGTTTTGTGAACGTGGACCTGAATCCCTCTGTAGCTTAGCAGCTAGCAGACTGGAGGGTTTAGGACCTCCCTATCTAAAACGGTCACAAGTCATTTAAGAACAAATAATCAAAAACCTGTTTGGCACTCATTATCCTATGATAATTGTGGTAGGAGCACAGATCTACCAGATAGGCTAAAAACTTCACAGTACGCTCTCTGCCCCAGTTGGTACTACCTGGTGCAACGAGTATCTTCCCAGTTGCATGATGTAGTAGCATCAGCTGAACCTCTATTGGCAGCTGCTGAAGTTCCTGAGATCAGAGTACCTTGTGTAGACATAATGCATGAAGTACCTCACATGCAGCTGCAGATTAAATCAATTTGCCCCTGATTTGTTTCCAACAGAAGTACCATGCATGCACAAGTGAGTGAATATAAAAAAATAAGGTTTTTACTTACCTACTTTCCCTTTATTAGAATGTTTTATCAGATTTTGACATGTAACTTAAGATTTCTCTTCTTTCCTTCTTATACACTTATGTATTTATTTTCCAAAGGACCTGTTGCAGAAAAAGGTCTCAAGGTACATTATAATTTTACAGAAAATAATTAAAAATAAAAATTAATTCAACCATCTCGGTACATAATGCTTTAATGACTTTTCTTTCAGAATTAATATCGTCAGAGTTCTGAATACACAGAAAGCATGGCAGCAGCATGTAAAGTTTCATGTTTGTACCTGGTTACCAGGTACAAAACATTTATGCGCTTTAACCCAGAATTAATATGTCAACAGTTTTTTCCACATTAGATGATCTCTGTGGAAATGAATTCATTAAAAAAAAAAAAAAAATTGTCAACTTTTCTAGAAGCATTTGTTTCAAACAGAGGTGCACAATTATGGTGAGTCAATAAATGAGATCTTATTTGTTGCAAAATCAGAAATATTTGACCATTCAGCTATAGCAACAGGAAAATGCATACCCTGCCTGACATCTACAGACATTGCAGGCTGTCATTTAGGTTTATTTTATGATAATAAGAATATGCAATTTATATGCTGGGTGTAATAGATTTTTTATCTTTGCTTTCATTTTATTATTGTTTTTGTCTTATGCCAATTAATTAGAAAAAAAAAATAGGCCTGTATTTATAACTGGACAAAATGACGGTAGAATTGATAAGGAACCGGTAAGAAATAGGTAGAGGAAGCTAGTTACATAGTCTAAAGCACCATGAACAGTTCATATTTAATGTGAGGACTATCCATTACCTCTGTAAAGCTTACGTTAAAAAGTCATTTACACTCAGTTTTACAAGTCTGGGATCACCAGAAAGACACATTTCCTATTTCAATGCTCTGTAGGAAAGACTTTCACAAACTAGTTATGCACAGAATAGACTTTCTGACATTTTTCTTCCTGTAACTCCACAGTGCATTTCTTATATTTATCCTAATATGAAAAGTAAGTATTTCATATTCTTGGGCAGCTTAATACTGATTTCTCATATCCCAGGTCAAGTGACTTTCAACTCCTGAAAGCATACTTGGCAGGAACTTTCCATGTCAGCAGTAACAAGATAATATTTCATTCAAGATTATGACCTGATTGCAAACTCTTTGAACACCAGTATTATGCAAAACCATCATTTTCATGTTCCAAAGCTAGTTCAATAGATTTGCTGACTGAAACCACACTCAAAACTCATAACCACAAGAAGTTCATAATAGCCATTAGTATCCCTAGACACCAATAACATTGTTGTCATGAATTCGATGTCTTCATGGCAGCAGTGGGCTCTTTCACCCCCTTGAGATCTCAGAATGATTCCACATTACTTGGATGTCACAGAAATGGACAGCGCACAATACAACTATGTAAGCAGAAGAATTTCCCTTTTAGTAAAAAATAAATAAAAAGAAAAAAAAGAAAAAAAAGAAAAACTACACTCTCCATCAAATGGAATTGGCCTCTTGTGGAATCATTCTAAGAAAGCTTAACCAGACACTTAGCCAGGAACTGCCTAGCAGGGTGACATAACACTTTTTTTGATATAAATTTCAGCATCCAGGCTGAAATTTTCAAGTAATCAAAGAAGCATCAGACAACTTGATGACTATAATAAAGACAAAGATATGGATCTCTGAAGTCATGCATTGAATCCAATACTTCAGCTGGCAAACACTGCCCTTCAGTACCTGGCCTTGGCACTTAAGACTGCTATGAAAAGATTTATGAATTTCTTTAAATAAGGGCCAGTAGACAGTTAACTATCAGCCTATATTTGAAATCTGATTGGAATCTGCTGTGATTTCATGAATTCAGATGGAGCTTCTCCCATATTTTTTTCCCATTGCCAGTGCATGTGAAATATCAAAATACCTCATTTTGCATTATTTTTAGCTGAAATGTATGTCAATGTGAAATAATTTGAACTACATTACTAGAACTAAAACATTCCCTGGTGTAACTCCCATTCACGTCAGTTACACCAGGAATGCATTTCAGCACTATAATTTAAAATATAAAAGCCCAAGTGATTACAAAACTATTTTTCTGATAGTTGTATCCAGTCACACTGGAAAAACTCTGAGAGGAGCAGGAGTTGTAATTTGGAGCCATAACAGCTCAAATACAGTGTTTCTGTAGCACACAATTTCAACCTAAGCGATACTTAAGGGAAATTTCAGTCTCTTGCTAAGCACTTGGGATCTTTGGGTTTCAGCATGTTAGGCGTATGACTTTGGCATTTTCAAGATGACTTGCAACTACCTGGACTGATGGGTAGATGAATAACCAAATTAAAAGCTAGCCCAAGTGAAGGTATTTGCTTCCATTCCAAAACGCTCAATTCTGTGCATTTCTGTGATTCAGAATGGTCTGCCAAACTGCTAGTACAGTCTAACATAAAGCTACACCAGTTCTTATTTATAATGACAGTTACAAGTACAAAGGCTTATATGTTGCAGGAGGCAGAGCAGGCTCCACTGTTACCTTAGGATATGTCTGCACAGTACTGCAGTATGCAGTGCTGGCACACCCAGAATGTTGCTCTGCTCTGAGGTCCTCCAGTAAGAACTTTTCTTTGAGTAAGGTATTGCTGTGATCACAGCATAATGTAGACATCACCGTGTTTGCTTTAAATTAAAAGATTTTGTACTGGTAGCAGAACACCTGCAGGACTTGCTGGATAAGCTGGGTAACTACTTAAGCAGATAGCTCATGCTGAGCTCCATGTACAATGTGTGAACATATTCAAGGAGTTATTCAAAGAGCTTTCTTCTTTATTTCCATTAGACATCAAGAATTCCCTCTCTTATAAATGACCTTCCCTTTTAACCAGTTAATACCGCAAAACCATACTACTTATTTTCTCTATGTACTTTATTTGCCTAGTTATTTATTTTTACGTTCTTGCTATGGTCCATTCCTGGTATTATATGGTTGCTGGTACTCTAAACAGTACTACTGGCAAACTAGCTTACAAGGGAACCTTTATGCCCCTTACCTTATAACTGTAAAAGCTGTTAAAGAAACACTCATTTATAGATTTTGCTGGATTTTATAGAATGCTCACACTCATTGCTGATACTGCCTCTGTAGAAAAAAAAGCATTTAGTACATTTACCCAGGTGAGCTATGAAAAAATGCAGTATTTAATTTTGGCACACATCTATGCATAAAATTACTGAGGTGTTTGACTCAAAACATAGTTGGAAATAATATTATCATATTAAAATGGAGGTTTGTTTAACACTTCACATTAAAAATACAGTGAAGCCTGTTCTATAGGAATCAGACATTTACAAACAAGTTTCAGATCGGGGCTCAGAACAATGCAGTCTTTTCTGTGTCTTGTTTTTTATTACTTCTTCTGAAGTGATAGAAGACAAGCGGAGAAAGTTTTCCAAGAGGTGATTCACAGAAAATCCATGGAGGCAAAAATCAAAGCTTAGGGAAAATCCTATGCCTCTGGTTCTGTTCCGTATCACTGGATGCTGCATACAGCAAACAAAGCTTATCTGATAGATTACGCATACCATCACAGGTACCCAGTTTGGACTGTTTATATTGTTGCTTTTCAGCTTCAGAACTGCAAGTCACTAACTAGTTCTTCCCCACAAAACCCCCCTTTCACAGCTTTAAATGGATATTGCAAAACTGCTGTAATTCAGTAGTGTTGATAAGCCCTACTTTCTCTCACAATGTGCTGTCCCGGCCCTTAAAGTGCATATGCCGATTTGGTTCAAGTTTTATGATTTGGAATGTTTCACAGTACCTCCTCAAAAACAGCTACAGTTTAATTGTGCCATCCCTAGACAATTTTGAATCTGAAAAAAACATCTGTTCTGAATCTATTATTTATGCTAAATGCAGTAATATCTTACCTATTTCATTCTGGAGTCTAGAATGTGCTGTAGGTCAGATAATCCTTACCTAACTTAATCTCCTATAAAGGGCAGGGGAAGTTTTTGACACAGAGTAAGATACAGCTGGCCTAAGAATCACGGAAAAGAAAACATAGGATGTTTTCCCTAGAACTACATGGCACCCAACATGTTCACTTTGAATCCCAGAATGCCTATTCTAGATCTTAAATGTTGCTTCAAATACACATGGGTGGAAGCTGTAATTAAGAGGGAAAATGCAGCACCAATAACATGTTAGAAGTCAGCAATTTTGAGTTGTCAGTACTGTAACAACTGAATATCTTATTATTTTTGCCTTCTCCTTGCATACGCTGAATTACTTCAATACTGACAAAGTGCACGTACTAACCGTTGTCTCTCCATGTTAAACTAACCAGGAAAAAATATGTAAGATATAAGATAGAGGTTGGTATTTCTTGAGAATATCTACAGAAAAGAGTGATTTCAAATAATTTTGATTATAAAATTTTACTTCACAATCCTTTTCCAGATCACAGATATTCATAATTAAAAGAGTATGGAATTAATGTAATGTTAGCTGTTTTGCCATCAGCATCACATAAAGAAAAAAAAAATAAAAAAATAAAAACAAACAAACAAAACCCAATAAAATATGATGCAGAATTCACTCTTCCAATGATTGTCATTGAACTATTACATTAGTAAACATTCACAGTATAAAGTCTCTTTCAGTATATCTCCAGCATATAAAGTAGTGCAAAAAAGCATTCCAGTCATTTTGCCTTTGCAGTCAGACCAGGTTAAATGATTCTCTTCCTTCATTTCTTCCATTATTAGACAACAAATGCTGCAATGCCTCCAAAGAGAGTTATAAAAATAAACAATTTCTGGAGGTTCAGCAGCCTGTTCAAAGTAAATTTCCAGTTAAAAACAAGCATTATAGATTTCAAGAAAAAATTTAGATCTATCTTCTGTAGAGTATCTTTTTACAATAAATTTGAAAAACAATAACTAATGGTATCCAATGATTTATGGTAGCTGCTATTAAAGCGCTGATAAATAGATAAATGACTACCAAACTTCATTGCTTCTTACATAGTAAATACCTCTGAATGCCAACTTTTACCACAGAGCTGTTATTAGTGATGTCGACAGTTCATGCACCCACTTTAAAACCGACTTAGTTTTAATAATTTTTTCAGCCTCATGTGAAAAACACTTGCATTCTAATAAAAATATAGTCAAGTTATATCAGATCTAGCAATCCTTTCCTCAAGTTATATCACTTACTTGATATGTTATACAAGTTTAGCAATGCTTTTTATTTGTATTTAACCATTAAATGGCATACTACTGTATGCTGTGGACTTGTGTTTGCATATTTCATTATTTTCACTGCACTCTTTAATGCATAAATATATTTGGAAACGTTCAAAATTACACATCAGTTTCCACAGAATTTGAATTTACACAGTTTTTCTTCTCTGACTCACTGCTATTCCCCGTGTCCTGACTTTTTTTCTCCTTTACACAGAGAGATTCTTTAACTCCTTCTTCCATCTCCAAATATTCTGATTTATCCTCTGTGGATGAAGACGATGAGCTTCTAAATTTCTTCAGTAAATTTGTTGGGAGGTAAGGGCAACTGACTGCATTTTGCATCAGCTGCGTTTGTTCCTCATTCTCAGTCTCTCTGTGGTAGAAATAGTTAAAATTGGAGACAATCACTGGCACTGGTAAAGCAATGGTTAACACTCCCGCGATGGCACACAGGGACCCAACTATTTTCCCACCCACAGTTATGGGTTTCATGTCCCCATAACCAACTGTAGTCATGGTCACTACAGCCCACCAAAAGGCATCTGGGATGCTTTGAAAATGGGTGGCAGGCTCGTCAGCTTCTGCGAAGTAAACAGCACTGGAAAACAAAATTACTCCAATAAAAAGAAAAAAAATGAGGAGGCCGAGTTCCCTCATGCTGGCCCTGAGCGTGTGACCCAGGATCTGCAAACCCTTGGAGTGCCTGGAGAGCTTGAAGATGCGAAACACCCTGACCAGACGGATGATCCTCAGGATGGCAAAAGACATGGCCTGTTGACCATTACTGCCCTGCTCCTGCGCCAAGTCAGTGCCCAGAGTAATGAAGTAAGGCAAGATGGACACAATGTCTATGATGTTCATGATGTTCTTGAAGAAGTGTGCTTTGCTTGGACATGCAAAGCAGCGCACTGTAAACTCAAAGGAGAACCAAATGATGCACACTGTCTCTACAATGAAAAAAGGGTCATTGAATATGGTGTGCTCCCCAGCATCCAGGTGAAGAGACTCATTGGAAAGCCCCTTCCCTAAGCTCAGGGACATCACGAATTCTTTGTCATCTCTGAACTCTGGCAAAGTCTCCAGACAAAAGATGACGATGGAGATCAAGATGACCAAGACAGAGACGATGGCAATGCCTCTGGCTGGACTGGAGCTCTCCGGGTACTCAAACAGTAGCCAGACCTGCCTCTTAAACTCATTCTCCGGCAAAGCTTTGTCCTCTTCCTCTTTGACAAACCCCTCATCCTCCCTGAACTTAAGCATGGCCTCCTCCCCAAGTTGGTAGAATTTCACCTCCTCACTGAAGATGTCAAAAGGTACATTGACTGGCCTCTTCAGCCGACCACCACTCTGGTAGTAGTACAGTATGGCATCAAAGCTTGGCCGGTTCCTATCAAAGAAGTATTCATTTCTGAGAGGGTCGAAGTATCTGCCTCGCTTCGCTGGATCACCCAACAACGTTTCCGGGAATTGAGCTAACGTCTTGAGTTGAGTTTCAAACCGCAGTCCTGACACGTTGATTACCACACGCTCACAACACTCGTACTCACTGTAGCGAACAGAGCTGTAACCCCCAGGGCCTCCACCATCATCAGGTGGCTGGTCTGAATATGAGAACTCATCCTCCCCATAGTCAGCACCGTAGTAGAGTTTTCCTTCTTCCTCATCATCTTCATCCTCCTCTTCATCCTCCTCTTCCTCCTCACTCACGTCCTTCAGTATTCTCTCTTCAGAACCACTCAGAGGCAGCAGCTCAGAACAGGGGAAGGAGGCCCCACACTCCCTACTTCCCAAGTGGTGGCTCCTCTTTTTCCCTTTCTTCCATCTCTTACCACTCTGGCGGTTGGGCAGGCCGCTGCGTGACACATTCCCACCGTGAGAAGAGGATGCACCCCGACTCTGTTCCTGATGATAGTGGTGATACGGTCCACCTCCACCTGTTGCCCCTGCTTCTACTGCTGCTGTTGCTGCCGCTACGGCTGCAGCTGCTGCGGCTCTTGACTGTGCCAGCCGCTCTCTCTCTCGGGCCCGAGCTTGGACTGCATATCCATAGGGCATGTGGCTGTTGCACCCAGAGCTATCTGCACTCACCATTGCAACCTCCATTTTGCAACTGCTTTTTTTTTCTTTAATCACTTAATGCAAAAGCTTTTATTTACAGTGCAAACTTAACTTTCAGTATAGGAAGTTCAAAGCCATTTGCATTTGGAGGACAGTGCATTGGACACAGAGCAGGGCAATACCGTCATAATGCTGAATCTATGTTCTGCAAAACCACAGATCTGCATTTTCTTATTGTCCAAAATGTTTGACACAAACTACTGTTTTGCTAATAAGAAAAGATGAAACTCTCAAACTGGAGCAAGGAACAGCTGAGGCCTTGTCCTTTCATCCACTAAGTCCCTTTACTTTCATTTATCTCCCGTGGCTACCACAGATCTGATCAGATTCATGGCTCCCTTCGTGAAGAAAAAAACACATGCAAATCAAAGGGTACCTGCTCTGCACAGATGTTTTTAGTTCATCATCGCAACCAAATGCAAATAGTGTCTTTCCTCATAATTTGTTCCTGGTAACGCTTTGGCCTAGAAATCTTACTGTTTATTATCATTACTTGGGGAGTTGAAATTAATTCCAGCCATCACTCTATTTACACAGTGAGAAGGTCTTTGCAAATCCTTTCTTCAGCCTGTCAACGTCTCAAACCTGGGAGCAGCACCCAGGGTGTCAGCAGCAGTGGTAAGAGGAGGAGGAGGAGGAGATGAAGACTGAGAAACTGGCTCTGAGGTCCCCATAGGACAAAAGGGAGTGGATGGGTCACCCTTTGGTTATGGTCATGCAGAAGAAGCACTTAACCTGAGGCACATGCACAAACACACAAAAATAAACAAAACAAAAAGGGAAAAGATTGGATTGTTTTCCTAAAAGGTCACACCGATCAAATGAAACTGTGTCATCTATTACCACGGTATTCTAATCTTCCCCTACCCACACTATTCACACTTCTACATTACACAC